>NC_141012.1:44456010-44960410 GCF_052327205.1 Somniosus microcephalus | reverse complement strand
AAGCAGTGATCCTGACCAACGGATCCACGACAGACCCAATTCACCTACAGACCGGGCTCAAGCAAGGCTGTATCATCACACCAATCCTCTTCTCGATCTTCCTTGCTGCAATGCTCCATCTCACCCTTAGTAAGCTCCCCGCTGGAGTGGAGCTAATCTACAGAATAAACGGGAAACTATTCAACCTCCGTCGCCTCCAGCCCAGATCCAAGGTCGCCTCATCCTTGGTCATCGAATTACAGTATGCAGACGACGCTTGCGTCTGCGCACACTTGGAGGTCGAACGCCAAGCCATCGTCAACACCTTCACCGAAGCATACGAGAGCATGGGCCTTACACTAAACATCCGTAAGACAAAGGGCCTCTACCAACCTGCTCCCGCCACACAGTACTGCCCCCCAATTATCAAAACCCACGACAAGGCCTTGGACAACGTGGACCACTTTCCATACCTCGGGAGCCTACTGTCAACAAGGGCAGATGTCAACGACGAAGTCCAACACCGCCTTCAGTGTGCCAGTGCAGCCTTCGGTCGCCTGAGGAAGAGTGTGTTTGAAGACCAGGACCTCAAACCCGGCACCAAGCTCATGGTCTACAGAGCAGCAGTGATACCCGCCCTCCTGTATGCATCAGAGACATGGACCATGTACAGCAGGCGCCTCAAAGCACTGGAGAGGTACCACCAATGCTGCCTCCGCAAGATCCTGCAATTCCATTGGCAGGATAGGCGCATCAACGTCAGTGTTCTCGCTCAGGCCAACATCCCCAGCATCGAAGCTCTGACCACGCTCGATCAGCTCCGATGGATGGGCCACATCGTCCGCATGCCCGATACGAGACTCCCAAAAAAAGCACTCTACTCGGAGCTCCGACACGGCAAGAGAGCCCCAGGTGGGCAGAAGAAACGCTTCAAGGACACCCTCAAAGCCTCCTTGAAAAAGTGCAACATCCCCACCGACACCTGAGAATCCCTGGCCCAAAACCGCACAAAGTGGAGGAGAAGCATCTGGGAAGGCACCGAATACCTCGAATCTCTTCGCCGGGAGCAAGCAGAAGCCAAGCGCAAACAGCAGAAGGAGCGCACGTCAACCCAAGCACCCCACCCACCCGCCCCCTCAACCACCATCTGCCCCACCTGTGACAGAGACTGTAGATCCCGCATTGGACTCATCAGTCGCCTGAGAACTCATTTTTAGTGTGGAAGCAAGTCATCCTCGGTTCCGAGGGACTGCCTAAGAAGGAGAAGGAAGGAAGTGCTCAAGTCCCTGGAGTGGGACTGGAACCCACAATCTTCTGACCCTCACTGGCTGGCACACAATTACAATATAACCACTACACTAGCGCTCCATAGTTATTAATGCTTCTAACATCTCCAATGCAGTTAAATACAATGCAGCTTCCACTTCCGGCCACTTACCCGACAGTAGTCACTGACCGCCTGCAGCATCTGTTCACAGCCCGCGGTCACCAAGAGGTCAGGGACCTGGCAGGGTTGGCTGAAACACATAAAAAAGAACTTGTTTAGTGATGCACGAAGTTTCATCTTTTCTTTTGCTGTTGCTTACAAGTACGACAAATGAGGTGGCAAAAGCAAAGATCATCAGAAAAAAGCTACCGTCCACTTCAATTGCGAATGACACCCATTGCAGATGTAGGCGTTTTACACGTGGCAGAAGCATTGAGAGTGGAAGGGGTGGGAGCGAGACAAGGTGACGAATTACAACTATTGTTAAAGACGATAGCAAAATACTGCGGAATAACAACAGAAGCCTCACAGCGCCAGAGACCCGGGTTTGAATCCGGCCTCGGGTGACTGTCTGTGTGGAGTTTGCACATTCTCCCCGTGTTTGCGTGGGTTTCCTCCCACAGTCCAAAGATGTGCGGGTTAGGTTGATTGACTATGCTAAATTGACCCTTAGTGTTAGGGGGATTAAATACGTGGGGTTACGGGGATAGGGTGGGATATGTGTTGGTGTAGGGGGTACGGGGATCGGGTGGGATATGTATCGGTGCAGGCTCGATGGGCCGAAATGGCCTCTATCTGCACTGTGGGGTTTCTGTGATTTCTGTGAAAACGCTGGAAAAACTCAGCAGGCCAGGCAACATCCGTGGAGAGAGAAACAGAGAAACATTTTCCTGCTTTTTTTTCTCAGTTCTGACGAAGTGTCTTCGACCTGAAACATTGACTCTGTTTCTCTCTCCACGGATGTTGCCTGGCCTGCTGAGTTTTTCCAGCGTTTTCTATTGTTAAAGACGACTAGCTTGAGGTTTAAGTTTGCTGTGGTGTATTACCACCATTAACCTGCGCAAACCAAACAGCAACTGCGATGGAATCTGAGCTTCATCAAACAAGAATCATATTTGCTGCTGAAATGTATTAGAATAGGATGAAGTTTGATAGGCTTCAGTTAGCTGTAACTGAGATACAGAATTCTTGTGGTCGAGGGAGAATAGCCAATACCATCCAGAGATGGCCCAGGTGGTTTGTGGGGAGGTGGCTGATACATTTTGTAGGGCTCCAGCAGATATTTCTCCTGTGCTTTGGACTGAAGACCATTCCTGTAAATGGGCTTTCACTCCCATGAGCCAACGTGTAACTTTATATGCACAATAGCCTTATTGGTGTTAAAACCAGCTGGAAAATCCGGGCCAATATCTGCCGATGTTGAGGTGCGCAGGGGGTCGAATAGAAACTCACTGTAGTGCAATTAGCTCCTTTGTGCTGTTCCGTGTAAGCACTTCTCATTGGCAGGTGTTGTAGGAAAAATGATTCCTCGGAAACTAGACTTTGAGTAAGAGAGACAACTTTATTAAATGACAGAGCTCTGGGAGAAGCGTCTGCAACCACGCGGTCTGCGAGAGCACCTTCTTCCCGATTGTAGTACGTGCCGAGCTTATATACAATTCCAAGAAGTTGGTTTTAGATCATTTACATTCATTCAATCAATTCGTTTATTAGCGCATATCGTTATTTTCCTCCAGTCAGGAGTTTACACACTCGTGTTGCCAATTCTGCCTCTTCAGTGATTGCGAAAGGTCTTGGTTCCGTCTTGTTCCGTCCGCGTCACCGGCGGAATGTGATTAGTTCGATAATAGGATACCAGTGAACCTTGTTTGTTCTTGGGACTGCGATAACAGGACACGAAATTAACTTTGTTCCAGCCATGCGTAGGCGTGGCATGTCTCATTGTGCAGTGATTCAATTAGTCCCAGTCAGCGAATTTGTTGTTTGTGTCTTTTCCAGCAAAATTTTATTCTAACAGTCCCTCCTCTTGGTCCTGGAGCACGATTCATTTGCTCCCAGATGACCATCCTTGGTCCCCCTTTCGTCGGTGCTTACAGCCACTGGCTTATGTCCGGGGGTTCGGTTGCTCCTTCGACAGTGTCGTATTGGTGTTCTTCGTCCCTTGGTAGCAGGTTGGTGTGTTCCTCCTTGATAGAGGCGATCGGCATCACGGTTTTCATAGCAGTTTGGCAACACAACTTTATAAGGCTCAGCGCACAACACATCAACATACAAATTACAACAATTATTATTATCCCTTGCATCATCCACGCTCCCCACCCGGTTTTCCCTAGCAACCAATCAAGCCATCCCCCTGTGCTTGTGGGTTGATGGAGCTTCTTTATTTCTTCTTGGATATGATTTGCTAGGCTCGTGATATTCTCGGAGCTATCTGGGACATATGTACAGCAGTCTGTCCCGATCAGGGCACAGGTGCCTCCTTGCGCCGCCAACAGATAATCTAGGGCCATCCTATTCTGTAAGGCGGTGGTCCGGATCGCCACCATTTTGGCACTCATTTCTCTCAGGGACTCAGCCGTATCGTTGGCTATTTGTTCGAGCACTGCTGCCATGTTTATGGATTCCCTTGCTATTTTTCCTGTTCCGTACCAGGGGAATGCTATAGCCCAGAATCTTTCGGTTTCCGTAATAGCTCTCTTAACACGCTTGGCTGGTTGCCATAACGACTGGTACCCGTAGTGGTGGGTTAGGGAGGATAAATGATGGATGTATGGTACTACGTATCCTATATAGCATGACCCAGTCCAGGTTCGTGGAAGCCATGGATACGCCTTATATCCGCAAATGAAAGTGTTATTATTATAGGCCTCAAATTTGTTCCAAAGTTGGTACATGATCCCAGGTATTCCCCTCCAGGGTAGATTGCTAGTCCGGTTTAGCACTTCGGATAAATTAAACGTTCCCACGTAGGGCCATTCTAGGGCACCTGGTGGTTTAGTACTGGTTTTGGTTAAAGTGTAATTATACTTGCACTTACTCCATCCAACCACTAACCCTGTCTCGTCATAGTTTACCAAGCAGACTTCCCCCTCTGCATTGTTTAGTTTTCCCCCTGTGCTGACTAATAGCTCTTCTGGATACTGTAGTGTCCGTGTGTTGATAAAGACACTGAAGACAGGAGTTGGTTCATAGGTATTTACTAAGCAAAGTCTGGGGGGGGGGGGGGGTTCTAACGGATATACACAATATACAGGCTTATATAGCCCGAGTGGCAATTACCGGCATTACAGCACACCTGGGGCTCTTAAAGGCACATACACCACAATTCCTCCCCTTTTAGCTAACCAGTACATCATATTTTAAGTAATTATTAATTACATGTTATAAGCAAAATAATATACATTGCTGTAGTTAATTAATTATAAGTTAGACTCTTAGGAGGCTTCCTGACTCGGTCCGGATAACGCCTCGGGGGTGTAGTAGTTTCTGGTGGTGTAGTAGGTTCTTCTGGCAAGGCTGATTCGGCTTGAATGCCAGTGTCGGGTTCATCGGGTTCCAGTATCACCGGATCGGAGGTAGGTATGGGTATCTCTACTTCATCGTTAGATGTATAGAGTTGTGGTGTAGGTTGTCCCTTTTCGGATGACTTTATGATTTGGTCAGCATGGCGCCTTATTATGCTTTCTCCGATGTCCACGGTATACATTAGTGGTCCTAGTCGTGTGCAGATAGTTCCAGGCTGCCATTTCTCGGTACGGTAGTCCCAGGCCAAAACTTGTTGACCTATCTGGAAGGTTCTAGTTGGCCTTTCATTCATGCCTTGAAACTGCCGGTTCTCCACGTCCCTTCTGATGTTGGGCTTGACCAAATCCAGCCGGCATCTTAGGTTTCTATTGAAGAACATCATGGCGGGAGTTTGGTTGGTAACCATATGTGTTGCATTCCTGTATGCGAATAAGAAGTTATCCACCTTGTGCTGAAGTTTTATGTCTTCATTACCCATGGCTTTTATGGCCTTCTTGAAGGTCTGGACAAACCTTTCAGCCAATCCATTGGTGGCGGGATGGTATGGGGCGGACGTGTAGTGCTTAACCCCATTGTTTTTTTAAGAACTTTCTGAATTCTTCGGACACAAATTGCGGTCCATTATCAGAACATATCTGTTCCGGCAGCCCATTCCTGGCAAATATGGTCCTTAATACTGTGATGGTTTTTTCCGTGGTGGTGGAGGACATCTTTATTACCTCCGGCCACTTGGAGTGTGCATCAACTGCGATTAAGAACATTGAGTCCATAAATGGACCAGCAAAGTCGATATGCACCCTTTGCCAGGGAGATGAGGGCCACTCCCATGGATGTAGAGGGGCTTGTGGTGGAGCGTTTTGGACCTTCTGGCATCCTAGGCAGCTCTTGGTCATTTCTTCGATGTCTCCATCGATACCTGGCCACCATACAAACGCCCTAGCTAGGTTCTTCATTTTCACTCCACCCAGATGCCCCTCGTGAAGCTCCTTTAGCACTTTATCCTGGAGTTTGGGTGGAATCACCACTCTGGATCCACACATCAAGGTTCCTCGACACACTGACAGCTGTTCTCTTCTTTGCGAGAATGCTGGCAACAGTGGTTCGCCATGTGCTGGCCATCCCTTCACTGTTAAATCGTAGACCCGTGAGAGAGTCGGGTCATTTCTCGTCTCCCTTTCAATGGCAGAATTTGTCACTGGTAGACATTCCACTATGGTAGAGTGGAACATCTCTACTGGGTCTACTGTAGGTGCCTCTTCTACCGTTGGCAATGGTAGGCGCGATAAACCGTCAGCATTCCCATGCTGTTTTGACCCTTTGTATTCTATGTTGTATTGGTGTGCCCCTAGAAAAAGGGACCACCTCTGTAGCCTTTGCGCTGTCATAATAGGAACACCTTTTTTAGGGTTGAATATGGAGATGAGGGGTTGATGGTCAGTCAACAAGGTAAATTTTTGTCCGTGTAGGTAATGGTTGAATTTCTTCACTCCCCATACCAGGCTGAGTGCTTCCCTGTCGATTTGGGCATAGTTACGCTCAGCTGAGTTTAATGAGCGTGACGCAAAAGCTATCGGCCGTTCCGAGCCATCAGGGAATTTATGGGGTAATACTGCTCCTATGCCGTAAGGGGATGCATCGCACGCCAGTCTGATTGGCAGTGATGGGTTGTAATGAGCCAAAACTTCTTCGGATGTGATTAAGTCTTTGCATTTATGGAAGGCACGTTTACAGTCTTCGTTCCATTTCCAAATCACTCCTGTTTGTAGAAGTTCATTAAGAGGGTGTAGAAGAGTTGATAAGTTCGGTAAAAATTTATGATAGTAATTTATTAATCCCAGGAATGACCTTAATTGTGAAACATTTTCAGGTGCTGGGGCTTTTATGACCGCTTCAATTTTTTCAGGTGACTTATGCAACCCTTCATTATTAATTATGTGGCCACAATATATCTGATTTTGGAAAAATTCCCACTTGGGGCGATTCGCTCGTAGGCCCCGTTCTTTCAGCCTAGTGAGCACCTGCTCCAAATTGGCAAGGTGCTCGTTGTCATTTTCTCCTGTTACAAGGATGTCATCTCGGTAGCATTGAGTCCCCGGAATCCCTTGCAGGACTTGCTCCATAGCTCTTTGCCAGATAGCTGGAGCTGATGCTACTCCAAAAACCAGTCGATTGTACTGGTACAGGCCTTTGTGTGTGTTTATCGTGAGATACTTTTTAGAGGCCTCCTCAACCTCCATCTGTAGATATGCCTGTGCCAAGTCAATTTTGGTGAAACGTTTCCCTCCGGATAGTGAGGCGAAAATATCTTCTATCCTCGGAAGAGGATACTGTACCGTGTGAAGGACCGGGTTTACAGTCACCTTGAAGTCTCCACAGATGCGAATTTTTCTCTGTTCTTCAGATTTATCATTATTCAATGCTTTTTTCATGACTGGAACGATGGGTGTTGCCCACTCGCTCCAATCTATTTTGGATAATACGCCTGCTTTTTCCAAATTCTCCAGCTCTGCCTCGACTGCTGGACGGATTGCGTATGGCACCGGTCTTGCCTTAAAAAATTTGGGAATTGCTGCATCTTCCACTTTTATTGAGGCGGTGATGCCTTTCAAGGTTCCTAGTTTCTCTTGAAACACTTCTTTGGCGTTGGCCAAGATGTCTTTTAATCGTTCAGGTATGATGTCATTGTTTTTTTTCTTACTGGTCACCGTCAGTGCCTGAATGGAGTGCCAGTCTAAACGTATCTTTCTGATCCATTCACATCCCAACAACGGTGGACCACCATCTTGTAGAATGTATAAATACAACTTTTGTATTTCTTTGCCGTTGTATACAACAGGCACCCTTATTTTTCCTTTGGGGTATACTTTCTGCCCCGTATATGTTTTTAAGATAATGGATGTGTCTTTTAGAGGTATATGCGAAAATAGCCTCTCGTAATCCCGTCGATTTATTACGGCTAGAGCTGATCCTGTATCTAGCTCCATTTTAACTGGGGACCCTGCTATCGTGAGGGTAACCCAAATGGTTTGGTAATTATCTTTGGCAAGTACATTATGTAATTTGAGACAGCTTAGTCTCTTGTTTTCGAAGTCGCTATCGCTCTTCTGGTCTTCGGAGCTACTGTCCGTCATCATTTGTAGCTTCCTGTACTTTTCTTCATTGATTTTTTTCTTCCTGTCTGTGGATTTATTTTGTCCAGATCGGCATACCTGTGCAATGTGTCCAATCTTTCCGCATTGCCTGCATGCTTTGTCCTTGAACCAGCAGTCCCTCTGGTTATGGGTGGATCTGCCGCAGCGATAACATCTTTCGAAACCCTGTGTCATTTCATGGGTGCCGAAGTCCTGTGTCTTTTGTTGTATTTCTGCAGCTCCTCTTGCTGCTGCCTCGTATGATACAGCCATACTGAAAGCTTTGTCCAATGTTAAATCTTTTTCAGAAAGCAGCCTTTTTTGTGTTCCTTCACTTAAGAGACCGCAAACGAATTTGTCTCGAAGATAATCTGATAGTCCTGCCCCGAATTGGCAGTACTTTGATAGCTTTCTTAATTCGGTTAGGTAATCAGCGTTACTTTCATTCTTGTGTTGATTTCTCTTGAAGAACTTGAATCGTTCCGCTATCAGCAGTGGTGTTGGGTTTAAGTGCTCCTGCAGGGTATCAACAATTTCTTTAAAATTCTTGTCCTTTGGTTTGGCTGGAGTGATTAAATTTCGTAACAGCCCGTATGCCTTTGCGCCCATTAAGTTCAGAAGTACTGAAGCTTTTTTTTCATCTTCTATTCCATTTGCAGTGCAATATACCTCTACTCTTTCCACGTATGTGGTCCAATCCTCTATTTTGCTATCAAAAGTATCAATATTGCCAGACTTAGGCATTTCAGAAAAGATATGGCGCTTCCCGTGCTTTTTTTTTCTTTTCTGCAGCAAAGATATGGCGCTTCCCGCGCTTTCCCGCCGCTGCTGCCGATGACAACGCTGTTTACCGCAGTTTCCGTTCTTTTTTTTCTTTTTTTATTTACTGTTGGAGACTCGTTCCCGCCGGAGTTTCTCTCCAGGTCTGAACGCTGACCTGCTTGCCGCGCCGGCCATCTCCCGAGTGCTCCCTCCCAGTCCGTTATTGCTTGCCTCCAATTTCGCTCCCTGTCTCAGCTGTAGAGCCAGCCGCTGGAGCCCCAGCCTGACGCCCAGGAAGGATTAGCGCAGTACCTGCCACCAGCTTGGCCAGCTGGTGAAACCACAGCTTCTCTCACTTCCTTGAGTCTTCTGGACGCCCGAGGAATCGATGTCCTTGAGGTGCTGCCGAATTGCAGGTAAGTCCGTTTCCACTTCGTCGCCACTGTAGTGTTCGTGTGTTGATAAAGACACTGAAGACAGGAGTCGGTTCATAGGTGTTTACTAAGCAAAGTCTGGGGGGGGTTCTAACGGATATACACAATATACAGGCTTATATAGCCCGAGTGGCAATTACCGGCATTACAGCACACCTGGGGCTCTTAAAGGCACATACACTACAGATACCTTCGATTATCGTACTGGGGATGAAACCATCCTTTAAAGTTCGTGGGGTTATACCCTACCTGTTTCCACTCATGTTCCAGCTGACCTGGATTCAAGCTATTTTGGGTTTGTATGGTATCCTCCTTATTCCAGGTGGTATTAGAGTATAATAACCACCCTACCATCTCCTCTACCTTAAAGGGGATAGGCCTTAATGGGATTCCTCCCCCCGTATGGGTGGGCACATGGGCGCACACCCAGCAGGAGCTTTGGCCCATTTTTTTCGCATAGACATATGACATATACAGAAAGGTATTTACATGCAATCCTCTCTCTTTACGTAAATGGGGTACCGCGCTTCCCGTGACAATATAAAATAACGCCATTACCCATAATACTCTAAACATGATTAATATATCACTACAGTCCAGTCTTTACAGGAATTTTATGACAAAGGGTATGCAGATCACCTGTAAAACAGATTCAGAAAGTAGCCAGTCAGTCGTCTTTATATACTTTCAATTGTGTCCAATGCTTCCATACTCCTTTACCCCTTATGTCTAGACAGGCACAGGTATCCCCACTGATTATGATTTCATATGGCCCACTCCATTTTGGGGCGAACCCTGCTTTGCTGGGCAGAGTTTTCACCATGACTTTACTACCCGCTGAGGGAACATAAGCCGTCATTGTCAGCTCTTGTGCCCGATCCTTGTCCTCCTGATTATCACGGACATTTTTTCGCATCTCCTTTAATTGAGTGCTAAGTTCCAGAACGTATCATTTTAGTCTATCTTTTAAAGGGCCTACATCGGCCCCACCTATTATGATGCCTTCTGGCAATTGCATCGCCCTTCCTGTCATCAATTCATAAGGGGTCAAGCCTGTCGTTCGGTTTTCAGTGGCTCGCAGCTTCATTAGGATAATGGGCAATACTTCAGTCCAGGTTTTCCCCGACGTCTGCATTGCCTTTGCCAATGCATTTTTAAGGGTTCGGTTCATTCGTTCCACCATGCCCGAACTTTGAGGGTGGTATGGGATGTGGAATTTTTGTTTAATTCCCATTAATTGGCATACCGTTTTTATGACACTCCCGGTAAAGTGGGTACCTTGATCAGAGTCCATTTGAATTGGTATTCCCCGCCTGGGGATTACTTCTTCAGCCAAGACTCTGGCAACCGTCAAAGCGGTGCAATTTCACGTGGGGAAAGCCTCTACCCAGCGGGTGAATTGGTCTATGACCACGAGGCAGTATGTTTTGCCGTGTGACGGTGGAAGGGGACCTGTGAAGTCTATTTGTATATGCTCCCAGGGCCCTCCTGTCCCATTTTGACCTTTATGGGTCGCCCGGGGTTATACTGCGCACAGGTGATACATCGATGGCAGTATCTCGCGATATCTCTTCCCATCCCCTTCCACCACCATTCTTTGCTGAGGCTTCCCATCATCGCTTCTCTCCGAGTGTACAAGTCCATGGTGGAGTTCTAATAGCGTATTTTGAATGCACTTGGGGGCCATTACCCTGTTATCCTTTCGCCAGACATTATCACTTCCCCGCTTTGCGCCTTGTTCTTCCCACGTACCTTTTTCGACGTCGGGGGTGTCCTCATGGAGTTCGTCAATACTTATCTCGTCCTCGGAGCTGCTCACAGCGGCTATTGGTACTTCTTCGATCCTTTCTTGCTCTAGCGCCCTTTGTGCTGCTTGGTCCGCAGCCTGGTTCCCCTGGTGATTTAACCACTCCGGGCTAGTCCGGTCCGGTTCCCTCTGATGTGCCTTAATCTTAATTACGGCTACCTGTTGGGGTTTGTCGCTAGCTTCTAGGAGGGCTTCTATCCTCAGCTGGTGTTTTATGGTATTGCCTCCCGTAGTAATGAATCCCCTCCTACCCCATGCAGTCATATAATCGTGGACCACCCCAAAGGCATACCTACTATCTGTGTAAATGTTCACGATTTTATTCTCTGACAACTCTAGTGCCCTGGTGAGAGCCACTAGCTCTGCCACTTGGGCCGATAGGCCTCCATCAATCCGTCCTGACTCTACAGTTTTTAATTCGCCATTAACCACCGCCCACCCCGTTCGGGGCAGCCCATCTATATACTTGCGTGAACCATCTACGTACAACGTCTCTTCCGCTGTCGCTAAAGGGGTGTCTTTTATCCTATCTTCTTCCAGGTTCATATCTACGTCCCCACAGTTGTGGGGCTCCCCAGTTCCCAGTATTCCTTCTGCCGGGTTCTCCCCCGTGTCTCTAACAATGGTTACTGCTTTACTCGGAGGGAGGACGGCCTCCCACTTGGCACGTCTCATGTTCGAGACGGATCTTAATTTCCCGGTATTCAGCATCTCTACCAGAGTGTGTTTAGTGTGCAATATAATGTTTCCTGTCATTACTATCGGCTCACTAACCTTTACTGCCCAAGCCGCACAATCCAATGCAGCTATGCACCGGGAGAGCCCTGTGACTACCGGTCTCTCCGCTGTGGAATAGTAGGCGACGGGCCTTCTTTTATCCCCATGATCCTGTGTAACTACTGCTGTGTAAAACCCTTCTTCATTGTTGCAATGTATGTGGAAGTCCTTACTCATATCTGGCAGTCCTAGCCCTGGGGCTGATACTAGCTCAGACTTTAGTTGAGTATGAGCTTCCTCTTGTTCTGGTCCCCAATCTATCGGTTCCAACGCGGATTTACCCCCTTTCACTAATCTTTGTATAGGTTCTACTAATTTAGCAAACCCCGGGATAAAATTTCTACTGTAATTAAAGAGCCCCAGTACCTTCCTGACTCCGCGTACTGTTACGGGTCTTGGCATGCCCTGGACAGCGTGTTTCCTGTCCTGTGGCATTTCTTTAAGTCCTTGGGAGATTAGATGTCCCAGGTATAGGACCTGAGTTTTTCCTATCTGTGCTTTTTTAGGGCTTACCTTGAGGCCAGCCGTCTCTAGGGCCCTTAGTACTAAATATAGGGTTGCCAGATGGTCTGCCTTCGTTTCCGAGGCTATTAGTATGTCGTCGACGTACTGCAAAATAGTGCTCCCTTTAGGTACTTCTATCTGTTTTAGGATATCACTCATGACGCGGTGAAAAATAGCTGGGCTATTATGGAATCCCTGTGGCAATCGGGTCCACGTATATTGTTTATCCCCTACTGTGAATGCAAATTTCTCTTGTGATTCCGGATCTAATGGGAATGCCCAGAATCCGTTAGCTATGTCTAAAACGGTGAATATCTTCTGTTCAGGGGGTAGCCCATTCAAAATTATTGAGGGACTGGCAACGATGGGGTGTAATTTAGGAGTGACCTTGTTGAGGGCCGTGTAGTCTATAGTCAACCTATAGCTCCCATCAGGTTTTTCTACTGGTCATGTGGGGGAATTAGTAGTGCTCGTGGTTTCCCTCAGGATACCCCTTTCTACCAGCCCCTTCACTATGTCCACGACTGCCTTCCTGGCCTCCGCCTTTATTGGGTACTGGCGGTGTGGCTTGTGTTCTGGTCCGGGAATCTTAATAGGGTTGATACTAGCTTTTCCTGTATCTAACTTTGTTTCAGCCCATACCCCAATCACGGAATCACAAATGGCTCCGTATCCTCCCGTATCTTCGTGCCAGTCCCTGGTGGTTACGGTGGCCACCCCAAGGGTGCCAGTGTTATTTACCAGTTGTCTAATCTTTTCCTTGCGGCCATCCGCCTTTGGCCATGTTAACTTTCCTTTGTCACAATCAATTATTGCTTTGTACTCCCTCATTATATCATTACCTAATATTGTACCTTCATTATTTTTACACACATAGAATTTCATGGGGAGGTATATATTATCGATTTCCACCAGCTGCGTGGTGCTCAAATAAGCTGGCACTTTAGTGCCATTGAGTCCTCGCAGGAGTATTGACTTACTAGTCGTGGGGAGGGGGAGGTTAGTGATGGAAACTGATGCGCCTGTGTCCACCAGCATTTCACATTGTCGGCCCCCTACTAGTGCAGACACATAAATTCTCCCCTCCCTTTTACGGGGGCCACAGGACGTCAACTACTACGCTTATATTCCTGCCATTCCTTATATTCTTCGGCGGTTAGGGTGTTTTGCCCCTCACTAGGCCTGTGTTTTCCGTAACAGGCGGCCTCTAAGTGCCCCCGTTTTCCGCAATAATTGCACTGTTTGTCAACTTTCTTCCCTTTGCATTCTTTTGCAAAGTGGCCCATCTTTCCACAGTTGTGGCATGGTCCTTTCTTGGGTCGGGTTCCAGATTCCCAATTAGTCACGGCTGCTACCTTCTCTTGCTTTACCTTAACCTTATCCTTATCCTTATCCTTCATCCCACTTCCATCTACCCCACAAGCCCATTCTACCAGGTCATCATAGTTTCTGGTGGTTACTACCCCCATCTTAATGATGCCTTGGTGGCTGGGTGACAAGCCATCCTTAAATGCCTGTATAAAGGCCGGGTCCGTCCTAATGGCATTTTGTTGGCCCGAGCTCTCTTGGTAGATATTGAATAATCGTTCTCCATATTCTGACGCTCCCTCACCCTTTTGTTGTTTGGTTGTTGTGATTCTATTCCAATTCGTGGGGGAATCACCTAGGACCCTCTGGACTTCTGTCTTAAAAAGGGCAAATGCCGGCTGTTGGGCGTCCATTTCGTCAGTGAGGGCTACCGCGTGTGTCCAATGCCCTCCGCTGTAGTCCTGAGCGGGTTGAACTGCATGCCCGCCTGCCACAAGTCGCCACTTGTCCGTAGGGCAGGCTGCTCGGACCAATTGGTGAATATCCCTTTAGGTGCAACTGGTGCCCTACCCAGACGGCGTTAAGTTCCGTCCAGAATTTAACATTCTGGCTCCGGGGCTGGAGTTTTCCTAAGACAGTCATGATCTGTTGTCTTTCTCCGGGAGTAAATGGTTTGTAACTGGCGGTGGGATTAGCCAATGTCCCGCCCCGACTCACAGGAGCCATCTCGACTATTTCAACGTCCCCCTCGCCTGCAGGGGCTGTTGGTTCTGCACTGTAATATGGGGGAAGGGAGGTGGTGTCTGGACAGGTCCCCATTCGCCCCCCCTCATATACCTTACACTCTAATTCCTTTATAATCTTTGCTTGACATTTCACCTTGAGTTCCGTAACCACCTGTACTTTGTCTTGTGCAACTTTCTTTATTACGTTTACTTGTTCAATGAGTCCTGCTAGTTGGTGTACTAATAACACTCCTGCCTTCTTGGTTTTATCCTTTGTCTGTTTAGTCAACCAGCTTCTCTGGAGTTCTAAAGTCTGTGACACATCCCACCCGTCTTTCTGCATCTTCTTAATTAACGACTGTCGGTCTGTCATATAAGAATATGTGAGGGAGCCCGAAGGTCCCCTCTTAACTTCCTCACCTGACATCGCCGCTGCTTCACCAATCGTTCCTTCGTGTCTGGAGATCTGTTCCTTAGAGAGCCCCCCTATTCTTTCCTTCCGAGAATACCCGAGCTTCTTGTCGCACTCTATGCCAGCGTTCTCAGAGGTCCGGGTTTGTCTTTCTCTCAAAACTGCCCGGACGTGTAACGCTTGCTTGTTGGACGGGGTTTCTACCCCTCCCCGGTGTCTGTTTACCTGATCAGGGTCCTACAACACCGACACTAATAATCTCCTAGTTCACTTAGCAACATGATATAATGCAGAAAAATGTTAACCATACTCGACTAGTATCACGACTTTAGAACACCTTGGAGTCTCGGCACCTACTTCATGGTCCTGGCCTTCGCGTGGGGCATTTGCCCTCTTAACAACCGGCCTGAGGTTAGGTGTCTGAGACAAGTGTCCTCCTGGTCCGAGGTTTTTCTTAGTTACTATTACACAAATACAAATACAAATACAAATCAAGTAGTGTCTCTTACCCACTCAGTCTGTGTCCCAGATTCGTTTTGGTGCCGCTTCGCCGTTCAGTCGCCTTGTCGAGTGTCTCTGATTTATGGGTGGTCAAAAATCTGACTACTCACCCTGGTCACTGACTCGAGCGACTGTTCAGCTCCGTGGCACCCTGCTCGCAGCGCCAATTTGTTGTAGGAAAAATGATTCCTCGGAAACTAGACTTTGAGTAAGAGAGACAACTTTATTAAATGACAGAGCTCTGGGAGAAGCGTCTGCAACCACGCGGTCTGCGAGAGCACCTTCTTCCCGATTGTAGTACGTGCCGAGCTTATATACAATTCCAAGAAGTTGGTTTTAGATCATTTACATTCATTCAATCAATTTGTTCATTAGCGCATATCGTTATTTTCCTCCAGTCAGTTTACACACTCGTGTTGCCAATTCTGCCTCTTCAGTGATTGCGAAAGGTCTTGGTTCCGTCTTGTTCCGTCCGCGTCACCGGCGGAATGTGATTAGTTCAATAATAGGGTACCAGTGAACCTTGTTTGTTCTTGGGACTGCGATAACAGGACACGAGAGGAACTTTGTTCCAGCCACGCGTAGCATGTCTCATTGTGCAGTGATTCAATTAGTCACAGTCAGCGAATTTGTTGTTTGTGTCTTTTCCAGCAAAATTTTATTCTAACAGCAGGCATGTTCTTTTTCCTTCTCCTCCAATGAGAGCCAGGCCTGCTATAACTCACAATCCACCCGTCTTGTACTCAGCCCATGCACTGTTTGCTCAGTGGCAGCACTTGACAAGTCTGACAAATTTACTTTAAAATTTAACTGTTTGAATAGCCTGTTTTTGGCCTGCGGACGATCTTCTTATCCAGACTTTACTGGCACCAGGCGTCTCTCGGGCTCGGCACCAAAAATCATGCCCTTGAGCAAGCCCTCAATTCCTATGAACCAAATTGTGACTACATATACACACACAAATATCTGGTGATGTGGTGAGCCCAGAGGTTGAACAGAAACCTTTGTTGCTGTAATTAAGTTGTTGAATTAGCACAAGCCCTCTTGATAGGCTCTCGTAGATGTCAGATAACGGTAGAGAAAACACTTTAATCAAGGTGTGGAGATGCCGGTGTTGGACTGGGGTGGACAAATGTAAGAAGTCACACAACACCAGGTTATAGTCCAACAGCTTTATTTGAAATCACAAGCTTTCGGAGCGCTGCTCCTTCGTCCGGTGAAGTCACCCGACGAAGGAGCAGCGCTCCGAAAGCTTGTGATTTCAAATAAAGCTGTTGGACTATAACCTGGTGTTGTGTGATTTCTTACACTTTAATCAAGACAGCGCGATTTTGCTATACTCACTGGGGTCGGCCAGAGGTCTTGCACACCCCTTTGTCACCTTGCACTCTCCTGTGTAACGACAAATCAACGCAGAAGATTTCATTTGATTACAGAACTTTTAACTTGCATCTCCTGCGGTTCAAAACTATTAACTGCTTAACACTTTGCTAAGTTGGATCAACATCTGTACAGCACAATGTTTCACATACAGGAGTTTTCGTACAATTACCACCGAGTTTCCGTCCTCCACCTTGGGATCAGGAGACCTGAAGAATTGGGAAAAGGCCCCCTCCTTTTTCTCATCTATATGCTGCCCCTTGGCAACAACATCCGAAACCACAATGTCAGGTTCTACATGTAAGCTGGCGACACCCAGTTCGACCTCGCCACCATCTCTCTCGACCCCTCCACTGTCTCTATTTGGTCACACTGCTTGTCCAACATCCAGTACTGGATGAGCAGAAATTTCCTCCAACTAAATATTGGGAAGACCGAAGTCATTGTCTTCTGCCCCACCACAAACTCCATTCCCAAGCCACTGACTCCATCCCTCTCCCTGGCAACTGTCTGAGGCTGACCCAGGCTGTTCACAACATTGGTATTGACCTAGAGATGAGCTTCCGACCACATATTTGTTCCATCAGCAAAAACACCTACTTCCACCTCCGTAACATCGCTCGACTCCGCCCTTGCCTCAGCTCATCTGCAGCTGAAACCCTCATCCATGCCTTTGTTACCTCTAGACTTGACTATTCCAACACACTCCTGACTGGCCTCCATAAACTCGAGCTCGTCCAAAACTCTGCTGCCCTTATCCTAACCCGCATCAAAGTCCCGTCCACCCATCATCCTTGTGCTCGCTGACCTGCATTGGCTCCTGGTTGAGCAACGCCTCGATTTTAAAATTCTCATCCTTGTTTTCAAATCCCTATCTCTGTAACCTTCTTCAGTCCTTTAACCCTCCGAGATATCTGCGCTCCTCCAATTCTGGCCTTTTGTGCATCCCTTCGCTCCACCATTGGAGGCAATGCCTTCGGCTGTCTAGGCCCGAAGCTCTGGAAGTCCCACCCTCAACCTGTCAACATCTCCACTGCTCTTTCAGCCTTTAAGATGCATCTCATGTGAAACACCTTGGACCATTTTACTACGCTAAAGGCACTATATAAATGCAAGTTGTTGTTGGTTCTTTTTCCAATTACCTTAAATTTGTGTCCTCTGGTTACCGACCCTTCTGACGCTGGAAACAGTTTCTCATACTTTACTCTTCTCAAATCTCATGATTTTGAACTCTTCATGATTTTGAACACCTCTATCAAATTGCCCCTTAAACTTCTCTGCTCTAAGGAGAACAATCCCAGCTTCTCCGTATAACTGAAGTCCTTCATCCCTGCTACAATTCTAGTAAATCTCTTCTGCACCTTCTGTAAGGCCTTGGCATCCTTCCTAAAGTGCGGTGCCCAGAATTGGCCATAATTCTCGAGCTGGGGCCTAGCCAGTGTTTCATAAACATTTAGCAAAACTTTCTTGCTTTTGAACTCTATGCCTCTATTTATAAAACCAAGGATCCCGTGTGCCTTTTTAACAGCCACTGTGGCAAGGCATCCAGTCCATCACTGACTACAAGAGCAAAAACACCAGCCCCCCGGTTAGCGATGCCTCCCTTCCGGAGGAGCTTAACAACTTCTACGCTCGCTTCGACAGGGACAACAGGGAGCCGGCTACCAAAGCCTTGCCACCCCCGGAAGACCAGGTGCTCACTCTGTCGACAGGGGTGTTCTACGCGGAGTGAACACACGAAAGGCTGCTGGACCGGATAGCATCCCTGGACGGGTACTCAAGGAATGTGCTGATCAGCTGGCTGATGTCTTCACCGCCATCTTCAATCTGTCATTGGCCCAGGCAGTAGTCCCTACATGCTTCAAGACCGCTACCATTATTCCTGTGCCAAAACAAACGGCTGTGACGTGCCTGAACGACTATCGACCTGTCGCACTCACACCCATCATAATGAAGTGTTGAGAGAGACTGGTCCTGGCTCACATCAAAGCCAGTGTTCCCGCCTCTCTTGACCAACACCAGTTTGCCTATCATGCAAACAGATCAACGGAGGATGCAATCACAACTGCTCTACACTCTGCACTGAATCACTTAGATGGTAAAGAGACCTACATCAGAATGCTGTTCATAGACTACAGCTCAGCATTCAACACTATCGTCCCCAACAAGCTGGCCACCAAACTCCAAACTCTTGGCCTGAACACTTCCCTCTGCAACTGGACCCTGGACTTCCTAACAAACAGACCCCAGTCTGTCAAATTAGGTAACCACACCTCCCCCCCCCCGAACCTGAACACGGGGGCCCCACAAGGATGTGTGCTGAGCCCCCTCCTCTACTCCCTCTTCACCCACGACTGTGTGGCTGTTCATGGTTCCAACACCATCATCAAGTTTGCGGATGATACCACGGTAGTAGGCCAGGTCACCAACAACGATGAGTCAGCCTACAGGGAGGAGGTCCAGCATCTCGTGAAGTGGTGCGCCGATAACAACCTGGCCCTTAACATCAAGAAAACCAAAGAAATCATTGTGGACTTCAGGAAGTCTAAAGGCGGAAGTCACACCCCCATCCACATCAATGGGGCTGTGGTGGAAAGGGTGGACAGCTTTAAGTTCCTCGGAGTCCACATCACGGAAGACCTCTCCTGGTCCCTCAATACCTCCTCTCTGGTGAAGAAGGCCCAGCAGCGCCTATATTTCCTAAGGAGGCTGAAGGGATGTAACCGGTCACCCCTGATCCTCTCTAACTTTTACCGCTGCACAATAGAGAGCATCCTGACGAACTGTATCACAGTATGGCATGGCAGCTGTAGCTACTATGACCGGAAAGCCCTGCAGCGGGTAGTCAAAACTGCCCAACGCATTACCGGCACCCGGCTACCGACCATAGAGCACATATACCAGAAATGCTGTTTACGGAGGTCACGGACCATCATCAAAGACCCTACCCACCCCAGCCACAGTCTGTTCGCCCTCCTGCCATCTGGGAGACGCTACAGATGCATTCGCACCCGTACGACCAGATTTAGGAACAGCTTCTTTCCCAGGGCTGTCATCCTACTGAACTCCACAAATAAACTCTAAAGCCTGCACATCTGTCAATGCACTTTATTATGGTTATGTTTATGTTAATGTATTACAAGCCAATTGTATGTTGAATGTTTAATTGTCTTAATCTAAATGTACACTCTCGGGAGTCGTAAGCCTACATTTCGTTGTACTGCACTTGTGCACTAACAATGACAATAAAAGTTGATTTGATTTGATTTGAACTTGTCCTGTCACCTTCAAAGATTTGTGTACATACACCCCTAGGTCTCTCTGTTCCTGCACCCCCTTTAACATTGTAGCATTTAGTTTATATTGCCTCTCCTCATTCTTCCTTCAAAAATGAAACAGTTCACTGCGTTAAATTTCATCTGCCGTGTGTCTGCCCATTTCACCAGTCTGTCTATGTCCTCTTGTCGTTTGTTACTATCCTCCTCATTGTTTACTACATTTCCGAGTTTTGTGTCATCTGCAAACTTTGAAATTATGCCCTGTATACCCAAGTCCAGGTCATCAATATAAATCAAAAAGAGCAGAGGTCCCAATACCGGCCCCTGGGGAACACCACTGTACACCTCCCTCCTGTCTGAAAAACAACCGTTCACCTCTAATCTGTTTTCTGTCCCTTAGCCAATTTTGTGTCCACGCAGCCTCTGCCCCTTTAAATCGCACAAGTTTCAATTTTACTAACAAGCTTATTACAGTATGTGGTACTTAATCAAATGCCTTTTGAAAGTCCATATACACATCAACCACACTTCCCTCATCAATCCTTTCCGTTACTTTATCAAAGAGCTAAATCCGTCAACTGTGACTCCACTTCAAAAGTACTTCATTGGCTGTAAAGCGCTTTGAGGTGGTCGTGAAAGGCGCCATATAAATGCAAGTCTTTTTTAACTGTGTCAACTTGGGAAATAACTCTCATTATACAATCTGTCTGGACAGTGATCATCTGCCTTTGAAGTGGCATTTTGCAAAACATACAGGACAGCGAACCTTCTCCCAGCATGGACAGCGAACCTTCTCCCAGCATGGACAGCGAACCTTCTCCCAGCATGGACAGCGAACCTTCTCCCAGCATGGACAGCGAACCTTCTCCCAGCATGGACAGCGAACCTTCTCCCAGCATGGACAGCGAACCTTCTCCCAGCATGGACAGCGAACCTTCTCCCAGCATGGACAATCAGTAGAAAGACAGGCAGTGGAGAGATTCCGTCACGGTGAGGTAATCAAATTTAAAGTGGCCAACCACTACTCATAAATAAATAGATACTAAAAATATAAATGGTTTAAAATGCAACAGATCTCCCTAACCATTCGATCATGCATTCTTTTACCTTCAATCTAGTTAAAAACTGGCATTGACATTATAGGCGGATATCCAACGTAAGCCATCTCCATCCACATTTCTGGTCGGTTACACCCAATGACACAAAATTACAGGTGCAAGTGATGGGAAAATTGAACCCCGTATCTTCATATCTTTCAGAAATCGCCTGCCACTTTCAATTCTATCGGCATTCCTGGCCTTATGATCTACAATATCACTAAAGCTTTGAGGGAACTCTGCTCACTTTCTTACTTCCACTGACAAGAATATACTTTCATCTGTATTAAATCTGTGATTTAGATGCTTAGGGGGTGGGTTGGGGTCGGGTGGGAAGCTAAAGTGTTAAAAATCTGAATCCTGACCTCAACCCGCCTCCAAGATAGGATGGGGGGTGGTTGGGGGTGGGCCAGCCAACCCACTCCCAGAAAGCGGGGCGCCTAGTTAAATATTATAAGTAACCTCTGTAAAGTCTGTGGGTTGTTTAGTTAATTAATACACAGACTCCAAGAGTAACTTAAAACAGGACTTTACTATTCGAAGGTCAGGGCGAATCTGCCCAATACTTCCTGACACAGCACTTATATACCGGTGTGGTCACCGTCGGTATTGTGATGAAATATTCCATTCATCACTGCCTGTGACTGTGGTTGGTTTCAGGTTTCCCCTCACCATTGTATTGCCTGTGACTGTGGTTGGTTTCAGGTTTCTCCTCACCATTGTATTGTATATTGGAATGTATGGCATGTGTTGTGTGTAGGGCTCCGCCCATACCTGGCCTCTATGTAAGCCAGCTCAGTCTGGCCTCATATCCAGTACTGCAGAGCCCCAGATGGAAGATACCTCTCTCCACTGCGTGTTATCTTCTAAGTTAATAAAAGCCTTGTTTTGTTTCGCTAACATCGAGTCTCGGGATTATTGAGGCACATCAGGTATTACAGTATACAGAAGCCAACAAAGTAGTGCAACACCTAAAGTAGTTCTCTTAAAGGTGGACGGTTACATACAATAGTTCTCTTAAAGGTAGACGGGTACATACACTACAACCTCCATTTTAAATTTTACTCTGGCTGGTCGGGTTTTGCAGGCCTTGGTGAAACCCACCAGCTAAAGTAATGCGAGGACTGCGGGATCCAGGAGATAAGTGCCTTTACACTTAGCTCCTAGATCCAGCGTCCCTGCCTAACCCAACCCCCGCCATCGGAGACCCCCTCACGAGGCCACGCCCCCACCCCACCCCCATACACTGTTCCTGCCACCGATCTGCTGCTCCTGGCCCCCGATTGTTGCCGATCCCCCCACTCCTCCGGCCCCCGCGCAATCCCTCCCTCCCTCCTCTCTGAGGCCTAGTGCCGCAGGCCTACCCGCCCGCAGCCAGCCAGCTTCTCAATCTGGCTAGGTCCAGGTGGGAAACAGAGGTCTTCCATGTAAATCAGGCCCTGCCGTTAAATTTGGGTTCTCCCAGGTTTCCCGAACACTTCGGGAATTCAGGCCAATATTTCTAGAAACTGCATGAGAGGGCTTAAAACCACATGGCTTAAGGAAAAGGCCTAGCTAGACCTACTGGCTATGGTTGGCTTCACAAAGTGCAAATTGTTGGAGAAAACACAATGGCCTAGAAATTCGGTGGCGCCCCTCTCGCCAGGGCGCCGGAAGTACCGCCCCAGAAGGAGTCGCGAGCGCCAGCCGGATATTCAGTTTGAGCGCCCCAAACGGAAGTGCGGCGCTACTCGAGGCGCCCTGCATCCCTCTTGGGGCGCTGCAACTGAAGTTCGCAGCGCCACACGCTGCGGCACGTCGCGCTGCGGTACTGCAGGCCTTCCTCCCCTTCTTAAAGGGAAGGGGCCTGCTGCAGCACGATCTGAGATCGCGAGTGCCGGCAAAAGAGCCCGGCACCGAGGAGAAGTGCCGGGCTCTTGGGAGACAGCCGGCACAACGCGGGGGGGGGGGGGCGGGGGTGGAGGGCTCAGGAGGCCGGGGACAGCTGCGCGAAGAGGTGCTGGCAGGCGGCCAGCAAGAAAAATGCCCACCCCGCACCTCTACCGCCGCAGGTAGGCCCCCCTGAACCGGTCGCAGCGTTACAGCGGGGAGCGCTACCAAATTTTGTGATCAGGGCGGTAGCGGGGCACTGCACACACCTATTATGTCATCGGTGGCGACGCAGCACTACCGGCTAATGCCGCCATTAGCACCCTGCTAAATTTCACGGGAGGCGTGACCAGTGGCGCTAAACCCACTAAGTGACCTCTTTGGGCGCTAACTGGTGGTGCAGCCCACCGAATTTCTAGGCCAATTAGTTTAAATGACCCCAGATTTCACACTGCAAAGCAAGCATCAGATGCCAGTACATTTAATATTGGTGAACAAAAAGCAGCCTTCAGTTTCAGTACATCTTCAAAAGGACCAAATGATATCTGTTATGACTTTCTGTTAATAGAGAGTCTCCTCGGCTTTTCAGTGTGTGTGCTGACCAGCTTGGAGCTGTGATACGTTTCACAGGGTAAGAAGAGAGTTTCTATTTTGAAGCCTGTGTATATAGAGAGAAAGCGAGTGGCGTCTTTATTATTTTATAAATCAAAGAGAATGGAGAAGTATCTGACTCGATGTTTTCTACTGTTCACTCATCTGTTTTATTTAAAGAAACAGACTGTTGGCTTAGAGCCTGAGCCTCAGTCTGATAAGGATATAAATGCAGTCCGCCTTTTCAAAGAAAGGAGAACTTGAAACATAACCAATAGCTAGTGTAGAGAGTTGAGGCTTCTCTGTTGCAATCCTTGAGTCTTGCGATCGCTAGATATTAAGATGGTTACGACCACGGATGGAGTGTTCACATCACAGCCTGTCAGACTGTTAATTAGCCTACAAATCCCTCCACTACTTCACACTGTTCTCCAAGGGAAGAGCGTGAAGATACCACAACAACCACCTAGATACTGGGCAGAAAGAGGTCCGCTCCAGATCGCAAGATCTGCTTACGGGACTGCCCCATGATGCTGAGCCCAAGAAAATATCGTGCATACAAAGCCAAAACTGTGACACCTCCAATTGGCACTTCACTCTACAAAGCCCAAGTCTGTCCAAGACTCGAGTATTGCTTCCTTATTTGGGATTGCAATTCCAGAGTCTAAAGCAAGAGGCATGGCTTAGGAATGGATTTGAAGTCTATAAAATGTAACTTTGAACTCCATGTGAAACAAGGTTCATATGCATACTTCACCATCCCTAACCATTGAAAAGCCTCCCGGAATAATCAGTTGACGTAGCTTTAGATTCTCACTTATCCATCATATTAAAGGCCTTCTGTGCCTTAACCTATATGTTAATTATGAATAATAAATCTGTCTCCTCTAGTTACCAATCCTCCTGCCAATGGAAACAGTTTCTCCGTACCTATTCTATCAAAACCCCTCAGAATTTTGAGCAGCTCTATTGAATCTCCCCTTAGCCTTCTTTGTCCCAAGGAGAACAACCCCAGCTTCTCTAGTCTCTCCACCTAACTGAAGTCCCGTATCCCTGGTACCATTCTGGTAAATCTCCTCTGCAAGGCCTGGACATTCTTTCTAAAGTGCGATGCCCAGAATTGGACACAATACTCTAACTGTGGTCTAACCAACCAGTCATTTATAAAGGTTTACCATAAACCTTACTGCTTGCTTTTATGCTCTATGCCTCTATTTATCAAGCCAAGATTCCCATGTCCTTTGTTAACAGCCTTCTCCACTTGTCCAAGGAATCTAAAGCTGAAAACAAACCAGAGTATTACAAGTCGGAACTATCAGATTTTTAATGTCTATTTGTCCTCCCTCGTTTTATTGTGAAATTCCTCCCCTTTCCCTTGCAGGGGATCATCCCACAGACACCCTGACCCACATGGCCTTTCTTAATCTATGAACCCAGGCAGTGAGTGTCGGTCAGGCTATTTGACCGTGAGGGCCTCAGAGCAACAATTCAGGCTACTCCAGATGCTTATCTTGTGCCCAGTACAAAACCAGCTCCCATAAGCAAGCCTGTGCTGTCAATGAATTGTAGAAAGACCTTCTATGTAAAGTAATTTGGTAGGATGGAGTGCCCGGGTTGAACAATAAACCCTTTGTGCTCTTGATAGGCTCACTGAACACATAACAAACGCCACATACTCTCCAGATACTTCAATAGACAAATAGCAGACAGACAGACCATATCTCTCAGGCTATATTCTATAAATCAGATTTATTTCGTATTTAAAGCACAGAACAGGCCATTCAGCCCAACAGGTCCATGCCTGTGTTTATGCTCCACATGAGCCTCCTCCCATCCTTCTTCATCTCACCCTATCAGCATATCCTTCTCTTCCTTTCACCCTCATGTGCTTATCTAGCCTCCCCTTAAATGCATCTGTGGTAGCGAGTTCTACATTCTCACCACTCTCTGGGTGAAGACGTTTCTCCTGAATTCCCTATTGGATTTATTAGTGACTTTATCTTATATTTATGGCTCCTAGTTCTGCTCTCGCCTGCAAGTGGAAACATCTTCTCAATGTCCACCCTATCAAACACTTTCATAATCTTAATGACCTCTACCAGGTCACCCCTCAGTCTTTTATTTTCTAGCGTAAAGAGCCTCAGCCCATTCAATCCTTCCTGACAGGTGTAACCTCTCAGTTCTGGTATCATTCTTGTAGGTCTTTTTTTTTTGCACCTTCTCCAGTGCCTCTGTATCCTTCCTATAATATGGAGACCACAGCTGTTCACAGTACTCCAGGTGTGGTCTAATCAAGGTTCTATACAAGTTTAACATCACTTCTCTGCTTTTCAATTCTATCCCTCCAGAAATGAACCCCAGTGCTTTGTTTGCTTTTGTTATAGCCTTGTTAGTCAGTGTCGCTACTTTTAGAAAGTTGTGTATTTTTACCCCAGATCCCTCGGCTTCTCTACCCCATTTAGACAATTATTTTCCAAGGAGTTTGTGGCCTCCTCATTCTTCTACCAAAATGTACTACCTAACACTTATCTATATTGAAGTTCACTTGCCAATTCTGCAAGTTTATTCATGTCTTCCTGTATTTTGTCGCAGTTCTCCTCTATATTAACTATGCCACCACCACCCCCCCCGCCCGTCCCAATTTGGTGTTGTCCGCAAATGTTCAAACTGTACTTCCGATTCCAGACTACAAATCATTTATATAAATGGTGAATAACAGTGATCCCAGCACCGATCCCTGTGGAACACCACTTCCCACCATTTGCCAATCTGACTAACTATTTTAACCCCTGCTCTCTGTTGTGTAGCCAGCTTGCTATCCATTCTGCTACTTGTCCCCTGACTCCACATGCTCTGCGCTACCCATTCAAATTATCGTGCATGCGCAGTTTTTCCTATTTAAAAGATGATGAACCGGTTCTGCGGGAGCTGCAGAGTACTGCGCAGCTTAAAGGGAACATTGGTCATGAGTCTACTATGTAGTACCTTATCGAAGGCCTTTTGGAAATCCAAATATATTATGTTACTCTCATCTACCCTTTCTGTTACTTCTTCAAAGAATTCAATAAGGTTGGTCAGGCATGACCTTCCCTTTTGGAATCTGTGCTGACTACTCTATTATATTTTCAGTTTCTATTACATATTTGATTAAGGATTCCATTATCTTTCCTACCACCGACGTTAAGCTAATTGGTCTATAGTTCCCTGGACTTGCATAGAAACATAGAAGATAGGAGCAGGAGTAGGCCATTTGTCCCCTCGAGCCTACTCCGCCATTTAATGAGATCATGGCTGATCATCCAAACTCAGTACCCTGTCCCTGCTTTCTCCCCATATCCCTTGATCTCTTTAGCCTTAAGAAATATATCTAACTCCTTCGTGAATATATTTAATGAATTGGCCTCAACTGCCTTCTGTGGTAGAGAATTCCACAGGTTCACCACTCTCTGGGTGAAGAAATTCCTCCTCATCTCTGTCCTAAATGGCTTACCCCTTATCTTTAGACTGTGACCCCTGGTTCTGGACTCCCCCGCCATTGGGAACATCATTCCTGCATCTAGTCTGTCTAGTCCTGTTAGAATTTTATAAGTTTCAATGAGATCCCCTCTCATTCTTCTAAACTCCAGCAAGTATAAGCCCAATTGACCCAATCTCTCCTCATATGTCATTCCTGCCATCCCAGGTATCAGTCTGGTGAATCTTCGCTGCACTCCCTCCATGGCAAGAACATCCTTCCTCTGATAAGGTGACCAAAACTGCACACAATACTCAAGCTGTGGTCTTACCAAGGCCCTGTACAACTGTAGCAAGACATCCTTGTTCCTGTACTCAAACCCTCTCGCTACGAAGGCCAACATACCATTTGCCTTCTTAACCGCCTGCTGCACCTGCATGCTTACCTTCAGCGACTGGTGCACAAGGACACCCAGGTCTCGTTGCACTTCCCATTCTCCCAATCTATTGCCGTTCAGGTAATAATCTGTCTTCCTGTTTTTGCCACCAAAGTGGATAACCTCGCATTTATCCACATTATACTGCATCTGCCCGATCACCCAACCTGTCCAAATCATACTGGAGTTTCTCGGCGTCCTCCTCACAGCACACACGCCCACCCAGCTTTGTGTCTTCTGCAAACTTGGAGATATTACATCTAGTTCCCTCGCCTACTTGTTCTACCTCCCTTTTTATATATAGGAATCACATTAGCTGTCCGCCAGTCCTTTAGCACTATTCCCTTTTCTTATGCATTTTTATATCTATATGTAATCGAGCCTCAGCTATCTCTTCGCTACCTTCTTTTAAAATGCATGGATGCATTCCATCTGGACCAGGAGTTTTATCCTCTCTAAGTTTGATTAATCAATTATCTCCCTCTTTCTATCTTAAATGGCTTTATATCTTTTTTTGATCACTGCTTCTAAAGTCATGTCCACCATGTTAGTCTCCCTGGTAAATGCCGAGAGAAAGTAATTATTCAATATTTTTGCCATTTCATTGACACTACCTGCCAGTTTATCATGTGTATCCCTCAGTGGCCCAATCCCTAGCCTGGTTTTTCTTTTATTATTTGTGTCTGCAGAATATTGTACTATTTCTTTTTATATTACTTGATAATTTAATTTCATAGTTTCTCTTTGCCTTCCTAATTTTTTTTTACTTCTTTCCTAACCTTTTCATATTCCCCTTGGTCATCCTCTCCTGTGTTGTCTGTGCGCTTAGTGTATGTCTTTTTCTTTAGTTTCAATTTTTCCCTTTTTTTTAATTCATCCATTTCATTACTGGCTAGTTTGTTCTTGCTTTTTAGTGGAATATATTTCTCCTGGACTCTATTGATCACCGTTTTAAATGTTTCCCATCGCTGTTCTATTTCTTTGTTTGTCAGTAAATGTTTCCAGATTATTTTCCCTAGTTCCATTCCCATCCTCATAAAAATCAGCTTTTTCCAATTTATTACTTTGGTCTTTCTTATCACCTTCTCCAATATTTATCCCTCAATCAACATCACTGAAACAGATTATCTGATCATTATCACATTGCTGTTTGTGGAATCTTGTGGTGCGCAAATTGGCTGCTGTGTTTCCTACATTACAACAGTGACTACACTTCAAAAAGTACTTCATTGGCTGCAAAGCGCTTTGAGATGTCCGGTGGTCGTGAAAGGTGCTATAGCAATGTAAGTCTTTCTTTCTTTCTCTATCTTTACCTTAAACCTTATTATGTAACAGGAGCAAGAGTGCACGAGATCACAGAACTTTACTTATCTCACCAATACCGTTGCAAACCAATAAAAGTGTCTCAAAACTTTTCCATCAACACTTAATGGAGATCAGAGATCATAAGGCAGAATCCATACGCAAAATCAGGCAAAATGCTCCATGCAACTGCCTGGCAAAACAGAAAACTACTAAATGAAGTTCAGTGTGGGACACCCCCGCACCCCCCTTTATTGATTTGAAATAGGCCAAAGTATATATTCACAATAAGCAAAGTTGTCAATCAAAGTAGGGCCCAAAGGCTTCAGAAATTGTATCAGGTTTCCCTGATCTAATGTTTACACATCGAGAACATTGTCCTTACACAGTGGGCAGTGGATTGAGGTTTGATGGGGGGGGGGGAGGAGGTAGAGTCACAAACCAAGGTTTTAAATTTAAGTAAGGCAGCCTTCAGAGATGAGAAATGAATTAACTGCAGTAAACTGGGCTGAACTGCTAATGGGTAAACCAACAAACAAACAGGCAGCATGCAAACAAGTATCTGGTACGACACAAAACCAGTACATACCCCTAAAAAGGAAAAGCTCCATTGTGTAGTTAAGCAACCGTGGTCAACAAACGAGGTAAGAGATAGTATCAGGCTAAAAAGAACAGGCATACACAATTGCAAGAGAAAGTGGAAATCCAGCGGACTGGGAGAGCTAGAAAAAGCAACAAAGGGATACAAAGAGCAAAGAGAAATAAAGATGCAAAAAGGGAGTATGAAAAAAACAACTTGCAAGTAATAGCACAGCTAACAGCAAAGATTTTTATAAACATATTAAGGGAAAGAGAGTGGTAAAGGGGAATGTGGGCCCTTAAAAAACAGATGCAGGCGAGACTACAATGGATAATAAAAGAAATAGCAGACATGTTAAATGAGTGCCGTCATCAGTTTTCACAGTGGAGGAAGGGGACAAAATATCAGCAGTGGAAGGGAACCTAAAAATAAATCAAGGAACTGAACTTGGTGGATTTAATACAAATAAAACAGGGGTGTGGAATGTTGGTCTTTTTGTCCAGGGGGGCTGGAATAGAAAGAGGAAGTGATGCTTCAGTTATAGGGAGCATTGGTCAGACCCCTTCTGGAGCACTGCGTTTAGTTTCGGCACCTCAGGAAAGTGTACAAAAACTATCTGTGTACCCCTGAACTACGCTTTAATGCCCTGCAGGCCAGCCTCCCGCCTTACCCTGCCTAGACTTGAGCTCATCCAAAACTATCCACCTTCCACTCCCACTGCCACTCCAGTGAGGAGGCCAGCACTGATAATGGCAGTCACCTGTAATACATCAGGCCAGCTCGTCAGGGAACAGGCGACTCCCTTTGAAGTCACATTGATATTTAAGAAATAAAAAAGTGTACCTCAGAAGTAGACCAAAACGGTTAGCAACAAGCAAGAGTGTGTCAGCTACCAGAATGAGAAGCATCCCGCTCCCAAAACAAACACAAAATACCTGAAACATTAACTTGGTTTTTCTCTCAATGGGGTTTGATCGTGACACACACACGACATTCACGAGTCACCCACTAGGCTAAGGTGATTTGCCATTGCCTTGCTCACCGATTTTATCTGAGGAGTGCCTTCTCCTAGATGGGCTACAAGCAAGGTTAAAGAACCCCACCTACCCTTTACAATGGGGAGACCAGGGCCACCATCACCCACAAGACACAAGTATCCCGCTGGATGTCAGCCCAGTATTCAGAGCCGATACTCCGATCTCCCCTCGCTGGGGCTGTCTGGAGTGGAGCTCAAACCCAACCCTCTGGCTTAGAGGCAGATATCCTACCCTGAGCCAGTGCTCACTCCACCCGGACGCAAGTAATCTGCTGGATGTCAACCCAGTATTTAAGAGACCATAGTCTAGTCTCCACTCGCCGGGGCTGCAACCCTTCACCTGCTGACCCTGGCTGTCACCCATCCAGCCAAAGCCTCACTCCAGAAAGTAATGCTCAGCATTCAGGTGCGGGAAGGCGGGGGTCTCTGGCCCAGAGGGTGCTCCGGACCAGAGCGTGGCCCGGAGGGTGCTCCGGACCAGAGCGTGGACCGGAGGGTGCTCCGGACCAGAGCGTGGACCGGAGGGTGCCCCGGACCAGAGCGTGGACCGGAGGGTGCCCCGGACCAGAGCGTGGCCCGGAGGGTGCTCCGGACCAGAGCGTGGCCCGGAGGGTGCTCCGGACCAGAGCGTGGACCGGAGGGTGCCCCGGACCAGAGCGTGGCCCGGAGGGTGCTCCGGACCAGAGCGTGGCCCGGAGGGTGCTCCGGACCAGAGCGTGGACCGGAGGGTGCCCCGGACCAGAGCGTGGACCGGAGGGTGCCCCGGACCAGAGCGTGGCCCGGAGGGTGCCCCGGACCAGAGCGTGGCCCGGAGGGTGCCCCGGACCAGAGCGTGGCCCGGAGGGTGCCCCGGACCAGAGCGTGGACCGGAGGGTGCCCCGGACCAGAGTAGTTCTGCTGCCCTCATCGAACTGAAATCAGCAAAAACTGATCACTGACCAGGGGAGGACCCTCTGACTCCTCATGTGTATGGCCCAGGCCTTCACTGCCTCAACTTGCAAAAACCGTGGGGGGCGGGGTGGCGGCAGGGAGTTGCTTTTATGTTTCGTTTAATTTGGGGACCTTTAAATGCCTAAAATTCATTCGACCGGCAAACCCACGGTGGATCTCTCTCAATCTCCACACCAGACTGCTGCTCTTAGCAGTAATGCTGGGAAGAGGGAGAGGGGCTGCTGATGGGTCTGCACACTAACAGGAGCGGCCATGAGTCGATGCAGACGCTGTCTGGGACCCAGGCAGAGACCGAAAGAGCCAACAGGAAAGTGGCTCAACCTCAAGCGGGGAAGAGAGGCAGCGGATTTTTCTAATGGAACGATTACATTAATCTGCAACAACGTCAAAAGACAAAAAGGTGGGAGATGGCGGATAGGGTCTCTCCGCCGGGAATTGCATGGAATATCCTGGAGCATAAATCCAGACCCAGAGCTGCTCAGCCACCCAGCTTACCCGTCCAGAGACTCGGCCAGGCAGGGCAGCGCATCCCCGGGCACAGCCACCTCACTCGCTCGCTCCTCACTGCGGCCCCCGGGACTGCAACCAGCAACAAAAATAAAGAAAGATATATCCTGGATTCACGTAAAGACACAGAGGGAGAGAGGCAGAAGTGGAGGCTCCGCTCCGTTATCAGCCTGAAAGCCCCGCGGCTCTCCACGAGGGAGCGACTCGACTCAGCCCGTGTCTAGAGAGCCGCAATCAGTCAGTCCGCCTCTCTCCTGGCTCCTGCTCGCTCAGTGTTGGGCTCATTCATTAAATCATTTTAATATAATTGGGCTTTACATCACATCTCACCCGCCCAGAGATACATTGCATTATCAACCCCAATATATTTACAGTGTATATATCACATCTTAACCCCCTATATATATCCTAATATATATACTAGCTGGAGTGCCCGGCGGTGCCGAGGCTTTTTCGAGGGCATGTTGTTGTTGTAAGAGAGAGAGAGCGACTGGGGGAAGAGAGAGTGACAGGGGAAGAGGGGGAAGGGGTAGGGGGGTAAGTGGAGGGGGAGAGGGGCGAAGGGGGGTGGAGGGGAGGGGGAGGGAGAGGGGAGAGAGACAGAGGGAAGGAGAGAGAGAGGGCGAGTGGCCCGCGGCCGCAGTGAGGGCCGGGCCCGGTTGCCGGGGTAACCCATCGCCCCCTTCCCGCTCTCCCGAGCCCCGCGCTCCCGCCCCCCGCGCTCCCGCCCTCCCGAGCACCGGCCCCCCGCCCGAGCCAGCTTCAAGACCAGGGAGAGAAATGCCGCCGCTCATCAGCGCCTCAGAGCCGGCCGCGCAACCTACCGCGTGAGGCCCGGCCAGACTCAAGTCGCGCTCCGGGCCGAAGTTGAGCTGCGCGCTGACTCCCGCCCCGCCCGCCTTCACTAAGATGGCGGCGGTGGCGACGCTCGGCTCAGGCCCGCCCCCTCCAGCCTTCACAAAGATGGCAGCGATCGCGGGCCGCTTGTTGAGCGCGACGGGAGGTGCCTAGCTCGGGCGTGGCTGGGCAACAGAGGCACAGGCTTCGAGGCCTGGAAAAACGGTGAAAGGTAGGAAAATTATACAGGTTAGAGAAAAGATTTACAAATTAATTAACTTTTTTTTAAAAACAATTTGTGTTACAATGACCTCCCAAAGCACTTTACAGCCAACGAAATACTTTTTGAAGTGTAGTCGCTGTTGTAATGCAGGAAAGGCGACAGCCAATTTGCGCACAGCAAGCTCCCACAAACAGCAATGTGATAATGACCAGATAATCTGTTTTTAGTGATGTTGATTGAGGGATCAATATTGGCCCCAGGACACCGGGGAGAACTGAATGAAATCAGTATTTGTAGGGAAATGGTGTTAGGGAAATTGATGGGATTGAAGGCCGATAAATCTCCAGGGCCTGATAATCTACATCCTAGGGTACTTAAGGAAGTGGCCCTAGAAATAGTAGATGCATTGCTGGTCATCTTCCAAAATTCTATAGACTCTGGAACAGTTCCCATGGATTGGAGGGTAGCTAATGTAACCCCATTATTTAAAAAGGGTGGTACAGAGAAAACAGGGAATTATAGACCGGTAAGCCTGACATCGGTAGTGGGGAAAATGCTAGAGTCCATTATAAAAGATGTAATAGCAGAGCACTTGGAAAACAGTGACAGGATCGGACAAAGTCAACATGGATTTACAAAAGGTAAATCGTGCTTGACTAATCTACTGGAATTTTTTGAGGATGTAACTGGTAGAATAGATAAGGGAGAACCAGTGGATGTGGTGTATTTGGACTTTCAGAAGGCTTTCGATAAGGCCCCGCATAAGAGATTAGCGTGCAAAGTTAAAGCACATGGGATTGGGGGTAAGGTACTGTCTTGGATAGAGAACTGGTTGGCAGACAGGAAGCAAAGAGTTGGAATAAACGGGTCTTTTTCCGAGTGGCAGGCAGTGACTAGTGGGGTACCGCAGGGATCGGTGCTAGGGCCCCAGCTATTCACAATATATATAAATGATCTAGACGAGGGAATTGGATGTAATATCTCCAATTCTGCAGAGGACACAAAGCTGGGTGGGCATGTGTGCTGTGAGGAGGATGCAGAGAAACTCCAGTATGATTTTGACAGGTTGGGTGATTGGGCAGATGCATGGCAGATGCAGTATAATGTGGATAAATGCGAGGTTATCCACTTCGGTGGCAAAAACAGGAAGACCGATTATTATCTGAACGGCAAAGGATTGGGAAAAGGGGAAGTGCAACGAGACCTGGGTGTCCTTGTGCACCAGTCGTTGAAGGTAAGTATGCAGGTGCAGCAGGCAGTTAAGAAGGCAAATGGTATGTTGGCCTTCATAGCAAGAGGATTTGAGTACAGGAGCAAGGATGTCTTGCTGCAGTTGTGCAGGGCTTTGGTGAGACCACACCTTGAGTATTGTGTGCAGTTTTGGTCGCCTTATCTGAGGAAGGATGTTCTTGCCATGGAGGGAGTGCAGCGAAGATTCACCAGACTGATACCTGGGATGGCAGGAATGACGTATGAGGAGAGATTGGGTCGATTAGGCTTATATTCACTGGAGTTTAGAAGAATGAGAGGGAGCTCATTGAAATTCTAACAGGACTAGACAGACTAGATGCAGGAAGGATGTTCCCAATGGCGGGGGAGTCCAGAAGCATGGGTCACAGTCTAAGGATAAGGGGTAAGCCATTTAGGACTGAGATGAGGAGGAATTTCTTCGCCCAGAGAGTGGTGAACCTGTGGAATTCTCTGCCACACAGGGCTGTTGAGGCCAATTCATTAAATATATTCAAGAAGGAGTTGGATATATTTCTTGAGACTAAAGGGATCAAGGGATATGGGGAGAAAGCAGGGACAGGGTACTGAATTTGGATGATCAGCCATGATCTCATTAAATGGCGGAGCGGGCTCGAGGGGCCGAATGGCCTACTCCTGCTCCTATCTTCTATGTTTCTATGAAAACTTCCCTGCTCTTCTTCGAAATAGTGAATAGATCTTTTGCATCCGCCTGAGAGAGCAGATGGGGTCTCAGTTTAACGTCTCATCCAAAAGACGGCACCTCCGACAGTGCAGCACTCCCTCAGTGCTGCACTGTAATGTCAGCCTAAATTTTTGTGCTCAAGTTTCTGGAGTGGGACTTGAACCCACAACCTTCTGCCTAAGAGGCAAGAGAGCTCCCAACTGAGTCACCACTAACACCCATATATACACATCATATACCAACCACAATATATAAACCCCTATATATATAAATCATATTCCGACAACAATATATATACATCCCACACCAAACCCTATATATAGCGCTTATAAACTACCTATATATACACATCATATACCAACTACTATATAAATACATCACATCGCAACCCCTAAATATAGATCACAGCATAACCCCTTTATACACATCACACACCGTTGATAAAAACAACCTTCCGTTGTTCCCTTCAGTAGTAATAAATTCAGTCTTGTGGTTACAATCATTTTATTCTTTAACTTCAGCATAAAAAGCAATTTACAGGAAAACAGAGTATTGTCACATGTAGAATGCGCGAACCTAGGCATGCGTTCCTTCTCGTGCTGCTTGAACAAAGTTCCCTCTAATTTTTTTTTCATGCGCAGTCCCTTTAAATTTGCTGCGTGGCCACACACACGCGGTATTTTCCCCCGGCTACAGCTGGTGAGCGGCCTGCGCGGGACCTCCCAATTGATGCGTGCCCGCGCATCCTAGGGGGAACGTTGCTTATACCTATACACTGATTTCTTATCAAACTGGAACTGGCATTGCCTTATATGGTATTCTTTGGCCAATGCAGAGTCCTTCAGTCCATACGTGCTGAAAAGCCTTTATCCATCACGTAATATGCAGAGTCCTTCTTATGGTGACCATTATATTGGCAGAACTTCAAGTTTTCAGACCCAAGGTCCTACTTCAATCTTGAACAGACTGTTACTAAGCTAGGGTAACTCTCTCTCTCTGACTGTTACTAGGCTAGGGTAACTTCCTCATGTATCAATGTGCCTTACTTTTTACTTTTTTATTGGTCGGCTACCTCTTAGCAGAGTGTTTTATACCCTTCTTTACATTAGCAATCCTGCCTGCCTTTTTTGCCCTTGCTTTCTTCTTACCTTTTCTTATATTTTCTATGGGTGAAAAATTGGGTTGATTTGCGCCTCTGATTAATGCCCCCAGGGGGCACTAATGGAGAGGAAATCCCCTAGCGCCCGGGCGTGGCTCCACTAACGCCTCCCATGAAATTCAGTGGGAGGTTAGCGGCGGTGGTAGCCGGCAGCGCCCCGCGCCGCTGCACCTCCAGCGATGACGTTATCGCTGTGCGCAGCACCCCGTTTGCGCCCCGGCTGCAAACTTCCCTTGCGCCCCCTGATGATGTGTCCGACAGGATCAGGGGGCGTTTTTGCTGCAGCGCCGACGCTACTTAAAGGGCAGGTGTCAGGCGTCCATTTTTATATTAGCCGACTGCCAGCACCTGCCCCCTTTCGTTTTTTTATGCAGGGTGCCGGCCGCGATCACTCCGCCCGGCACTCCTCCTGAGTGCCGGGCTGTTTTCACGGCACACTGCTCACCGGTGGTCCAGCAGGGCCTTGGTGCTTGCAGCGCTAGGCCCTTCCCCTTTAATCAGGGGAGAAGGCCTACAATGGCGCAGCGCTACGTAGCGCTGTGAAATTCAGTAGTAGCGCCCCAAGTAGGAGGTGGAGCGCATTCCAGTAACGTCCCACCTCCTGCTTGGGGCGCTACTGCTGAATTTACGGCGGAGGGGTGCTAACTTTTTGGGGGCGCTAAAATTAGCACCCTGGCGTCGTTAGAGCCCCAAAATGGGCGCCACCCAATTTTTCCCCCATATCTCTTATTGACTTCCTCACACAATACAAAGTATTGATTAGAATTATTAGTACTATCACTTGTGCTATCACTAGTCCTATCTGAAATATTCGAACCCATGGGTGTAACGCCACACCATTCATGATTTCCTAGTTTCTTGATTGCCTGTTCTATTTGTTTATTATCTTGTAGCATTTGCAGGATATATGTTTTTGCAAGGTTCTTGTTCTGTGGATTATAGATTTCGGACTGAGGGATAGAGGGGGGTCAATGTTCCCTGTAAACTGCACTTTGTTCTGCACGGCCTGTCCCTTTAAATCTCTGTGCCTGCGCGGTATTTCCAATGTAAGCACTTGTGAGCGGCCTGCGCGGGACCTTGCAGATTACTGCGTAGCCGCGCATGCGCACAGCTTAGAAGGAACATTGGTGGGGGTATGTAATGACCAATGTGTGAGATTGCTGGAATCGCCTCATTCTCCAAAGGCAGTTTCACTTGGCGGTGGGTCACAATATGATGCTGTACCAGCACCAATGTTTTATCACCGATTTGGGTTTTTTCCCAACTGGAAACACACCGAATTGGTGTTCCGGTATTGGGCATCTCGTTAATCCAATAGTCACAAAAGCAGCTGTGGTGGTCACACGGTATCTTCCCTTGCCTTTGTAGTCTATATTAGTCTATTCCTCTTCCCAGAGTCTTAGTCGCAACTTACAATTGGGTGATCCCCCATCGATTATGAACCCGCAGGCCGAAGTGGTATGTTGCCGTATCACATCTCACCTACAAACCCAAGTGGTCCCTTTTAGGGTGCAGCACTCTATGCCCGGTGCTATCCAAGTTCCACCGTTCTTTACAGATGATGTGGGTATTCTTCATATTGTTTATGTATCGGGCCTATGCCAGAGTCTTCGATCACTCCGATAGACTCGAACCTTCCAAGGTTGACTCCCATTCTTGGCTAACAAGGGTAGTGCCAATACCACCAGTATCCTCATCTCAGGGGGCCAAAAATGCCATTCCCATTTGGCGCATCATATTATGGTCTGTAATTGTGAATAGCTCCTTTCACATAATCCGGTTCCCAGATTCAAACTCATGTTTAACACAACTGGTACAATTTCAAAACGCACATCATTTTAAATCACATTTCCTGATTCAATTACTTCTAGTCCAATAACATTTGGGTTCTTTTGCTGGATCATACAGGTAGAGTTCTTTTTGTGAGATGGGATGTCTTATTTTTGGTCTTACAGTTAGTTTTATCTGTGCCAAAGAGATCACGCCACCCGTCGCTCCCCCATCATACAATGTATGTCATCCCTTCCCCTTTCTGTATGCCGCTGCCATATCTGTGGCCAATTTAGAGTCAGGGTATGTCCCATCCCACCTAGTTTAGGTGTGTCTTCCTGGTCTCCCGCATACGGGACTCCCAATCTTTCCAGGGAGGCCGCCTTAGGGTTCTTTCCCCAATATCACCAAAATTATGCTTTTGAGAGGCTATACCTCAGTTTATCACTGATTCGAGACTAAATGATATCGGTGGGATTGGATGTCCAAACCTAACCTTTGTGAGGTCCTCTGCTTCCTCAGGGAGGTCGCTTCTCACTTGGATCCATGCTTTGTTATGGAACATGTAGGATATGTCCTCCTCGTCTCCCACCTTCAGCTTGTTGATTTGTATACAACCATGGCCCCCTTGTCCAGACAGAGACAGGCCTAGGCCTCCCTTATTTTTTGTTCTTAGCCTTCCTACAAGCTTTCTTTGTTCCGCAGTTAGTGGAGGTCTTGAAACAGGTGACCATTCTAACTGTAAAGAAATCCTAGCTTGAACAGCATTCTCTTTACTTTTAATTTTAATCCCTCTAACAGATACCAGTGTGTTTAACTATATCATGATTATTTCAAAGTCAGTTTTTCCATGGAGTATGTGTCAGTGCCTTGATGATTTAAAAAGTTGTTTCACTCTCCTGAGCCACATTAACCATTTCATGTCATGCTGTTGTCGATAACTGAGCATGTCTGAGACCTGTTCTTCAGTGAAATTCACCATGCATTCCCACATGCTAGTTACTACATAAGTAACAAATCACATTTGCACACACACACCAGTATCCCAATATAATGCCACACATGACATCTGATCCAAGCCATCCTCAGGCTTTCAGGTGATTTTATCAAAAGATTATGAGGTGTCTCGAGATCTTTGCTCATCTCCCCCTGCATGGTCCCGGTGTCTCGGGTAGTGGCCAGGCTATCAAATGCAGTTTTCTTATTATTTAGTATAGACAATGACACAAACATCTCCAAGAGAAAGCTTATCATGTTACTATTCTTAACTACACTTTCCTGACTTTCACAAGAATGTACATTAAGACCAGATTGATATCTTTGTTGAATTTCACCCAGGTGATTTATTCCAATTCACCTAAGAAAAATGATTTGAGAAAAATTACCATTTGGTGGTGTAAATTTCCTGTTTTCATCTTATATCATCACTCACTTACTCCCATTAAATTTTACATAGTAATTACCATTTCATCTCATTCATGAGGCCTGGAGGAACTTTATTGTCCAATACAATATTGTCATAATATCTTTAAAACAAAAATCAAACATTCCCATTTGGTCCAAATTTTAACACATTTTTTTGTTTAACATTACTTAACCAAACCTCTTCTTGGGTCTTTTATTGATCAAAATGAACCTGTTATATTGTGCCTGAGTTCATTTCACAATTTAAAAATGATCCCAAATCCAAAGAGCAACACTGTTGGACTGACAGGTCTTGTCAATCTTCAATTCTATTTCCCCCAAAAAACTTTCTTCCTTGATATACAGGAACCACCAAGCCTGCACTCCTCTCTTCTTTTAATGGAAATTTGATTATCCCCTTAAATTTCAGGTAAATTTTCTCTTCTTGAGTGCTTCAATCAGCAACTCATATTAATTTATTTTATCAATTCCAATTTCAGAAACAAATGATGCCCAGGCTTGGTAGTTATATATTTGAGACAGAAGTGCTTGCAATTACTTTGGAAGTAACTTCCATATCTCCCCCTCTCAAATACACTGTCTCGGAAGATAACAAATGATCCTGAATGGGTTAAGGCCGAGTCTTTGAAAGGCAAAGTCTTTAGTCCAAATTGTCACCATGCTGTGACATCTGATGCAGATAAGGTCTTACATTCTTAAAACTGGTGGATCTATTGCTGTGCCATCATAGAAACATAGAAGATAGGAGCAGGAGTAGGCCATTCAGCCCCTCGAGCCTGCTCCACCATTCAATGAGATCATGGCTGATCATCCAAATTCAGTACCCTGTCCCTGCTTTCTCCCCATATCTCTTGATCCCTTTAGACTTAAGAAATATATCTAACTCCTTCTTGAATATATTTAATAAATTGGCCTCAACTGCCTTCTGTGGTAGAGAATTCCACAGGTTCACCACTTTCTGGGTGAAGAAATTCCTCCTCATCTCTGTCCTAAATGGCTTACCCCTTATCTTTAGACTGTGACCCCTGGTTCTGGACTCCCCCGCCATCGGGAACATCCTTCCTGCATCTAGTCTGTCTAGTCCTGTTAGAATTTTATAAGTTTCAATGAAATCCCCTCTCATTCTTCTAAACTCCAGTGAATATAAGCCCAATCGACCCAATCTCTCCTCATACGTCATTCCTGCCATCCCAGGTATCAGTCTGGTGAATCTTCGCTGCACTCCCTCCATGGCAAGAACATCCTTTCTCAGATAAGGCGACCAAAACTGCACACAATACTCAAGGTATGGTCTCACCAAGGCCCTGTACAACTGCAGCAAGACATCCTTGCTCCTGTACTCGAATCCTCTCGCTATGAAGGCCAACATACCATTTGCCTTCTTAACCGCCTGCTGCACCTGCATGCTTACCTTCAACGACTGGTGCACAAGGACACCCAGGTCTCGTTGCACTTCCCCTTCTCCCAATCTATTGCCATTCAGATAATAATCTGCCTTCCTGTTTTTGCCACCGAAGTGGATAACCTCGCATTTATCCACATTATACTGCATCTGCCATGCATCTGCCCAATCACCCAACCTGTCCAAATCATGCTGGAGTTTCTCGGCATCCTCCTCACAGCACACATGCCCACCCAGCTTTGTGTCGTCTGCAAACTTGGAGATATTACATCTAGTTCCCTCGTCTAGATCATTAATATATATTGTGAATAGCTGGGGTCCTAGCACTGATCCCTGTGGTACCCCACTAGTCACTGCCTGCCACTCGGAGAAAGACCCGTTTATTCCAACTCTTTGCTTCCTGTCTGCCAACCAGTTCTCTATCCAAGTCAGTACCTTACCCCCAATCCCATGTGCTTTAACTTTACACGCTAATCTCTTATGCGGGACCTTATCGAAAGCCTTCTGAAAGTCCAAATACACCACATCCACTGGTTCTCCCTTACCTACCAGTTACATCCTCAAAAATTCCAGTAGATTAGTCAAGCACGATTTACCTTTTGTAAATCCATGTTGACTTTGTCCGATCCTGTCACTGTTTTCCAAGTGCTCTGCTATTACATCTTTTATAATGGACTCTAGCATTTTCCGCACTACCGATGTCAGGCTTACCAGTCTATAGTTCCCCACTTTCTCTATACCATCTATACCGTCCGAAAACCGTGGTCCTCTGTTTATAAGAAAAGAGAAACAGAGAATCCATTGAGGCACTGCTTAAGAGCCCAAGGGGTTAATTTGTCAATTCATATTTCTGCCACCGTGGGGAAATATCCACTTAAATTAAGAAACTTAAATTTAATAATGTATTATTAAATATATATATTTACATTCAGCAATACGGAAGTTATTGCTTGGTGAATTATAAAAGGCAACTACCAACGGAAAGGGTTAACTCCTTTGTCGGTTTATAAGAAGGCAGAGCGAAACATTGTCAGATGCCATTGCGTCACTTCACGTAAATTTAAGAAAAGTTTCCCAAAGAACCAAATGCTATCTTACTTTGTTTCAGTATTTGTACCTTTTAAATTTGCGGATGACACCAAATTGGGGGGGACTGCAACAAATTGCAGGAGGACATTAATAAACTTGCAGAATGGGCATATAATTGGCAAATTAATTTCAACACAGGCAAATGTGAGGTACAGGTTGAGCGTCCAAAATCCAGAGTTCCGGAATGGCCGGAATGGTTGGGTCGAATGGCCTGTTTCTGTGCCGTATATCCGATGCAATTCTATGTAAGCTTGCACTCAATTTCCTGATACAATTAAATTCAGAAATAAATTTCAGCTTCTCCTTTACGTCCAAGTTTCAAAACGTGAGCCAGGAAGGGACAAAATAATGTTACTAAATTTTTATCCATCCCTGTGAACTAAAAATCAGTTAAAAAAAGCAGAAATCGTTAAACTTTAAACATTCTGTGAAACAATTCTGCAGTTCAATCCAACTTTCGGATGTCTTCCCCTTTTTGTTAATGTGATGGTTTCATGTCCAGAATTAGAGACTCTCACACAATTTACAACAACCAGAATTTCACTGAGGCCAAAATGAAAGTCAGATTTTCACCACTTAATAAGTTAGTTAAATCTCAATAGTTCCAATTTAATTCAGACCAATATTTTATTGACTAAACACAATAGAGAACAGATAAAATAAAGCAAAATAGCACGTGCATAAATTATGCCATCTTTCCTTTTCTTTCTTCGGGTGTCTTTCCAAATGACTGTAATATAACGTGAAGAAATGGTTAGCTTTTACGGTTAAACAAAATCTTTGTAAAACTTCAATCAAATCACCCCTCTTTTAAAATGTCATAGACAGATACAGAAATAATCAAAAAGGCTAATGGAATGCTGGCCTTTATATCTAGAGGACTAGAATACAAGGGGGTAACAGCTATACAAAGCCCTGGTTGGACCAAATCACCCCTTTTTTTTAAATTCCAGGGAATACAACCATCATTTGTGTAATCTCTCCTCGTAATTTAACCCTTGGAGTCTGGGTATCATTCTGGTAAATCTACGCTGCACTCCCTCCAAGACCAATATATCCTTCCTAAGGTGTGGTGCCCAGAACTGCTCACAGTTCTCCAGGTGTGGTCTAACCACGGTTTTGTACAGCTGCAGCATAACTTCTACCCTCTTGTATTCTAATCCTCTAGATATAAAGGCCAGCATTCCAATAGCCTATTTGATTATTTTCTGTACATTTTAATGATCTATGTACCTGGAGCCCCAAGTCCCTTTGGACCTCCACTGTTGTTAGCTTTTCACCATTTAGAAAGTACCCTGTTCTCTCGTTTTAAGGTCCAAAGTGGATGGCCTCACATTTGCTTACATTGAAATCCATTTTTCATAATTTTTCCCATTCACTTAATCTATTAATATCTCTTGTAATTTTATGCTTGATTCTGCACTGCTTACATTGCCGCCTCTCTTTGTGTCATTGGCAGACTTACAGTAACAGCGCTTTATAAATGTTCAAATTGATTTAAAATAAAACCACCCGTCTTTCATTTAAACTGCATAAAGCAACAGCATTTTTTTTAAACTTGAGTCCAATTAAAACAAAGAGGGGAACTTTACATGAAAAAAAAGATGGATTGGAGGCGGGGGTGAGGGGGGTGGTGGTGGGGGAGGGTGGAGGGAAGTGAAAGTTTAAAAACCTAAAACCCGACCCCAACCCGCCTCCAAACTGCCTACTTTCGGCTTTTACTCAGGCGGGACGGGGGACGGGCAGCTAACCCGCTGACAGGAGGCGGGCTGGCATTTTAAATATGATAATGAGGCCTGAAGCTTCTGCTTTAACCTGCTGTGTAGGTTTTACTGCAGTCGACCGGGGATCCCGGGGCTCGGCATCCCGGTGGCTGCAACGAGGCGAGCACAGCCTCGGGGAGCAATCCTTGTGGGCCGGGAGGAGCAGGAGAGCTTCCTCCCAGCCCCTCCAAAGCTCACCCATCATCAAGAGCCTTCCGGACTCAATATCGAGTTCAACAATTTCAGATCATAACTTCGGCCCCCATTACATTTTTACTTACATTTTTTTCCACCCCTTTGTTTTGGGTCTTCCCTTCCCCCCCCCCCTTTCCTTTTTTTTCTTTTTCTCTCTCCCACATGGCAGCTGTCTCTCATCCTGCCAGAACACTTCACACCTAATCTTAGCCGTCTTTTGTCTCCACTGTCCTATTACCATCTCGTCTGGTTTTGAATACCTCTTAATGTCTCTTTTACTTCTTTTGTTCTATCGCAGCCCTGCCTTCGATCTATTTTATTTCCTTTCCAGTTTTGAAAATGGGTTTCAACCCGAAACGTCAACTCTAATTTCTCTCCACGGATGTTGCCTGGCCTGCTGAGTTTTTCCAGCATTTTCTGTTGTTATTTCAGATTTCCAGCATCTGCAGTATTTTGCTATCGTTACCCACCATCAGCCCACCCCTCCCCGGGTTGAGGGATCAGAACTGCCCCACCCCACCCCCACCGGGATTGGACACCCTTCAGGATCACGACTCCCCCCGGATCAGAGATTGGACCTCCCCTCCACGGGATGGTGACTCCCCCGCTAGGGGAACCCCCACTCCCCCAGGGTCGGGAATCAGTCTCCACAGGGTAAGGGACCGAACTCCCCACCCAGGGGATCGAACTCAGCCCAGGGGTCGGAGATCAGACCCCCACCCCTGGGCTTGTCCAGCAGGCTGGCTTCCAGGTGGGAACCCTGCCCATTACATCACACGCAGGCTGTGGAGTTAAAACTTCAGTGTGCCTTCTATCGGGCCACACCGCTCCATGCGGGTGGGAAACGGGAAAATCCCGGCCAAAGTTCTTGAGGAGTTCAAATTCATTTTCTACCAAACACAATGGCAACCGTAACTTCAAGGCTGCAGCTTATCTTTTATAAAACAAACTCTTTTGCGTTTACACAGTTGCACAAGTAAATGTCAAAATAAATTCACACCAGCGTCTTTAACTTAAAATATAATTCAAAGTTTTTCCCAATTCTGGGTGCACAACCTTAAATTGAAATGAACATACTCAACTATATTCACATGAAACTTAGTCATATCATTTCTAACGATTCTAACCATTTTTTATCTCTGGCCCTCTCAACATTGGTTGAGTCCGTTCCTCTTAATGAATATTATTTTCTTACAGCTGTTCCAGGGTTGGCCAAAATGTATGTGACATTCCCTGATCGTGAGCCCAAAAACATTCACACACTCTCGGAAACTTTTTCCTTTTTAAAATATTAAAATAGTTATACTATTTATATTAAAATATCAAATTAAAAACAAAACCTGTTGAAGACACTTATCCTATTTCTTTTTCACAGCCATCCTATTTCTTTAACATTAGCTGTGGGCTTTTTAACTTCTTTCTCTTTTTCCTAACCCCTTTTGTTACAAATCAATTGTTGAACCCAAGGGTTTTTATTAGCTGCTATTTACACCACAAACTTATCATGCAATGTCGCGCCTGGGGGTAAGGGAGCCTGCAGCAGTCGACAAGCATCCTGGTCTGTCGAGGCACCTGCTGTAGCAATCAAACTTAATTTAATAATAACTGTGTTGGCTCGCCTCTTCCCTCATATTTGGGCAATTGGCCACACTGGCACAATTCTGAAAGGGTCAGATCCCAACTTGCTTCTTTATCTTCATACTCATATACTACTTGACCTCCCCAGTGTGTCGTCCCTCCTGTTTGGTAACTATGGGGGGCCATCTCAACAGACCTGCGTATCCCTGTGCTACCCCATGTCTTAGACCGGGTATAATACTGATTACTACTGATACTAGAAGTATCACTTCCCCGCCCCCAACCCCGCTCGGCATTAGAAACATCCACCTTCAGTGATACTCTGAACGGCGGGGGCGCAGTTAGGAGGATGGGATCATCCTCGTCATCGTCACTGCTGGGTTCCTCCTCCTAAGTGCCGACAGGCAAGGCTGCCACTCTTAACTTTTGATTCTGTAATCTTTTTCTTGTCCTCTGCTCTTCCCCCTCTCTCCTCTCTCCATCGCCTTACCACCTTGTGGTCCAGCGACAAATTCCATAGTTCTTGATCAGCTATTTTGGTATCATCCAATTTTCTCTGCATCTTAACCCTTGTTTCTGAAGAACTCTGCAGCTGGGCGTGTAATTCTGTTATTTCTTTGTGCATCTCCAACTGTTGAGTGATGGCTAATCTACATTCTGCCGGTATAGCACCCAATTCCTTTTTCAAGCTCTCTATTTCTGCCTGAAGCGTCTGAAACTGGCTACTCTGTTTAGTGTATTTCTCATTCACTCTAGTTATTATTTGCACCATTGCCATTATGCAGTTGGCCTTTACTGTTTTCTTATTTTGTTTATTTACATTACGATTATCACACTTCATTGTAAGGTCTCCATAAGGGACACGGTTTCCTCCCTCAAAAGGCCCTTCTCTAGTGTGCTTTTGGACATAACTTTCTGTGCTCAATATCTATGATAATATTCCTTTATTATCGTCATCCATTTTATTTTTACAGCTGTTCTCTGTTTGGCCCTCTCCTTCATGGACTTTATTGGAGGTGATTCTATGATGCCTCTAAGAGGTTGAGGTCTGTATAATTAGAACAGTGATCTCCCAGTCACTGTCGCGTTAAAATAACATACAACTTGGAATCTGCTCTACTCCCTTATCAAAATGGATACTGCTCACACGTGTATGTGTTCTTTATCCTATGTCTTGCTATGTAGTCGTTGCCATGGGTTGCCAATGGTGGAAGTAGTCTACCTCCTGCCCCAGAACTCATTCGCGATTAATTTCTCGCTGGTTGAGGTTCCACTCCGCTTCGGTTTCAACGCCCCGGGTTTTCAGCAAGCAACAAGTTCAGGTCCCACTCGGCTCGCCAAATGTTCTCAGAAACAACCTTTGTTCGCTTGAGTAGCAACGAATTCAGTCTTATGGTTACAATCATTTTATTCTTTAACTTCAGCATGAAAAGCAATTTACAGGTGGAGTAATGTCACAGACAGAGCACGGGGACGTAGGCATGCGCCACTTCGCGTGCTGCTTGAACAAAGGAAAAGCTTATATACTTATATACAATGTTTACTTATCAAACTGGAACTGGCATTGCCTTAGATCCTTCAGTCCATACGCACACAAACGTCTTTACCCATCACATAAGTTTGCTTCTTGTGATGACAATTATATTGGCAGGACTCCAAGTTTTCAGACCCAAGGCTTGAACAGACTGTTCTAGGCTAGAGTAACACTCTCTCTCCGACTGTTACAAGGCTAAGATATCTCTCTCTCTCTCTGACACCCAGCTCTACCTCACTACATCTTCTCTCGACCCCTCCACAGTGTCTAAATTGTCAGACTGCTTGTCCGACATACAGTTCTGGATGAGAAAAATGTTTCTCCAATTAAATATTGTGACCCTTCGTCAGAACTGTTACTAGGCTAGTGTAGTGTATGTATCCGTCTACCTTTAAGAAAACCATTGTATGTAACCGTTCACCTTTAAGAGAACTATTTTAGGTGTGGCACTACTTTGTTGGCTTCTGTATACTGTAATACCGACGGTGACCACACCGGTATATAAGTGCTGTGTCAGGATTTATTTGGCAGATTCGCCCTGACCTTCGAATAGTAAAGTCCTGTTTTAAGTTACTCTGGTAGTCTGTGTATTAATTAATAAACAACCCACAGACTTTACAGTGGCGACGAGTCCAATCGTACCCTGCGGCAACAATACTTCCGAAGCAGTTAACGAGCATCGAGAAGAGGCAACCGCCCTCGTCGTTCTGCTGGGAGAAAACTCGAGGCTGCAGAACTAGAAAGGAAGAAGAAGTTAGAGACAAAGACTTCCATCAGCAACAGGCACTGACTGTCCCTTCTGCCATGGTGAGGAGTGAGCCGATCAGCACGAGAAGCAAGGCAGCCACGGTGACTGTGAGTAAGGGAAAGTAAAAAGAATAACCGGAGGATAAGGGCGGTGCACTCGACCACGGTCGAGGGGGAAAGGAGCCGGACAGAAGTCGGGTCCAGAGGCGCTGAGACTGGGGCAGCGTGGAGCAAGGAAGCCGCGGTACAGGCAGGCTGGGGGACGCAACGGCGTCGTGAGACAGCTAGACCGCGACCGGCGAAAAAGGCCGGGCAGCGACTGAAGCCACGAAGCGCTGCGACCGGGAGCGTAGGCGCGGGAAGAGATAAACTCAGCCGCAACCGGGGAGGGAAGCACCGGACTGCGAGAGGGCTGGGAGGCGCGATTGGGAGCCGAGTGAGCGGGAGAGGCAGAGCCGACCAAGGGGGAACTGAGCGAGAGCCAGTCCAGCGGCTGAAACTGTTCTCCGTCAACGGGGTGTACCCAGCGCCGGTAGAGCCGAGCGAGCGGGAGAGAGACAGAGCCCGAGCAAGGGGAACCGAGCGAGAGCCAGCCCAGCGGCTGAAACTGTTCTCCGTCAACGGGGTGTACCCAGCGCCGGTAGAGCCGAGCGAGCGGGAGAGAGACAGAGCCCGAGCAAGGGGAACCGAGCGAGAGCCAGCCCAGCGGCTGAAACTGTTCGCCGTCAACGGGGTGTACCCAGCGCCGGTTGCCCTGCCGAGAAAAGGGAAAGCCCTGAAGCCGACGCGCAGGCTGTGAACCTGAAAGCCAGCGGCCGTCGCCCGTGGGGAAAGTGTACCCCTCCCGCTAGGGAAGAAACGCGGGAAGCCGCCATTAGGCGGGGAAGAAGACAGAAGCGGGAAACCGCCATTGATGTGGGCGGGGAGAGAAGATAAGCGCGGGAAACCGCCATTTTCGCGGGAACCACCATCTTGGAAAAAATAAAAGAAAATTTAAAGAAATAATTCGTGGTGTTATCAGGAAGAGAGGAAGATGCCTAAGCGTGGTAACATCAACGATTTTAATTCCGAGGTAGAAGACTGGGCCACGTATGTGGAACGCATTGAGATCTATTGTGAGGCCAATAAAATAGAAGAAGATGACAAAGCTATAACCTTGCTAAACTCGATGGGCGCGAAGACATACGGGCTCTTGAAGCATCTACTAGCACCAGCTAAACCGGCGGATCAGACTTTCGATGATATTGTGACTGTTCTGAAGGATCACTTGAACCCCACACCGTTGATGTTGGCGGAACGATTCAAATTCTATGCGAGAACGCAAAGGAAAGACGAAAGCAACGCAGAATACTTGGTTGAACTGCGTAGACTAGCGAAACACTGCCAGTTTGGAGGGAATCTGACAGAGGCATTGCGAGACAAGTTCGTGTGTGGGTTGTCAAAGGAAGGAACGCAAAAGCGACTACTCGAAGAGAACGACCTTACACTTGACAGGGCTGTCCTTATTGCAGCATCGCACGAAGCCGCAGCGAAGGGAACTGCGGAAATGCAGCTAAAGGCAGCGGCACTCAGTGTGGATCAAATTACCTCGAGTACAACAAAATGCTATCGTTGTGGGAAGACAACACACGACCAGAACCAATGCTGGTTTAAGAACCAGGAATGTAGGAAATGTGGCAAACTGGGTCACATAGCTAAGGTATGCCGGTCAGGGAAGAAGACCAACAACCAAAGGAAGCCATCACAGGAAAAGTACAACAAGGTACACAAGGTGGCTGAGAAGAGTTCAGACGAACAGAATTCGGACTCAGACCCAAACGGCCAGGAGCTGGGCAGTCTGAGAATTCACAATGTGAGTAAGGAAGCTGACCTACAAATTATCTGGGTCATGCTAAAAATAGCTGGAGTCCAAGTGAAAATGGAGTTGGACACTGGATCAGCTCTATCAGTCATAAATCGAAGGGATTACCACCGGCTATTCTCACATATACCCTTAAGAGATACCAAGTTTGTATTGCAGACATACACGGGGCATAAAGTATACCCCATGGGGAAGATAAGAGTCAAGGTGAGAGATGGGGGTAAAGAATACCCAAGAATGAACTTATACGTACTACCTGAGGGAGGACCACCACTTCTGGGACGGGAGTGGATCAAGAAAATAGACATGGAATGGCACTATCTAAAAGCCATAACGAGTGAGGACTCGGTGCAGACAATCAGCTCAGATTCTGAAACGGATGACGATAAGACCAACCCAAATATGAAAGACAAGGCTAAAATGGACTTGCCGACTAAGGTTGGAAGAACGAAGGCATGCATAAAGGCTTATGCTCCAGAGAAGAACAAAGTTTCAGAACAGAACTCTACCGAACAACGACAACATAGTTTGACAGAGAATTCTGAGTCTGTTCAGTTTACGGACATATCCATGACTGACGAACACCGAGCTCGGACTCAACTTTATTTCAAATTACGACAGCAAGTAGAACAAGTGAGTTACCGTCTCGAACAAGAGATGAAAACAATGAAAAAGTTCTATGACACCGAATGGGAGAATCTGGAAAGACAACAGAAGCAGCTAGCTCAAGCAGAGAGCGACCATAGAGCCATTGTGACCAATTACCGATCACATCTCCCTTATGCTGTTCAGGAGTTAGAATATTTGCAGGAAGGAGCAAATGAAGAGGAATCTTCAGGAAGCCAGGATTTTATTCCCGTTCTTCTCTACGACTCCTTACAAGCAGAGTTTGAGAAGTTGAAGGAACAGTATGAACAGGCCCAGGCTACAATCCTGGAGGGGGTTAACTCGGCAACCTCCGAAAAGCTAGTTTCAGTAGAAGCATATGAGCAACTAAAGGTTGAACATGAGCAAGAAGTCCAAAGGCTGCAGGAAATTCTTGATGAGCTCAAGGCCAAGACAGACTCATCGGTAGAAGTTCCATCCATAGATGAGAAATTAGAGGTGAAAGACATGGCAGAACATGAAAGACAAGATGTCCAAGAACGCATAAAAATATTGAAGGAAACCCAAGACAAATATGAGGCGGCAATGACCGAGGTTCAACAACTTGAAGAACAGATTCAACTGGGAATCCTTTCAGTGGAAGAAAAGGAAACTGTAAGAAACACAGAGACTGTAAGAATGGCCCCTGAACATGAGCTAGAGAGCATCAAGGCGCAACTTCTCCGAGCGCTGAAAGCCAAAGTACAAGAGGAAAAGAAGGTGAAAGCATTGGAGGAAAAGGTGGATGAAATGGAGAAGACTCTGATCCACAGTGTTCCCGTGGAAGAGTTAACGGTCAGCCAACTCCTTCATATGCTGAGGGACAAGACTCTGCAATGGGAACAATCTGAACACGAGCTTCAATCTTCAAAGGGCAGGAGTTCGGAGCTCTCAAAAGTTATGGAAATAGCTGAGGTTGCAACACAGATTTTACTGGGATGCCAAAAGTACGCTGAATCACGTCTATGTGAACAACAGAATGTTGGAACAGCTGCTCCAGTAGAAGGATTGAATAGCCCGATCAATCAATCCCCGATGGAAGGGGAAGTATTGAAATCACAAATGAGGTCATTAGTGAAGGATTTGCAGGAAACCCAGGAAGAGCGGGATGAATATGAACGCATGAAGAAGTCTCTTGAGGAAAGATGTCTAGGGAGGGAACAACAGTCGGCTAACGTCCAGTTGGGTAAGGAAGAAGTAGCAGGCCCTCTCGCTAGACTAGTTCAGGACGACACCGAATATTACCATGACCTGTTGAGTGACACGGAATATTACGAGGACTTGGTCTGCCCAGCTTGTGATGAAAACTCCCAAAGTGCAGAAATCAGGATGAAGCACTTAAAGTCTAAGGAACATAGGGAGATGGTGGCGCTACAGCTGGCAGCTGATAAGGGAGCCCCGAGAGTCTCCAAGAAGCAGAAAAGAAAAAGACGAAGCAGAAGGTGATAACCATCTAAATCATTATCACTGCTACCAGATCATGTACGTGGGCCCTACGAAGGGAGCCAAATCAGTTGGCAAGTAGGAAAAATTACCAAGCCAGTCCAGCTGTTTGTACAAGTCAGCACTGCTGGTTCAGCAGGACGGAAGTTCAAGCTGTTAAGTCAAGGGAAAGACTATTGGATGAGTCACGCTAGCAATGTGAACCGGCTACACCACAGAGATGTTGTTCGGACCGAGTCAAGACCAGAGACTGAATCTGTGAACTGTTCCCGCAGAGACTGAATCTGTAAACTGTTTCCCGCATAGATTATACCTGTGAATTGTTTTACATGAAGTTGAATATATGTTATGTTTAATGGGGGATGATGTAAGAAAAAGGAGACTTACCATCAAGTAACTTTAAAGTAAGCTTTAAGTAACTTATAAACACACTATATACAAGAGAGGTCTTTACCATGCCTCTGGTAGAAGCCTCTTACAATACTGAACAGACCAGTATTTATACCAGTCCAACAGGAAGTGAGGTATGTACACAGTTCATAGTTCACAGTTCATAGTTCACAGGAAGTGATGACATAACTTCCCGGAAGTTAGCATTTTTATCACATTCTTCCCTCCTGCAGGATTAGGAGGCTGTGGTCTACCTTTTGGTCCGCAGCCGCCGAACAAGGAAGAGTCGCACCCGTTTGGATTCCCGTCGTAGAGGGTCGCTGGTCCGCTTACATGCGGTTGGCCATTGGTCAGAGTCCGTGTGGCCTGGATTGCCCTGTGAAGGGTCGGGGAGATCATGGCTTCGAGTACGAGCCCCAATAGGTTCAAAGTCGGACTGCCTCTGTTCAGAGGGAGGTGCAGAGCTGGTCTGTGGCGGATCAGTACTTTCATGCGCGGTACTGGGAGGGTCGCAACCTTGAGCACGGGGTTCTACCGGCACCAAGCTAGTTGGTGTCCGATCAGGATCCTGGAGAGGGGTACCCGATAGGTCCCAAGAGTTTCCTGGTGAAATGCCATCACCCGATGTCCCACTAGGTCCTGGTGGGCAGGGAGCCAGATCCCGTAATGATACGGTAGATTCTCGGCCGTCGGAATATCGTATGTTTGCATAGGTGGGGTTGGCATCGGTTAGTTCAACCTCGTCTACGAGAGGGTCATTTTTAGACGTCCGAACGTATCTTCGGAGTAATACAGGTCCAGGAGTAGTTAGCCATGACGGGAGTGATGTCCCATGAGATGAGCGACGCTGGAATCCAAAGAACCGCTCATGAGGTGTAGTATTTGCGGCTGTAGAAAGCAGAGACCGTATAGAGTGCAATGCATCCGGAAGCACTGTTTCCCATTGCTGGTCTGGTAGGCCCCGAGATCTTAAAGCGAGACGTACGGAATTCCAGATGATACCGTTATACCTCTCTACCTGCCCATTTCCGATGGGATGGTATGGTGTTGTTTTGCTTGTAGCAATTCCCCGTTCTGAGAGGTAGTCCTTGAGTTCCCTTGACATAAAGGATGGACCCCGATCTGAGTGAATATAAGCCGGCATGCCACAGAGAGAAAATACCTGCTCAAGGCAGCAGATTACTGTGGACGCCAGCATATTGGAGCAGGGGAAGGCAAACGGAAAACGTGAATATTCGTCGATCATGGTGAGCAAATATGTGTTCCGAGTTGAAGAGGGCACTGGGCCCTTAAAATCGATGCTAAGTCGTTGCATCGGTGGGTTGCATGTATGAGTATACCAGCTGAGGGGCGGAAGAACTGAGGTTTTAATTCCGCACAAAGCCGGCATTCTGAGCATATTTTCTTTACATCTCCAGTGGAAAAAGGGAGATTCCGTGATCGTACGAAATGTAGCATGCGCGTAACGCCAGGATGACACAAACCATTGTGGACATCCATGAGAGTGGAGGATGACATAGTGGAGCAGAATGCCCGTGTGAGGGTGTCCGGGGCCACATTCTCCTTGCCAGGCCGATAGAGAATGGTATAACCAAAAGAGGCCAGTTCCATCCTCCAAAGTTGTATTTTATTATTCTTAATTTTGGTTCGTTTTCGATTATCGAGCATGAAGGCGACTGATCGTTGGTCCGTGATCAATGTAAAGTGCTGGCGAGCTAGAAAATGGTTCCACTTCCGTACTGCCTCTATGATGGCTGTGGCTTCTTTCTCAACCGGAGGATAATGTAGCTCGGCACCTTGTAAGGTCCTGGACATAAATGCTACAGGACGACCTTCCTGATTCAGAGTAGCCGAGATCGCCACCTCCGAGGCATCACATTCAACCACGAAAGGGAGATTCTCATCGATGGAGTGAAGAGCCGCTTTCTCCAACTGTTTTTTGAGAAGGTTAAAGGCTGCAACAGCCGCTGTTCCCAGTGGAAATGATCTAGCATGCAGCAAGGGTTGGATTTTGTCCGAAAAATGAGGAATCCATTTAGCGTAGTATGCAAACAGACCGAGAGCCCGACGTAAAGAAGCCGGATTCTTAGGTGACGGGAGCTCTTGGAGCGGGCGAAGTCTTTCTGGGTCTGGCTGAATGATACCATTGCCTACGCAGTAGCCAAGGATGTTGATGGTCGGTTGCGACTCAACAGATTTGGATTCATTCAGGGTCAAATTACGGCGATGGAGGGCATCCCGAAATTTTTGGAGGTTGGAGTCGTGTTCCTGTTGATCGTGACCTGCAATGGTAATGTTATCAAGATAGGGAAAAGTGTCCCTTAGGTTTTCCTGCTTAACCAGGCCATCCATTGCCCGTTGAAAGACAGCCACTCCATTAGTAACCCCGAATGGGAGGCGACGAAATTGGTACAGCCGTCCATTAGCCTCAAAGGCTGTGTACTGCTTATCTGAGACCTTCAAGGGTAACTGATGATAGGCACTTTTTAAATCGTAAGTTGAGAACACTTTGTATTCGGCCAGTTTATTAACCATATCATCAATGCGTGGCAATGGGTAGGCGTCCAAGTCGGTATATTGATTGATGGTTTGCGAATAATCGATGCATAGTCGCTGTTTGTGAGGTTTTAGAGGGTTCTTGACAATGACGACTTGAGCCCGCCAGGGCGACGAACATGGTTCAATGATATCCTCTGCTAGAAGTCGAGAGATTTCAGCCGCAATAAAAGATTGGTCTTCCTGATTAAAGCGCCGCGATTTCGTTATTATCGGTTGGCATTGAGGCGGAATACTGGCAAATAATGAGGGTTCATCAAGTGAAGCTGCTGATAATGCACAAAAAGGTAATTTAGATGGTATATTAGAAATAGTAAGTCCGGGTTTGGATCCACCAAACTCAATGGTGAGTTTCTTATGCTGTTTTTGGAAGTCCAGCCCTAAGAGGAGATCACTACATAAGTCTTTGAGCACCGAAAGTCGGGTGGAGGGATACATACGACCATGAAGTGTCATATCAACAACACAAAAGCCGGAGATTCTGGTATTAAGTGATGACTGGGCCATCGCAATTGCCTGGTCCGATGGGAAGACATGTAGTTTCAATTTCGCAACAATCTGTTCCTTAATGAAACTATCAGTACTTCCTGAGTCAATTAAGGCATCTAAGGTATGCCCTTTAATTGAAATTTTTGTGGCTGCCTGAGACAGGTTCTGTGGGCAAGCAGCTGTAATTGGTGTCGTTGCACAGAGAGTGGCTAAAACTCTCGGTGTGCTTCTTCGGGAGAGAGCTCGAGAGGAAGCTTGATAGGTCCTAGCTGGAGCATCTTGATAGGCCCTAATTGGGGCAGTTCGGTAGGTCTTAGCTGGATTGGCCCTCGTAGAGGCCCTTGATAGGCAAACTTTAGCAAAGTGTCCTTTTTTCCCGCAATAACTGCAGATTGCATTGCGAGCAGGGCAGGTTTTCCTAGGGTGAAAAGCATCTCCACAAAAGAAGCATTCCTTCCTAGATTGCCAAGAGGCTGCTAAAGTGGGGTCGTCCTCCTCTTCATCAGAATTATCAGAATTAGATTCCCCCATGATAGGGTTCACCTGAGACCGCTTGAATTGTCTGGTTGCAGCTACAGCAGCAGATCGAGATCTGGGCAGCTGATAGAGGTCTGCATTTCTCTTTGCCAAATCCAGTGAACAAGCTAGGTCAAAAGCTTTTTGTAGCTCAAGTGTTTTACTTTCTAGTAGACGCTGGCGTATAAATGGAGAGGCAATCCCGCAGATGAAAGCATCACGAATCATTTCTTGGCGGTACAGCTCAGCTGAGGCTGCCTGAAAGTTACAATCTACGCTGAGCCTGCGAAGTTCTTGCAGGAATTCGTCAATTGATTCCCCTGGCCCTTGTCGGGCTGTGGCCAGTAGATGTCTAGCATAGACCTCATTTGGGGTCTTCGCATACAGTTTCTTAAGTGCCCGAATCACCTCTTCGTAATTATCCCAGTCATCAACATATTCGAACACTTTTGGGGTCACATAATTGACAAGTATCTTCAATTTAGCAGGAGCATCCACTTTACATTCATCCAGAAAATTCTCAAAAGTACGATACCAATGCTTCCATACCCTGCCAGCTGCTGGTGTATTCGGGTCCAAGTCCAGACGAATAGGTCTAAGGATTTTCTCCATGATGGGTGGTTCCCTGGATCCTTAACTTCCGAGTTTGTCTGAAGGTCTAGTATTTGTCAGTGTAAATACTAAGTTACTTAAATTGATGTAAGAAAAAGGAGACTTACCATCAAGTAACTTTAAAGTAAGCTTTAAGTAACTTATAAACACACTATATACAAGAGAGGTCTTTACCATGCCTCTGGTAGAAGCCTCTTACAATACTGAACAGACCAGTATTTATACCAGTCCAACAGGAAGTGAGGTATGTACACAGTTCATAGTTCACAGTTCATAGTTCACAGGAAGTGATGACATAACTTCCCGGAAGTTAGCATTTTTATCACAGGGGACTAAGTATGTTGTAAGCTAAAAAGGGAGGATTGTAGTGTATGTATCCGTCTACCTTTAAGAAAACCATTGTATGTAACCGTTCACCTTTAAAAGAACTATTTTAGGTGTGGCACTACTTTGTTGGCTTCTGTATACTGTATACTGTAATACCGACGGTGACCACACCTGTGTCAGGATTTATTTGGCAGATTCGCCCTGACCTTCGAATAGTAAAGTCCTGTTTTAAGTTACTCTGGTAGTCTGTGTATTAATTAACTAAACAACCCACAGACTTTACAGCTAGGGTAACTCTCTCTCTCTCTCTGACTGTTACTAGGCCAGGGTAACTCTCTCTCTCCCTCTGACTGTTACTAGGCTAGGGTAACTCTCTCCCTCTGACTATTACTAGGCCAGGGTAACTCTCTCTCTCTTTCTCTCTGACTGTCACTAGGCCAGGGTAACTCTCTCTCTCACTCTGACTGTTACTAGGCCAGGGTAACTCTCTCTCTCTCTCTTTCTCTCTGACTGTTACTAGGCCAGGGTAACTCTCTCTCTCTCTCTGACTGTTACTAGGCCAGGGTAACTCTCTCTCTCTCTCTGACTGTTATTAGGCCAGGGTAACTCTCTCTCTCTCTCTTTCTCTCTGACTGTTACTAGGCCAGGGTAACTCTCTCTCTCTCTCTCTCTGACTGTCACTAGGCCAGGGTAACTCTCTCTCTCTCTCTCTCTGACTGTCACTAGGCCAGGGTAACTCTCTCTCTCTCTCTCTGACTGTCACTAGGCCAGGGTAACTCTCTCTCTCTCTCTCTGACTGTTACTAGGCCAGGGTAACTCTCTCTTTCTCTCTCTCTGACTGTCACTAGGCCAGGGTAACTCTCTCTCTCTCTCTCTGACTGTCACTAGGCCAGGGTAACTCTCTCTCTCTCTCTCTGACTGTCACTAGGCCAGGGTAACTCTCTCTCTCTCTCTCTGACTGTCACTAGGCCAGGGTAACTCTCTCTCTCTCTCTCTCTGACTGTTACTAGGCCAGGGTAACTCTCTCTCTCTCTCTCTCTGACTGTCACTAGGCCAGGGTAACTCTCTCTCTCTCTCTCTGACTGTTACTAGGCCAGGGTAACTCTCTCTCTCTCTCTCTCTGACTGTCACTAGGCCAGGGTAACTCTCTCTCTCTCTCTCTGACTATTACTAGGCCAGGGTAACTCTCTCTCTCTGACTGTCACTAGGCCAGGGTAACTCTCTCTCTCTCTCTCTGACTGTCACTAGGCCAGGGTAACTCTCTCTCTCTCTCTCTCTGACTGTCACTAGGCCAGGGTAACTCTCTCTCTCTCTCTCTGACTGTCACTAGGCCAGGGTAACTCTCTCTCTCTCTCTCTGACTGTTACTAGGCCAGGGTAACTCTCTCTTTCTCTCTCTCTGACTGTCACTAGGCCAGGGTAACTCTCTCTCTCTCTCTCTGACTGTCACTAGGCCAGGGTAACTCTCTCTCTCTCTCTCTGACTGTCACTAGGCCAGGGTAACTCTCTCTCTCTCTCTCTGACTGTCACTAGGCCAGGGTAACTCTCTCTCTCTCTCTCTCTGACTGTTACTAGGCCAGGGTAACTCTCTCTCTCTCTCTCTCTGACTGTCACTAGGCCAGGGTAACTCTCTCTCTCTCTCTCTGACTGTTACTAGGCCAGGGTAACTCTCTCTCTCTCTCTCTCTGACTGTCACTAGGCCAGGGTAACTCTCTCTCTCTCTCTCTGACTATTACTAGGCCAGGGTAACTCTCTCTCTCTGACTGTCACTAGGCCAGGGTAACTCTCTCTCTCTCTCTCTGACTATTACTAGGCCAGGGTAACTCTCTCTCTCTCTCTCTCTGACTGTCACTAGGCCAGGGTAACTCACATAGAATCATAGAAATTTACAGCACAGAAGAAGGCCATTTGGCCCATCTTGTCCGTGCCGGCCGACAGAGAGTGATCCAGCTTAATCCCACTTTCCAGCGCTTGGTCCATAGCCCTGTAGGTTACGGCACTTCAGGTGCATATCCAAGTACTTTTTAAATGTGATGAGGGTTTCTGCCTCTCCCACCCTTTCAGGCAGTGAGTTCCAGACCCCCACCACCCTCTGGGTGAAACAATTTCTCCTCAATTCCCCTCTATACCCCCTACTTACTTTAAATCTGTGCCCCCTGGTTATCAACCCCTCTGCTAAGGGAAATAGGTCCTTCCTATCCACTCTATCTAGGCTCCTCATAATTTTATACACCTCAATTCGGTCTCCCCTCAGCCTCTTCTGTTCCAAAGAAAACAACCCCAGCCGATCTAATCTTTCCTCATAGCTAAAATTCCCCAGCCTAGGCAACATCCTCATAAATCTCCTCTGCACCCTCTCTAGTGCAATCACGTCCTTCCTGTAATGTGGTGACCAGAACTGTACACAGTACTCTAGCTGAGGCCTAACTAGTGTTTTATACAGTTCAAGCATAACCCCCCCTGCTCTTATATTCTATGCCTCAGCTAATAAAGGCAAGTATCCCATATGCCTTCTTAACCACCATATCTACTCTCTCTCTGTGACTGTTACTAGGCTAGGGTAACTCTCTCTCAGAATGCGTGGTGCAAAAAGGTCACCGACAAAAAAAGGTAGGAAGTGGTCGCCTTTAAAAAGAGCTCCCCCAGTCCCTTCCCGACTGCAAAACGTTCCCCTCAACCTGTCGTCGCTAGCGGCTGGCGGCTAGGCAGGGGCGCCACTCAATATCCGGTCCAGGGCGCTGCTGGGGCATTGCGCACTCGACTGACGTCACGATCTGCCGGCGCAGGAGATCGTGGGGATGCTCAAGAGCCCAAAATAGAAGACGCGCAGATATCTCGGAGGGTTGTAGGCAATGTTCCCTTTAAGCTGCATGGCCGCACGGTGCTCTACTCATCCAGTGCTGGATGTCGGACAAGCAATGTGACAATTTAGAGACAGTGGAGGGTCGAGGAGCTGGGTGTCGTCAGAGTACATGTGCAAACTGACACTTTGTTTTCAGATCTAATCAAATCTCCGGAGCTGAATATTGTCCGATGAACCCCTGGTGGGGAAAACAGCTTTTGGGGATAAAAACAGAAAATGCTGGAGATACTCAGCAGGTCAGGCAGCATCTGTGGAGAGAGGAACAGAGTTAACATTTCAGGTTGATGACCCTTCGTCAGAACTGGAAAAAGCTGGAGATGGAACAGGTTTTAAGCAAGGGTAGGGGCTGGGAAAGGGGGGTGGGGAGGAAAGAACAAAAGGGAAGGTCTGTGATAGGGTGGAAGGCAGGAGAGATTAGGAGACAAAAGGGATGATGGTGCAAGGCAAAAGGAGATGGTAATGGGACAAGTTAAGAAACAAAAGATGGGTCTAGATGAAGAACAGAAAATGCTGGAAATACTCAGCAGGTCCACTCAGCTCTTGGGGACCGCTGCGATGCCTTCTGCTCAGGCACAGTGCTGATTGTTCCGGATTTCTCCCGGGAGTTCATCCTCCAGGCGGATGCATCAGACGTTGGGCTAGTGGCGGTACTGTCCCAGACTATTGAACGGGCCAAACATCCCGTAATGGACCGGAGTAGAACGCTGCTACCTCGAGAACGCAGCTGTGGTATAGTCGAGAAGGAGTGTTCATCGATCAAATGGGCGGTGGAGACACTAAAGGACTATTTGCTAGCGAGAACCTTCCAGCTGGTAATGGATCAAGCCCCCTTTAAGCAGGATGTGGGAGAATAAGGAAAAGAATGCCCGGGTTGCCCGTTGTTTCTTGTCCCTCCAATCATACGCCTTTCCAGTTGAGCATGGAGCTGGGTCGACACATGGGAATACAATCGCCCTCTCGCGAATGTTGTGCCTTACCAAAGAAATCATGTGAGCGAGGGAGGGTGTATGTAACAGGGCGAGAGGGGGACGATATGTGAGCAATCGGCTTTTGAGAGCTCTGTATCCGCTAGAGGGGTACAAGTTTGAGAAATTGTATAAAATGTCAGAATGACCAAGGTAAGGCGGTATAGCTTTAAGAAAACTTTAAAGTCAGTCAGGAAGGACTCCCAGCCTGGAAGGATTAAAGGGAGGAGAAGCTGCGGAGGAAGGAGCGAGGAGCGAGAATCTATCTGCTAGAAGGTAAGCGCTGTTACTGTTTTGTTCATCTCTGCGCTTAAAGACACAACTGCCGTAGCGATAGATTGATAGAATCAAGAAGAGCAAGATGGCGGCCGTGGGGCCGGGCAGTGAGGGAGCGCCGACACCGGGCCGCGTGGTGAGGGAGCGCCGACACTGGACCGCACCAGGCCAGGCCAGGCAGGGCAGAGCGGGGCCGCACCCATGGCCAGGACTACCAGCCACTTGCTTCTCAGGTTGTAACTCGATCTGTGCGTGTACAGTCAGCTGTTGAGAGTCTGTGTATGTACAGTGGAATGTAGAATGAGTGATGCGGAGGTCGAGGCCCAGGAGCAGGGACGGGAGGAGCAGCGAGGCCGGGACCCGGGAGTGAGGAGGAGGCCCAGGAGCAAGGACGAGGACCAGGAGCGAGGTCGAGGCCCAGGAGCGAGGTCGAGGCCCAGGAGCGAGGTCGGGACCCAGGAGCGAGGTCGAGGCCCAGGAGCGAGGTCGAGGCCCAAGAGCGAGGTCGAGGCCCAGGAGCGAGGAGGAGGCCCAGGAGCGAGGTCGGGACCCAGGAGTAAGGACGAGGCCCAGGGGCGAGGACGGGGCCCAGGAGTGGCGCAGCGTGGACCAGCAGCGGGGTCGGGGCCCAGGGAAGGTGCAGCATGGGCCAACAGCGAGGTCGGGAGGATCACACTGCAGCCTATGAAACCCAGGCAGAGAGGACCTGCGGGAAGGAGGGAGGAGGACAGTAGCAGTATGTTTGTGTGTGTGTGCTAGGCTGTTGTAGCAGAGCCTGGTCTCCAATTGTCTTGGATCCCCTTGCCGTTGGACCAAGACCTTGCTCTGTCAAGCCCGTGTGGTAGCTGGTGTGCAACGGCCACCCCACGTTAAAAGAATTCACGCACAGGCATCTTCCACCCTTTAAAATGAAGTTCGGGACCTGGAACGTCAGGACCCTCATGGACAACCCCAACAGTGACAGACCGGAACGCCGTACTGCTATCGTTGCCCGGGAGCTCAGACGTTTCGACATAAACATCATCGCCCTAAGTGAGGCGGGCAGGGGACGGCCAGCTCAAGGAGCAAGGCGGTGGCTATACCTTTTTCTGGAAAGGCAAACCTGAAGAAGAACGCCGCCTCCCTGGGGTAGGCTTCGTCATAAAAAATGAACTAGTTGACCGTCTCAGAGACTCCCCTAGTGGAATAAATGAGCGCCTCATGACTCTACGGCTCACCCTAGCCCGGAACCAGTGCGCTACGGTCATCAGTGCATACGGCCCAACACTGGAAGCCACAGACGAGACCAAAGAGGAATTCTACTCCAGCCTCGAACAATCCCTGTCCCGAGTCCCAACGGGCAACAAGCTGATCCTCCTTGGCGACTTTAACGCCAGAGTTGGAAAGGACACAGACCCCTGGGGAGGTGTGATCGACAGAGAGGGGGTAGGGAAAGCCAACTCCTGACGAAATGCTTAGAACATGGCCTTGTCATAACCAACACCTTGTTCCGTCAGAGAGACAAGTACAAGGCTTCATGGCAGCACCCTCGCTCCAAGCACTGGCATCTGCTGGACTACGTCATCATCCGAGCGAGGGACCGCAAGGACATCCGCATCACCCACGCCATGACAGGAGCTGACGACTGCTGGACTGACCACCGCCTAATCCATTCTGTCATCTCCATCAATGTAGCCCCAAAGCAGCGGCGGCAACAGAAACAATGCCGCAGGAAAATTAACGCTGGAGCACTCAAACACCCTGCTAAGAAAGCTCTATTCAACCTGTGCCTCACAACCAACCTGACGACTCCCAGTGATGCAGAGACACAGAGTGTCCACAGCACCTGGTCTGCACTCAAGGCCTCCATAATCAGCACCTGTGAAGAGACGCTCGGTCACTCAACCAGGAAACACCAAGACTGGTTCGACGAGAACAACTAGGAGATTCAGGAGCTAATAAGCCGCAAGCGCAAGGCATTCCTGATCTGGAAACAGCAACACAACTCGAAAGCAAGAAAGCAGCTCTACAGACGCCTGAAGGCCGAGGTCCAAAAAAAAACTCGCGACCTAAAGAACAGATGGTGGGTGGAGAAAGCGTAGGAGATCCAGCAGCTAGCCGACAACCACCACGTGCGTGGATTCTTTAGCGCAGTCAAGACCATCGACGGCCCAAGCACCCAAGATCCTACTCCACTGCGGGCCAAGAACGGAGAGGTACTCATCAAGGACAGAGAGGCAGTCAGTGCCCGCTGGAAGGAGCACTTCGAAGATCTCCTTAACCGAGACTCTTGTCTTCGACACGAGTGTCCTGAACTCCATCCCGCAGCATGCTACCCGCCACCACCTCAGCACAACCCCAGCCCGGCATGAGGTTGAAAAGGCCATCCGACAACTGAAGAACAACAAGGCCTCAGGAGCAGACGGAATCCCCGCCGAGGCATTAGAGCATGATGGAGAAGCACTATTGGTGCAAATAAATTAACTTATTTCTCTTATTTGGAAGGAGGAGAGCGTGCCAGGGAAACTCAGAGATGCAGTAATCGTGACCATCTTCAAGAAAGGTGACAAGTCCGATTGCGGTAATTACAGAGGAATTTCCCTGCTGTCTGCCACAGGGAAAGTCATCGCAAGAATCCTCCTCAATCGCCTTCTCCCAGTGGCTGAAGTGCTCCTCCGAGTCGCAAAGCGGATTCCGCCCACTAAGGGGCACAATGGACATGATCTTCACCACGCGTCAATGACAAGAGAAATGCAGGGAACAGCACCAACCGCTGTACATGGCCTTCTTTGCCCTCACAAAGGCCTTCGACACCGTCAACCATGAGGGATTATGGAGTGTCCTCCTCAAATTCGGCTGCCCTCAAAGGTTTGTCACCATCCTCCGCCTGCTTCACAACGACATGCAAGTCATGATCCTGACTAACGGTTCCACTACAGACCCAATTCACATACGGACCGGGGTCAAGCAAGGCTGTGTCATCACACCAATGCTCTTCTCGATCTTCCTTGCTGCAATGCTCCATCTCACCCTCAGTAAGCTCCCCGCTGGAGTGGAGCTAATCTACAGAACAAACAGGAAACTGTTCAACCTCCATCGTCTTCAGTCCAGATCCAAGGTTGTCCCATCCTCAGTCATCGAATTACAGTATGCAGACGACGCTTGCGTCTGCGCACACTTGGAGGTCGAACTCCAAACCATCGTCAACACCTTCACCGAAGCGTACAAGAGCATGGGCCTTACACTAAATATCCGTAAGACAAAGGTCCTCTACCAACCTGCCCCCGCCACACAGTAAATCCACGACGAGGCCTTGGACAACGTGGACCACTTTCCATACCTACTGTCAACAAGGGCAGACGCCGATGATGAAGTCCAACACCGCCTTCAGTGTGCCAGTGCAGCCTTCGGTCACCTGAGGAAGAGAATGTTTGAAGACCAGGACCTCAAACCCGGCACCAAGTTCATGGTCTACAGAGCAGTAGTGATACCCGCCCTCCTGTATGCTTCAGAGACATGGACCATGTACAGCAGGCACCTCAAAGCACTGGAGAGGTACCATCAACGCTGCCTCCGCAAGATCCTGCAAATCCATTGGCAGGATAGGCGCACCAATGTCAGTGTTCTCGCTCAGGCCAACATCCCCAGCATCAAAGCTTTGACCACGCTCGATCAGCTCCGATGGACGGGCCACATCATCCGCATGCCCAATACGAGACTCCCAAAATATGCGCTCTACTCGGAACTCCGACACGGCAGGAAAGCCCCAGGTGGGCAGAGGAAACCCTTCACGGACACCATCAAAGCCTCCTTGAAAAAGTGCAACATCCCCACCGACACCTGGGAATCCCTGGCCCAAGACCGCACAAAGTGGAGGAGAAGCATCCGGGAAGGCGTTGAACACCTCGAGTCTCTTCGCCAGGAGCAAGCAGAGGCCAAGCGCAAACAGTGGAAGGAGCGCATGTCAACCCAAGCACCCCACCCACCCGCCCCTTCAACCACCGTCTGCCCCACCTGTGACAGAGACTGTAGGTCCCGCATTGGACTCATCAGTCACCTGAGAACTCATTTTTAATGTGGAAGCAAGTCATCCTCGGTTCCGAGGGACTGCCTAAGAAGAAGATTGATAGGCCGCTGAGGAGGTGATTGGAAGAAGAGTGTCATAAAAGGGTTTGAGGTTTGTTGAACAGTGAGTGGTTGAGAGGTTCCTCATTGTCTTTCTCCATCCGCTTACTATTCGTGTGATTCAAACCGTTGTAGTTTTCTGTGCTCTTTGTGCTTTTCTATTTCCTTTTTCACACACAGGTCACTTCAACAATATGGACACCTCCAGAGCTGTGCCTAGAGGACAGCGTCTCCAGTGTGAACCGGCCTCCCATCTTCCAGCCTCCCTCAACTTCAACTCATCCAAAACTCTGCTGCCCATATCCTAACTCGCACCAAGTCCCGTTCACCCTTCACCCTTGTGCTCGCTGACCTGCTCCCGGTCCAGCAATGCCTCGATATTAAATTTCTCATCCTTGTTTTCAAATCCCTCCATGACCTCGCCCCTCCCTATAGTGTCAGCTGTGGCTCAGTGGGCAGCACTGTCTAGGTGGGAGGGGCTAGGAGTGAGCCAGGTGTTACTGGTTGCCTGATTGCAGCTGGGAGTTTTGTAAAAAGTTGGTGGTGGGTTTTGGGGTTTTGTTTTCAGGTTTTAGGGCCTTTTTGGCCCACAAAAAACAGCCAGATGGCTGCTGAGGGGTCCTGCCGGGCCCCTCAGAGGACAATGTTCCTCAGAGGAATTTAATTAGGGAAGAAACTGTGGTGGGAAAGGAAAAAAAAAGGCCCAAAGATTTGGGCCGGGACCCCAGGAGGTTTGGTAAAGAAAACACGGTGGTGGTGCAGTGTGAGGATAAGGAGATACGAGCTTGGGATATTATCCAGGTGGTTCATGAGGACTGTGGCGAGGGAAGCTGCTTGGCCTGCCGACCAAAGCCAAATGTGGGATTCGAGGTGACGGTCAGTGGCCGTGAGGAGGCGGAAAGACTGTTACTCAGTCTGAAAGTTGGTGAGAAATTCTTGGAGGTGACTCTGCTATATTCGGAGGAAGTGGTGGTTTCATTTTGAAACCTGCCAGTTTACATTGAGGACTGTGGTAAACCACTGTTTGTATTCCTGTTTGTCCTGTTTGTATTCCACTGTGTACATGCCTGGACATGCCTCGGCTGACTCCTCCCACAGGTCCTAGTATAAAGGTGACTGCTCCCCAGCCTTTGGTATCCTGGACCGGTCGACCACTCGAGGCAGACCTCCATTCTGTTGTTAATAAAAGCCTTTGGTTACTCTTCTAACTCTCAGTCTTTTATCAGTAATTGATAGCGCATCAATTTTATTAACAACATTTTTATAATGGAGAAGATCCTCACACCAGCATGCCTGGACTTAGATCATCGGGAGGCGGACTCATCTACCAAGTTTACTCACTGGCTTAAGTGTTTCGAAAAATTCCTGACCGCCTCCGAAGCAATCAAATCGGACGAGGACAAACTGGATGTCCTGACCTCCAAAGTGAACCACCGAGTGTACTCGGTCATCCAAGACGCGACCTCGTACGCGGATGCTATCAAGCTCCTCAAGGGCCAGTACACGCGCCCAGTGAACGAAGCGTACGCCAGGCACCTCCTGGGGAGTCGTAAACAACAACCTGGGGAATCGACCGTGGAATACCTTCAGGCACTGTCTGTGCTTGGCCGGGCCTGTGGTTGTAAGGATTTAAAGGCCGCCGTGTACACAGAGGAACTTATCCGGGACGCTTTTGTAGCGGGCCACAGATCCAATTACACACGACAGCGACTGTTGGAGCAGAGTAACCTCGACCTCAACAAGGCCTCTGAACTCGCACTATCGTTGGATGCAGCCTACCAGGGCATGGATGCCTACTCCTCTGCACCGTGGACGCCGCGGGGAATGACAGCCTGGGACACGGTAGGACCGCCTCATAGCGCCGTGCCACCCCAGCCACACCCCAACAACGGCCCAACTACCGCAGCAATGTCCCAAGGCCAGACAGCAGTGCCCCAAGGCCAGAAATGCTACTTCTGTGGCCAGGCAAAACACCCCAGAGCGCGCTGCCAGGCGAAAAACGCGATCTGCTCGGGCTGCGGGAAGAAGGGACACTACGCTAGCGTCTGCAGGGCCAAAGCCACCCCGAACCCCAGCAGCGCCGCGTGTGGGCCATGCGGGCCGCCATTTTGGACCTCCCCGGCCGTGTGCGAATCACCGGTACAGCAGCCATTTTGGACGCCTCCAGCCACATGGGGATCATGGACGCCGCCATCTTGGACGACAGCCGGGACGCAGCAGGCCCCCGACACCGCCTCATCTGATACCCGCAGCGACACACCAACCCCTACGCTGGCATCCGTTACACTGGACCAAGCGAGACCGCACCAACTGGCCAGTTCCACAATGGACATTAAGGTAAATGGTCACGATACAATCTGCCTTTTTGACTCTGGGAGCACGGAGAGCTTCATCCACCCCGACACGGTGCGGCGTTGCTCTCTCCCAGTCCTGCCTGCGCAACAGCGGATTTCTATGGCCTCCGAGTCCCAGTCGGCGGACATCGGCGGCTACTGCGTGGTGACACTCGTAGTAGACGGGACCGTGTACGATCATTTTAAACTTCTGGTCCTGCCTGACCTCTGCGCTGCCGTCCTGCTGGGGTTAGATTTTCAGTGCCACCTTAAAAGTGTTACGATGGCGTACGGTGGACCCCTACCCCCACTCACAGTCCGCAGCCAGCAGCTTCCAAATTGCCCGCCGCGCACCAGGTGCAACCTCTCCACACTCAGAGTCACCCCCACACCACTGTTTGCTAACCTCACCCCCGACTGTAAGCCCATCGCCACAAAGAGCAGGCGATACAGTGCCGGGGACAGGGTTTTCATTAAAACCGAAGTGGAGCGGCTCCTGAAAGAAGGGATTATTGAGGGCAGCACCAGCCCCTGGCGAGCCCAGGTTGTGGTCGTTAAGACCAGCGAGAAGCAGCGCCTGGTCATCGACTACAGCCAGACAATAAATCGCTACACCCTGCTGGACGCCTACCCACTCCCCCGTATAGCTGATATGGTCAACCAGATCGCGCAGTACCGCGTCTTCTCGATCATTGACCTGAAATCAGCATACCACCAGCTCCCCATCCGCCCTGAGGACCGCCAGTACACTGCCTTTGAGGCAAACGGCCGCCTCTATCACTTCCTTAGGGTTCCCTTTGGCGTCACCAACGGGGTCTCCATCTTCCAAAGGGAGATGGACCGGATGGTAGATCAAAATGCGTTGCAGGCCACTTTCCCATATCTGGACAATGTGACCATCTGCGGCCGTGACTTGCAGGACCATGACGCAAACCTCGAAAAATTCCTCCGCACCGCCCAACTCCTAAACCTGACATATAACAAGGAGAAGTGCATATTCCGCACAAACCGCCTCGCCATCCTTGGCTGTGTTGTGGAACACGGAGTCATCGGCCCCGACCCCGACCGGATGCGTCCCCTTATGGAACTTCCACTGCCCCACTGCCTCAAGGCCCTGAAGAGGTGCCTAGGGTTTTTCTCCTATTACGCCCAGTGGGTCCCCTACTATGCGGACAAGGCCCGTCCGCTGATCAAGTCCACCTCTTTTCCCTTGACGGCAGAGGCCCGCTTAGCCTTCCACCGTATCAAGGAGGACATTGCCAAAGCCACCATGCACGCAGTGGACGAATCCATCCCCTTCCAGGTGGAAAGCGACGCGTCCGACTTTGCCCTGGCCGCTACCCTCAATCAGGCGGGGAGACCCGTGGCCTTCTTTTCACGAACCCTCCAAGGCCCGGAGACCAGACACTCCGCTGTTGAGAAGGAGGCCCAGGCGATTGTGGAGGCTGTGCGTCATTGGAGGCACTACCTGGCCGGAAAACGATTTACCCTGCTCACTGACCAGCGTTCAGTTGCTTTTATGTTTAACAACAAGCAGAGGGGCAAAATCAAAAATGACAAGATCTTGAGGTGGAGAATCGAACTTTCCACCTACAACTACGAGATCTTGTACCGGCCCGGGAAGCTAAATGAACCCCCGGATGCGCTATCGCGTGGCACCTGCGCCAGCGCGCAGATCGATAGACTACGGGTCCTCCACAATGACCTCTGCCACCCGGGGGTCACCAGGTTCTTCCACCTCATCAAGGCCCGCAACCTGCCTTACTCTATTGAGGAGGTCAGGACCATGACCAGGAACTGCCAAGTCTGCGCTGAGTGCAAACCACACTTTTATAGACCAGACAGGGCCCACCTGATAAAAGCCACTCGCCCCTTCGCGTTGATTTTAAAGGGCCTCTCCCCTCCTCCGACCGCAATGTGTACTTCCTCAATATTATTGATGAGTACTCCCGTTTCCCGTTCGCCTTCCCCTGCCCGGACATGACCAGTGCCACGGTCATTAAATGTCTGAACAACCTCTTCACCCTGTTCGGCTTCCCCAGCTATATCCATAGCGACCGGGGCTCATCGTTTATGAGCGACGAACTCCGTCAGTACCTGCTAACTAGGGGTATTGCCACAAGCAGGACCACCAGTTACAACCCCCGGGGGAACGGACAGGTGGAAAGAGAAAATGCGACAGTTTGGAAGGCCGTCCTGCTAGCCTTAAAGTCTAGGGGCCTTCCAACCTCCCGCTGGCAGGATGTGCTCCCCGATGCGCTCCACTCTATTCGGTCACTGCTCTGCACTGCCACTAACGCCACCCCTCATGAGAAAATGTTCGTCTTCCCAAGGAAGTCCACATCAGGGACATCGCTACCGCCATGGCTGACGTCCCCAGGGCCGGTCCTACTGAGAAGACACGTGAGGACCCATAAAACGGACCCCCTGGTCGAGAGGGTCGACCTCCTCCACGCCAACCCCCAGTATGCTTACATCGCATACCCGGACGGGCGGGAGGACACGGTCTCCATAAGAGACCTTGCACCCTCGGGGACCACAGTAACCCACTACCCACTACCACCCCCCCCCACGATCCGATATCCAGCCCCAGCAGACGGCAGGCCTGGGCCCCGCGACCCGCTCGACATCTACGAGGACGACACGCCTGTGCCACAGCCTACGCTGGACTCGACGCCGGAAGCTTCACTACCCCTGCCGTCGCCACGCCGATCACAGCGGCAGACAAGACCTCCGGAGAGACTCCAATACACTAACTTTTAATACACTTCACCCCGCCGGACTCAATTTTAAACAAGGGGTGAATGTGGTAAACCACTGTTTGTATTCCTGTTTGTCCTGTTTGTATTCCACTGTGTACATGCCTGGAAATGCCTCGGCTGACTCCTCCCACAGGTCCTAGTATAAAGGTGACTGCTCCCCAGCCCTTGGTATCCTGGACCGGTCGACCACTCGAGGCAGACCTCCATTCTGTTGTTAATAAAAGCCTTTGGTTACTCTTCTAACTCTCAGTCTTTTATGAGTAATTGATAGCGCATCAAGGACGAAGTGCTAAGCAAGAAGTTGGAGTCGTGGGACATTAAAATCTGTTCTGCAATAAAGAGGAGGTACTATCCGGGAACACGGGTAGCAGACGGAACCCGGTATGTAAAGGTGCGGTTCCCAGAGGGGGTGAGGTCATTGCCGTACAGTATGAAGTTCGAGACACTGCAAGGAGTGCAGTACTTTCGTGTGCTGCATGATAACCAAGTAAAAGTGTGCTATTATTGTCTTGGACATGACCATCTCATAAGAAACTGTCCAGACCTGTATTGTTACAATTGCGGTGAGTCAGGACACATTGCTCGGAGCTGCAAGGAGGAGAGCTGTGGGGTGTGTCGTAAAGGCCCCACCCGCTGTGAGTGTGTGGCAGAAGGGAGTGATATGAGTGATGAGGAGATGGGAGAAGGAGCAGGAGATGAGTGTGGAATGGCCGGAGGAGCGGTGCAGTCGGAGGACACAGCCGGTAAAATGAAGGAAAAAGGAGCACAGGAAGAGGCAGAGGATGGCGGAGCGGAGAACGGGATGGAGATGGCGGAAAACACGCCGAGTGCTGTGGAGGGGAACAAAGACAGCAGCGGGCAGCGAGGGTCGAGTGCAGACTCGAGCCTTAGTGCAGTCCGGCTCCCCCTGGGGAGTCTGGTGTCTGCAGGGGGAGAGGAGGCGGGAGCGGGGTATGTGGTGGATGTGGGTGCTCCGGGGAGAGGCGGGGAGTTGGATATCTTGGTGAGCGGGAGGGGGTAGGACGGGGAGAGGGTGCAAGAGGCAAGAGCCTTAAAGGGACAGCAGGATGGGATCGGCGAGATAGAGACGTCAGAAGGGAACAATTTAGGTGCTCCATTGTCCCATGGAGTGAGGGAACAAGGTGCAAGGGTCAGAGGTGGAGACGTGGTCGAAGGGGGCGGCACAGTGGGAGAAACTGCGATAGCAGGAAGACTCTCTATGGGAGATGAAGTATCTGACGGGGAGCAGGATTATGTATCTGACGGGGAGCAGGCACAGGGGGTTACAGAAGAGCTTGAGTGTGAGGAATTAGAGGGGGACAGAGACATGGAAGTCGGGGGTGGGGTGGCATCATGTGGAAAGGGAAAGGTTAGTGAGGGGCAGAAGGAGGGAGAAAGGGCAGCTCCTGGGCCCAAACTTAAGGCAAGGAAGAGGCTGAAACAGCAGGGAGGGGTCAAACAGGAGGTGAAAAAGAGCCGGAGGCTGCAGGAAAAAGCAACAGCTGCCCGAAAAGTTGAGAAGGAGCATGAGAGGAGGGAAGAGCCAGAGATTAAATGATGGGGAGATTATCAGGCATACTTCCCTTCTTTGGAGCCATGATTACATTGGTCTCGATTAATGTGAACGGACTGAGGGGTGAGAAGAAATTGCAGCAGTTGTTGCAGGGTTTTAAAGGTTCGGACTTGTTGTGTCTGCAAGAAACCTTTTGGGATGAGGATATTCTAGAAAGAGTTCAGAAGATTTGGAAGGGAGAGGTGTTTGCAAGTTATGCAAACAATAACCGTAGAGGGGTGGCTGTTTTGGTGAGTCCGTCCATAGAAGAGAACGTTGCCTTGGTGGACAAGGACACTGAGGGGAGATTTTTACGGCTAAGGGTAAAAATGGAGGGATTTAATTGCAATCTCTTTAATATCTGTGCACCGAACGACCATTGCAAGCGTCGCAAGTTTTTTCGGGGGTTATTCACTGAAGCGGCAGAGGTGGAAAATCCTTGTATAGTGGGGGATTTTAATGTATTTTTATCTCGGATGGACATTTCAGCCCAGATGACCTTTAAAGATGATAACTTCAGAGGGATGATTGTAAAAATGATGGCAAATTTAAATTTGAGAGACTTATGGAGGGACCGGAACCCCATAAAAAGGGAGTTCTCCAGAGCAGGTTGGGTGGGTAATGTTTTAAAACAGAGCCGAATAGATTTTGTGTTAATGCGAGAAGGGTTAAGTTCGGAGGTGATGGAGATTTATTATAAAAAAGTATTTTTTAGTGATCACTCGGCTTTGGTTCTTAGAATTAGGAACAGCAGAGTTAAGATCGATTCAGGGGTATGGATTTTAAACAATCAATACCTGAAAGAAATTGCTTATAAAGAAGGGATTATAAATATAATAAAGAATGCTCGGAAGGAACTTTTGTTCTTGAAAGAAAGAAGAGTTTGGTGGGACAATTTCAAATATGAGGTAAAAGTTTTTTCGGTACGTTATGGGAAAAAGAGGGCGGCAGCTAACCAGCGTCGAGAAGAGAATATAAACAAAAGGTTTACGGATGTCTGTAAAGCAGTTGACCAAAAACTCCCTTTCCTACTGGGGGAGGAGAGAAGCTGTGTAACACTGGCGGCACACTATGTTACAGCTTGCCATGAACAGAGGGACAACCAGTAAACTAAGACAAGAATATATACAAACAAGGCGAATGTATATATTTATAAACTGTATGAATAGAACCGCGTTTATGTGTTCAACCATAAATGTATTTTGATGCTTTGGCAACATAAGATGTACCTTATCATGCCAATAAAGCGATTTGAATTGAATTGAATTGAATTGATAAGGGAGCTGAGACTAAGTTCCGGGTGCTAAAGGAAGAGTGGGAATTATTGCAAGCTGAAAAATGCAAGAGGGCCATTCTCCGTGCAAAGGCTAGAGATGCATTGGAGGGCGAAAGATGCACTGGATATTTTCTAGAGCAAGAGAAGCTGCGACAGAGATTATCGTTAATTGAGGAGTTGAAGGTTGGGGAGAAGATCATTCATGAAAGTGGGGAGATTTTAGAGGCGGCTAGCAGCTTTTATCAAGAGTTAGATACAAAAGAAGACATTTCCAATTTGGCGATGGAGAAGTTTACTGCTTTTATTGAAGAGGGTTTAAAGAAGGATGAGAGAAGCATGTGTGATAAAGAAGTAGGATTAGCGGAAATAAAAGTAGCAATAAGTGGAATGAAGGGGGGGAAAAGCCTAGGGTCCGATGGACTAAGTGCAGAATTTTATAAAGAATTTTTCGAGATTTTAAGTCCATTGCTCTTAGAAGTTTTTAAGGAAATTAAAATTGAGGGAAGCCTGGCCCTATCTATGAGGAGAGGGATCATAAGCTTAGCTTATAAAAATAAAGGGGATAGACGGGATCTGAAGAATTGGAGGCCCATCACATTATTAAATGTGGATTATAAGATCTTGGCGAGGGTTATGGCAAATCATTTGAAGGAGGTGTTACCGGAGATAGTTTGGCCCTCTCAGTCCTATGGAGTCATAGGCCGGGACATCGCAGACTCTGTGGTCTCAATCCGAGATGCGATAGAGCTCATGGAAGAGAGTGGGAGGGAGGCTTATGTATTAAAGATAGATCAAGAGAAAGCCTTCGATAGGGTCTCTCATGAGTTTTTATTGAAGGTTTTGGAAGCATTTGGTTTCAAGGAAAATTTCATTCAGTGGATAAGGATTTTTTATTCAAACATATTTAGCTGTGTTAAATGTAATGGCTTTTTATCCAAGTATTTTCCGATACAGAGATCAGTGAGACAGGGTTGTCCCCTGTCCCCACTGCTGTACACATTGGTAGCAGAACCATTAGGTTACATGATGCGAAAGAAACAAGGTGTAGTTGGGATTGTGGTACCCAGTTCTGGGCTGGTGTCGGTGATACACCAATATGCAGATAACACAACCTTAACATTGAGAAATGGGGAGTCAGTAAGGAAAGCTATGGAGGTAGTGGAGGAATATTGTAGAGCTTCAGGAGCCAGAGTGAATTATAGTAAGTCCCAATGCCTGGTTGCAGGGAGGGGTAGGGGGGAATGGTTGCGGGAATGTCCCTTTAAGGTGGTGGAGGTTTTGGATGTTCTGGGGGTGCATATGGGGTGCAAGAAAGATAGGGATGAAGTGGATCGTTTAAATTGGGAACCAAAGGTTATGAAAATTAAAAAGATTTTGGGAAGATGGGAAAGAAGGTGGTTGAAAGTGCAAGGAAGAGCGACAGTGGTGTCTGCTCTCCTGCTATCTAAGCTATGGTACTTATTGACAGTGGAGGATATTCCCGAGTGGGCGGAAAAGTCCATCCGAGAGGCTTGTGTGAGGTTTTTATGGGAAGGGAAACCAGCCTTGGTGGCTTACAACACCATCATTGGACGGAGAAATCAGGGAGGACTCAATTTTCCAGATATTGATTTGAAAACGAAATCCTTTAGAATCAAATGGGTGAAGAGATTTCTTCAGAAGTCAAATACAAGTTTTTGGAAGAGTTGTTTTGAGCATTTTTTTAAACGAAGTGGGATAGGAGGGCAGGGATATTGTATATGGAATACAATAATATGTTTTTGAAATCGATTAAACTTCTCCCTAGGTTTTATAAGGGGGTTGTAGAGACTTGGGCCCAATTTTTAAAGAGTGTGCAGTTTATGCCCAAGGGGGCTGAGGAATTTTTAGAACAGCCCTTATTTTTGAACAGGTGGGTCAACATCGAAGGAGAGGTTTTATTTAATCAAGCTTTTATAAAAGCTGGGATTATATCTGTGAAAGATGTATTATACGAGGTAATTCCAGGTTGGTTGCCGGAAGCGATAGTGAGGGACATGGTGTGGGAGGAGGATCAGGAGGTAGAAGGAAAAGCAATAGGAATCATGTATGAGAAGATTGTGAGGGCAATGCCACAGGATTGGATGGAAGAAATAAATGCGGAAATCTCCAAAGGAAGTAAAATGCGTCCTGCCTTTCCAAGCTTTGTACTGGAGAAAGGGGGAAAGTTGGTCCAATTTGACAACTGTAATACTCGAGATTTCTATGAGGTATTCAGAGAATGGAGATTCAAGACACCTGCTGATCAGGAGTTTTGGCAGGGTATATACCCACAGCTGGACTTCAACAGGATTTGGAAGGGAGTGTGGGCGAATTTTAAATGCCCAGAATGGATTGAACTGGATTTCAAATTGGCTCATAACCGGATTTTTACCATGACGGTCTTGTGCAAGATTGGACGAGTGGAGGCGGCAACTTGCCCAATGTGTGGGACACGGGATGAGACTCTGTCCCATTTACTGGTGTTATGTCCGCAGTTAAATGACTTTAAGTACTATGTTCGACAGTTGTGTGAAGCTTTTTTGCTGGGTGGGGACCAAAGAGCGAGAATGGGGATCCCGTGGGACTCAATTTTGAGATGGGGATTGCAGGAGAGTCTGCCCGAGTCTAGCGGAGCGGCAATTAATTTAATGTTCAGTTTGGCTAGATTCGTGATTGTGCAAAGAAGGAATGCTCTGTTTTTTAAGGGGAGGAGAATCAATCTAAAAGGGTATTTTAAATATAAGCTAAAAGATCATTATAAGGCTCTGTGGATGTTTTATTCAGAAAGGAATTTAAGGACAGTATTTTACAACCAATTTTTAAAGTACAATCGATTAATATATGTTACAGGAGACAACTTAAACTTCAGGTTTTGATGTTAAAATGTGGTGGCGGAATGGCTGTGCAGAGCGGCGGAATTGATTTGTATCATACAATGAAATGATCATGATGCTGTAAATGTTCTTAATGTTCAATAAAGTAATAAAAAAAGTGGGTAGCACACTCGCACTCTGAGTCAGAAGTTTACAGGTTCAAGCCCCACCTTAGGGACTTGAGCATGAAAATCTAGGCTGACACTCCAGTACAGTGCTGAGGGAGTGCTGCACTGTCGGAGGTGCCGTCTTTTGGATGAGACATTAAACCAGGTGGAAGTAAAAGATCCCATGGCCACTATTTCGAAGAAGAGCAGGGGAGTTATCCCCGGTGTGCTGGCCAATATTTATGCCTCAATCAACATAACAAAAACAGATTATCTAGTCATTATCACATTGCTGTTTTGTGGGAGCTTGCTGTGCGCAAATTGGCTGCTGTGTTTCCCACATTACAACAGTGACTAAACTTCAAAAGTACTTCATTGGCTGTAAAGCACTTTGAGACGTCCGGTGGTCCTGAAAAGCGCTATAGAAATGCAAGTCTTTCTTTCTTTATATCTGTAACCTCCTCCAGCCCTACAACCCTCCGAGATCTCCGCGCTCCTCCAACTCTGGCCGCTTGCGCATCCCCAATTTGATCCCTGATCTGTGCTGAAATCATTGATCTCAGACAATGGGTGGTAAGGGCATAACAATTGGACTCAGTGCCCTTGGTTGAGGGAGGGCAATATCAGCCTTGGTTCCCACTCCTGACCCCTATTCAGTGACTCCTGTTGCAAAATGGACAAGTGAATGTTGGGTGAGGAGAGGTCAAATCCCCTGCTCACTCTTCCAGGATCATGCAGGAACAATGCCCACGTGGGCACTGTACTAAATGGGTACCGGTGCCCATGGAACTACAACACAACAAAGATTAGGGATGGAGAGAAGAAAGGAACATAGCTCGCTTAAAGAAAGAAAGAACTTGCATTTATAGAGCACTTTTCACATCTTCAGGACATCCCAAAGCACTTCACAGCCAATGAATTTCAAGTGTAGTCATCGTTGTTCTATAGCAAAGCACAGCAAGATCCCAGACACAGCCAATCGGGGTTAATTCCATGCGCAATGGTGATGCATTTTGGTAGAAGGGACAGGGAGAGGCAATATACACTCAATGGCACAGTTTTAAAGAGTGTGCAGGGACAGAGGGACCTGGCAGTTAATGTGCATAGGTCCCTGAAGGTGGCAGGACATATTGAGTGAGTGGTTAGCAAACAAAGCATATGGGATCTTGGGCTTCATAAATAGAGGTATTGAGTACAAAAGTAGAGAAGTTATGCTGAACCTTTATAAAGCGCTGGTTAGGCCACAACTGGAGTATTGCATCCAATTCTGATCACCACAAGGATGTGAAGGCCCTTGAGAGGGTGCAGAGGAGATTTACCATAATGGTTCCACGGATTGGGGGATCTTAGCTACAAGGACAGGTTGGAGAAGCTTTGGGAAGGATGTGAAGGCAAAGGAGATTTACCAGAATGGTTCTGGGGATGGGGGATTTTAGTTACAAGGACAGGTTAGAGAAGCTGGATTTGTTTTCATTAGAGCAAAGGAGGTTGAGGGGTGATTTGATAGAGGTGTACAAGATTATGACGGGTTTGGAAAGGCTAGACGGAGAAAGGCTGTTCCCACTGGTTGATGGTACAAGGACTCGGGGACACAGATTTAAGGTTTTAGGCAAGAGATACAGGGGGGAAGTGAGGAAAAACTTTTTTACGCAGCGAGTGGTGAGGACCCGGAACTCGCTGCCGACGGAAGTGGTGGAAGCGGAGACACTCAATGTTTTCAAGGGGAGACTGGATAGGCACTTGAGGGAACTAAACTTGCAGGGCTACGGGGATAGAGCGGGGGAATGGGACTGACTGGATTGCTCTGCAGAGAGCCGGCACAGACTCGATGGGCCAAATGGCCTCCTTCTGTGCCGTTATAACTCTATGGCTCTATGGGGGAAAAATTTGGTTGCATTGCGCCTCCCATTAGCGATGGGGCACAAACCAATTGGCGCCCAGTCGCGGTGATGTTTGCGCCACTCACGAAATTGACCAGACATTTTGCGGCGGTGCTAAACACTACCACCACAATCTCCTGCGCCGGCAGATCGTGACGTCAGTCGAGTGTGCAACGCCGCGGTAGCGCCCCGGACCGGATATTGAGTGGCACCCCCTGCCTTACCGCCTGCCGCTAGCAACGACAGGTTGAGGGGAGCGTTATGCAGTCAGGAAGGGACTGAAGGAGCGCTATTTAAAGGCGATCGCTTCCTGCCTTTTTTTGTCGCCGGCATTTTTGCACCACGCATTCTGAGAGAGAGAGACTTCCAGAGAGATTCAATGCTGTGTGAAGGAGTTTTGGGTACTGAGCAGCACTTTGCAGGTTCATTTTGATTTGACCTTCCTTGCATCGATTTACAAGAGACTATGGGGGCTGCACTCTGAGCTCTTTCCCTGGGTCTCTCCATTGTTCTTTCCAGCAGATTTGATGTACAGGTCTCTCCAGGCCGAGATTCAAGGCTGCAATGAGCAGGGTGTGGATGGAGAGCAAGATCGACCCTCCCCTTTAAGAACTGGTTGGCACCAGTGTGTCTGTGTTCCATTGCTGACTGACATCACATGAGCTTCGCCGGCGCTCTGAGGTAGCGCCTCGCTCCTCGGCGTTAACGCCTTAAGAGAGGTGTATAGTGCCTGATTTTGCACTCAAATCACCTCCAGGGGTGATAGAAGCCAAGTTTGCCGTCGGAGGTGATAATTAGCACCAGGCGCTGATAATTGCGCCCCAACGAGGCGATACCGAATTCCTCCCCCTATGACTCAAGAAGGGCTGTGCACTGGCAAAGGAGTGTAGTTACAATGTTTTAGCCCAAACTCCAGCTTGTTCTTATTATAAGCTGGTGAGTTTGTGGAAGACGGCAGCAATCTTGAGGGGAAAAGGCCAGTTAATCTGTTTATTGGTGATGGCTGAGGGAGAAAGGCTGGCCCAGGACACCAGGGAGAACTCCCTGCTCCTCTTCAAATACTTCCACGCCACGGGATCTTTAACATCCACCTGAAACGGCCAACATTGAACCAAAGCCATTAACATAAAGCCTTATGCGCAATCGGCGATGCGGCCGCAAATTGCGCTGGCTTTAAGAAGTCCGGCTTTTATTCACTCAAGCTGCCAATCAATCTCATATGCATATTGCCACGTGTAAAATCTTCCATGAACCAGCGCAATGGGGCAGCGTTTCAGAAGGTAATTTAAGATAAAAACAATTATTGCCTTTAGTAAGTATTCCTTGATAAATTTAAGAGTGGTAATCTGAGGCAGTCTTATTAATACAGCCGAAAATGGGTTTATCACAAAAAGTAAGCATTTTAATCAGAGTGTCTGGTCCGCCACCTGTGAGTAACCCGATTTTAAATAACTGAAAATGACTTAAACAAAAATATACAGACTCGTTTACTAGTTCCAATCGTGTGCAGTAGTCAGTTTCTTAGTGAAATTAATATTTAAAAGCTTTAAAAATGTGCCTATTAGCGTCTTTATGCTTCGACAACCAGCTTAATTTCAAGAGCCTCCTCAAAGGGCCGCACATGGGCGCAATTAGCGGAAACTCCCAGTGGTGATTAATTCTGGGTGTTCTGCGGCGAGTGTCTCACTTCCTGACTCCCCAAAGCCTTTCCACCATCTACAAGGCACAAGTCAGGAGTGTGATGGAATACTTTCCACTTGCCTGGATGAGTGCAGCTCCAACAACACTCAAGAAGCTCGACACCATTCAGGATAAAGCAGCCCGCTTGATTGGCACCCCATCAATCACCTTAAACATTCACTCCCTGCACCGCCGGCGTACCGTGGCTGCAGTGTGTACCATCTACAAGATGCACTGCAGCAACTCACCAAGGCTTCTTCGGCAGCACCTCCCAAACCCGCGACCTCTTCCCCCTGACAGGACTGGACAGACTAGATGCAGGAAGGATGTTCCCGATGGTCGGGGAGTCCAGAACCAGGGGTCACAGTCTAAGGATAAAGGGTATGCCATTTAGGACAAAAATGAGGAGGAATTTCTTCACCCAGAGAGTGGTGAACCTGTGGAATTCTCTACCACAGAAGGCAGTGGAGGCCAATTCATTAAATATATTCAAGAAGGAGTTGGATATATTTTTTAAGGCTAAAGGGATCAAGGGGTATGGGGAGAAAGCAGGGACCGGGTACTGAATTTGGATGATCAGCCATGATCACATTGAATGGCGGAGCAGGCTCGAGGGGCCGAATGGCCTACTCCTGCTCCTATCTTCTATGTTTCTATGTTTTAGAAGGACAAGGCAGCAGGCGCACCATCCTGACTTGGAAGTATATCGGCCGTTCCTTCATTGTCGCTGGGTCAAAATCCTGGAACTCCCTCCCTAACAGCACTGTGGGAGCACCTTCACCACACGGACTGCAGCGGTTCAAGAAGGCGGCTCACCACCACCTTCTCAAGGGCAACTAGGGATGGGCAATAAATGCCGGCCTTGCCAGCGACGCCCACATCCCGAGAATGAATTTTTAAAAAGTCGATCTGGGGGCGTGGCCCGTTTCATGGGTGGGGCCGGCTCCCAGCTCGTTTTTTTTTTAAACCAGCGCGAAAGATCGCAGGAACTCGAGTTGCGCTTGAAATTCCTCGATCTTTTGCATTGGTGTGGTAAACCACTGTTATTGTTGTTCACCGTTGTTGTTGTTGTTACACACTGTTGTATCTATGCATGCCTCAGCTGGCTCCGCCCCCTGGCTCCACCCACATGCCCAGGTATAAAGGTGACTGCTCTGCAGCCCCCTGCCTTCTTGGAAACCAGTCAACCACGAGAGGCATGCTCTGTTCTTTGTTAATAAAAGCCTTTTGGTTACTCTCCTAACTCTCCGTCTTTTATGAGTAATTGATAGCGCATCAATTTTATTAACAAAAACAAAATGTCGGCACCAAACGCTGAGCAGCAGGCGCTGCAGCAAATGACGGCACCAAACGCTGAGCAGCAGGCGCTGCTGCATGCCCTCAGACCAACATGCCCGGACCTAGACCCTCAATAGGCGGGTTCGTCTACCAAGTTGGCACAATGGCTGCGTTGCTTCGAAGCTTACCTGGAAGCCTCAGCCGTGACACTAGATGGAAACAAACTAAAAATCCTGGCCTCCAAGGTGGGCCACCAAGTCTACACGCTCATCCAGGACGCGACTACCTACGCGGCGGCTATCGATCTGCTAAAAGGACAATACACACGCCCGGTAAATACGGTTTATGCCAGACACCTCCTGAGATCCCGCAAACAGCAGTCCGGGGAATCGGTGGAGACATTCCTACGGGCACTACAGATACTTGGCCGAGCCTGCGATTGTAAAGAGGTATCGGCCGCGACACACACGGAGGGACTTATCCGAGATGCTTTCGTTGCGGGCCTCAAGTCCGACTACTCCCGGCAGAGACTGCTGGAGAAGGGCGAAATCGACCTGAAGAAGGCAGTGTCCCTCGCGCTGTCGCTAGACGCGGCCCACCGGAATATGGACGCATTCTCCCCTAACCGCCCCGCACCGTGGACGCCGCAACCTTGGGTCATGGGACCGCCACCCCCGGCACCAACTGCTGCAGCGATGTCCAAGGGCCCGAAATGTTACTTTTGTGGCCAGGCAAAACACCCCAGAGCACGCTGCCCGGCGAAAAACGCTACCTGCTCTGGCTGCGGGAAGAAAGGACACTACGTCAGCGCCTGCAAAGGTAAAACCGCTAACGCCAGCAGCGCCACGTGTGAACCGTGGGGGCAGCCATCTTGTCCGCCATCTTGGACACCTCCAGCCGCGTGGGGATCGGGATCATGGGCGCAGCCATTTTGTCCGCCATCTTGGACGCCTCCAACTCCAATCGCGGGTGACCCGGACTCAACCACCGCCTCGTCTGACGACCACAGCGACTCGCTCGACCATACGCTGGCCTCCGTGACGCTGGACCAATCTCTCCCTCACCAACTGTCCAGGTCCATGATGGACATTACGGTAAACGGCTGCGCCACTACCTGCCTTTTCGACAGCGGGAGCACGGAGAGCTTTATCCACCCCGACACAGTGCGCAGTTACTCTCTCCCGGTCCTGCCAACGCGCCATCGGATCTCTATGGCTTCCAAATCCCATTCAGCAGACGTCGGTGGCTACTGTGTAGTGACTCTTTCAGTAAGGGGCACAGAATACAAAAATTTTAAACTTCTTGTCCTGCCCCATCTCTGCGCTGCCGTTCTACTGGGGTTGGATTTTCAGTGCCACCTTAAAAGTGTCACATTAGCGTACGGTGGACCCCTCCCCCCACTCACAGTCTGCAGCCAGCAGCTTTTAAATCGCCTGCTGCGCACCATTTGCAGCCTCTCCACGCTTAAAGTCTCCCCCCCCCCCCTTGTTCGCTAACCTCACCCGTGACTGTAAGCCCATCGCTACCAAAAGCAGGCGGTACAGTGCCGGGGATAGGAGCTTCATTAAATCCGAAGTAGCAAGACTCCTGAAGGGATTATTGAGGGTAGCACTAGCCCATGGCGAGCACAAGTGGTGGTAGTGAAGACTGGTGAAAAACAGCGCCTAGTTATTGACTACAGCCAGACGATCAATCGCTACACCCAGTTAGATGCATACCCACTCCCCCACATATCTGACATGGTCAATCAGATAGCACAATACCGGGTGTTCTCGACGATTGATCTGAAGTCGGCATACCACCAGCTCCCCATCAGGGCTGAGGACCGCCAGTACACAGCTTTTGAAGCTGACGGTCGTCTCTACCACTTCCTCCGAGTCCCCTTCGGCGTCACCAACGGGGTTTCGGTCTTCCAAAGGGAGATGGACCGAATGGTTGACCAGAACGCGCTGCAGGCCACCTTCCCCTATCTAGACAACGTCACCATCTGCGGCCACGACCAGCAGGACCATGACGTTAACCTAGAGAAATTCCTCCGTACGGCCCAGCGGCTGAATCTAACATACAACAAGGACAAATGTATGTTTCGCACCACGCGCCTCGCCATTCTTGGCTGCGTAGTGGAGAACGGAGTCATCGGCCCCGACCCCGACAGAATGCGCCCCCTTATGGAGCTCCCCCTCCCCCACTGCCAAAAGGCACTGAAGAGATGCCTAGGGTTTTTCTCTTACTATGCTCAGTGGGTGCCCAACTATGCAGACAAAGCCAGACCCCTCATCAAGTCCACCTCCTTCCCCCTGACAGCAGAGGCAAGTGCAGCCTTCACTCTCATAAAAAGAGATATTGCAAAGGCCACAATGCACGCAGTGGATGAGTCCATCCCTTTCCAAGTGGAGAGCGACGCATCCGACTTCGCCCTAGCTGCAACCCTTAATCAGGCGGGGAGACCCGTGGCCTTTTTCTCAAGGACCCTCCAGGGCCCCGAGATTCGACACTCCTCTGTCGAAAAGGAGGCCCAGGCCATTGTGGAAGCGGTGCGACATTGGAGGCATTACCTGGCCGGAAAACGATTTACCCTGCTCACTGACCAGCGTTCAGTAGCTTTTATGTTGAACAATAAGCAGAGGGGCAAAATCAAGAACGACAAGATCTTGAGGTGGAGAATTGAACTCTCCACCTACAATTACGATATCTTGTACCGGCCCGGGAAACTCAATGAGCCCCCAGATGCCCTATCACGTGGTACATGCGCCAACGCACAGGTTGATAGACTGCAGACCCTCCACAATGACCTCTGCCACCCGGGGGTCACCAGGTTCTTCCATTTCATCAAATCCCGTAACCTGCCCTACTCCATCGAGGAGGTCAGGACCATGACCAGGAACTGCCAAATCTGTGCCGAGTGCAAACCGCATTTTTATAGGCCAGACAGAGCAAGCCTGATCAAGGCCACTCGCCCCTTCGAGCGCCTGAGCGTCGATTTTAAAGGGCCCCTCCCCTCCTCTGACCGCAACGTGTACTTCCTCAACATAATTGATGAGTACTCCCGTTTCCCGTTTGCCATCCCTTGCCCAGACATGACCAGTACCACGATCATTAAAGGTCTGAATGACCTTTTCGCCTTGTTCGGCTTCCCTAGCTATATCCATAGCGACCGGGGCTCATCCTTTATGAGCGACGAACTCCGTCAGTACCTGCTCACGAGAGGTATTGCTACAAGCAGAACCACCAGCTACAACCCCCGGGGGAACGGCCAGGTGGAAAGAGAGAACGCGACGGTTTGGAAGGCCGTCCTCTTAAACTTAAAATCTAAGGGCCTTCCGACCTCTCGCTGGCAGGAGGTCCTCCCTGCGGCGCTCCACTCCATTCGGTCACTGCTTTGTACGGCCACCAATGCCACCCCCCATGAAAAAATGTTCACTTTCCCCAGGAAGTCCACATCAGGGACCTCGCTACCGACATGGCTGACGTCTCCAGGACCCGTCCTACTGCGGAAGCACGTGAGGTCCCATAAAACGGACCCCCTGGTCGAGAGGGTGAGCCTCCTCCACGCCAACCCCCAGTATGCTTACGTGGCGTACCCGGATGGGCGGGAGGACACAGTCTCCATACGAGACCTCGCACCTTCGGGTGCCCCTGAAACACTACCATTGCCATCCACCACTACCCACAACCCAACCCCTGTAGACGGCATGCCGCAGCCTCACGACCCGTCATTGACCACCCAACCACTCAATGAGACGCCAGGTTCAACGTTGGATGCTGCACCATCACCGCCGCCACCACGACGATCAGGACGGCATACAAGGCCACCTGATAGACTTACTTACACGAACCTTTAGTACGCTTCACCCCGCCGGACTCAATTTTAAACAAGGGGTGAATGTGGTAAACCACTGTTATTGTTGTTCACCGTTGTTGTTGTTGTTGCACACTGTTGTATCTATGCATGCCTCAGCTGGCTCCGCCCCTGGCTCCACCCACATGCCCAGGTATAAAGGTGACTGCTCTGCAGCCCCCTGCCTTCTTGGAAACCAGTCAACCACGAGAGGCATGCTCTGTTCTTTGTTAATAAAAGCCTTTTGGTTACTCTCCTAACTCTCTGTCTTTTATAAGTAATTGATAGCGCATCAATTGGTTTGGCCGATTTCGGGCGAGTTGCACCAAAAAGTCCAGCGGAAGCTCCGGGCACTTGTTCGTAAGAGATTGACGCTGACGTTTGTAATCAATTCACAAGCGGAGAGCATTCTGGATAAAGCACTGCGATGCATGGTAGATTCACTGCCAGATCTAATTGAAATTTCTACCCTGCAAGTATAAGTTCCTGTCTGTGTGTGTGTGCGTGTATGTGCGTGCGTGTTTACAATCAGGCCCCCCTCATTCCCGATCGCGAGACCACCACAGGCCAATCCCGCCACCTACCTGGTCTCGGCGGCCAGTCAGCTGGAGAGTCGGCCAGTGGGATTCAAGTGAGTTTAAAAATATCCCGGACCTCATTTCTGCAGCAGTGGCTGAGTTTCTACCTCACACCCGCCAAAAACTGGCCGAGAGTTGGAATCGTGACCTGAAATCTGGCCGAGAGAAGCAAAGGTTGCATCAAAGTGCAGGTATTGCCACTTGTACTGTGCCAGAACAATGGCTTCACAAAGCTGATTCTCTTCAGTAACCTGGCGGCAGAGGTAATGGAGATGGTGCAAATTACAGGGTATGGATCCCAGGCGCACCTGCCATGCAGTTAATAATATATTATTACTGTATAACAACAGACAGCTGTACCAGTAGCTGATTAAAAAGGGAGATTAAGGATTGGAAGGATAAGTCGTCATCGTACGTGTCTTCATACCGTTCCCTTTGGGGAACTGTAGGAAGTGGTGGAAGGATTTCTGGCCGCGATTAACGCTCGGAAGGATAAGTGTAAGGAAGAGATGATCAGGACCTATCATGTTTTACCACAACTTTTGAAGTGCTGAGGGCTTGGAAACGTGAGAGCAGAGTGGCAGTCGGTCAGTGATGAATAATCTATATGGTAAGATAGATGGGCATTAATTGAGTTCAGATAAAGGAGGCCACATGGCAGTGTCAGCTGTGGATCAGTGGGCAGCACAGTCGCCTTTGAGTCAGAAGGTTGTGGGTTCAAGTCCCACGCCAAGGACTTGAGCACATAAAGCTAGGCTGACTCTCCCAGTGCCAGTACCGAGGGAGTGCTGCACTGTCGGAGGTGCCGTCTTTCGGATGAGACGTTAAACCGAGGCCCTTTCTGCTCTCTCAGGTGGACGTAAAAGATCCCATGGCACTATTTTGAAGAATAGCAGGGGAGTTCTCCCCGGTGTCCTGGCCAATATTTATCCCTCAACCAACATCACTAAAAACAGATTGTCTGGTCATTAACACATTGCTGTTTGTGGGAGCTTGCTGTGCGCAAATTGGCTGCCGCATTTCCCACATTACAACAGTGACTCCACTTCAAAAAGTACTTCATTGGCTGTAAAGCGCTTTGGGACGTCCGGTGGTCATGAAAGGCGCTATATAAATGCAAGTTTTTCTCTTTTGATCTCACAATGCCCGTTAGTGAGCCCGACACACCAGTTGTTGCGTTTGTCTTGGTTTATTGGAGTCGGCGCCTCTCAATTCACGAGCTTCATGCAGCAGCCGGTAGTCCTAAAGTCAAATTGCTGAATCCGTCGAGGCCAGCGCCAGGTTTTCAGAGCTGCCGGCCTTAGCGAATACGCTGGTTAGGTTTGCTACCAGTTGCCCAATCCCTGATGGGTGTCAGCTGTGGCTCCGTGGGTAGCACTCTCGTCTCTGAGAAAGGTCATGGGTTCAGGTCCCACGCCAGAGTCTTGGAGGGGAAAAATTGGTTATCGCCCATTTTGGGGCGCTAATATCGACCGGGCGCTAATTATCGCCTCCGACTGCAAAATTCGTCTCTATCGCCCCCTGGTGGTGATTGGAGCGCTAAATCAGGCGCTACACGCCTCTCTTAAGGCGCTAACGTCAGGGAGCGAGGTGCGACCTCAGAACGCTACCGAAGCTCAGGCGATGTCCGTTACCATGGAAGCCAGACAGACTGGCACCGTCCAGTTCTTAAAGGGGAGGGGCCATCTTGCTGACCAGCCACACCCTGCTCATTGCAGCCTTGAATCTCGGCCTGGAGAGACCTCAAAAGCAATTGTGTTGGAAGCACTAATGGATCGGCCCAGGGAAAGAGCTTGGCGCTTAGGAACCTCAAAAGTGGTGCTGAGGGCCAAAACTCCTTAGGACAGCGTTAAAACCAAAAATTTTCCCGACAAGAAAAGGCAGGAAGCACCCGCCTTTAAATAGCACTCCCCCTGCCCCTTCCTGACTTGAAAACATTCCCCTCTACCTGTCGTTCCTAGCGGCAGGCGCCAAGGCAAGGGGCGCGGCTCAATATCCAGTCTGGGGCGCTACCGGGGCGTTGCACGCTTAACTGACGTCACGATCTGCGGGCGCAGGGGATCATGGCGGTAGTGTTTAGCGCCGCCGCAAAACAACTGGTCAATTTCACGAGCGGCGCTAAAATCGCCGCGCTCGGACGCTAAGTTCCTAGCGTTAATGGGAGGCGCTAACCAACCAAATTTTTCCCCCCCATGAACACATAATCCAGGCCGACACTCCAGTGCAGTACTGAGGGAGTGCTGCACTGTCGGAGGTGCCGTCTTTCAGATGAGACATTAAACTGAGACCCTGTCTACCCTCTCAGGTGGACATAAAAGATCCCATGGCGCTAGTTTGAAGAGCAGGATAGTTCTCCCCAGTGTCCTGGCCAATATTTATCTCTAAATCAACATCACTAAAACAGATTGTTTCGACATTTATCTCATTGCTATTTGTGGGAGCTTGCTTTGGTAATGGTGAATGATATAAGCGGAACAGTCATTATTTGATATTAGTTGAGGATCACCAACCTGTCGAATGGATTTGCCGGCAGGCTGCAGTCTGGCAGCTCTCAGGAATTAGACTGAAATCTATCTGCAGATGTCGGGCCTCTGCTCCCACCTTGAGCAGTCAGCAGCTCTCTTATCAGGCATCTCCACTGCTACCGTAATCTGAGATATGTCGGTTGTAGCCTCATCTCATTGATTGGAGTGTTACTTCACGTCAGGGAACAGGAGGAGGCCATTCAGCCCCTCGGGCCTGTTCCGCCAGATCATGGCTGATCTGTACCTCAACCCCATTTACCCGCCTTTGCTCCGTATCACCTTACCCAACAAAAATCTATCGCTCTCTTACAAAATAACTTATAAAATTCTGACAGGACTGGACAGACTAGATGCAGGAAGGATGTTCCCGATGGTCGGGGAGTCCAGAACCAGGGGTCACAGTCTAAGGATAAGGGGGAAGCCATTTAGGACAGAAATGAGGTGGAATTTCTTCACCCAGAGAGTGGTGAACCTGTGGAATTCTCTACCACAGAAGGCAGTAGAGGCCAATTCATTAAATATATTCAAGAAGGAGTTGGATATATTCCTTAAGGCTAAAGGGATCAAGGGATATGGGGAGAAGGCAGGGACAGGGTGCTGAGTTTGGATGATCAGCCATGACCTCATTAAATGGCGGAGCAGGCTCGAGGGGCCGAATGGCCTACTCCTCCTATCTTCTATGTTTCTCTCAGTCTGGAAAGCTCCAATTCTACCCCAGCATCCACAGCCTTTTTTTGGGGGGGGAGGGGGGGAGAATTTCAGATTTCTTTAGCCTTTATGTGGAAAAAAAGTACTTTCTGATTTCACTCCTAAATGGCCAGTCTCTCATTTTAAGATGATGTGCTCTCATTCTTGATTCCTCCAGCAGAGGAAATTATTTCTCCAATTCTACCCTGAGAGGTCCGCCAGCCGAGGAGAAGGCCGGACAGGCCTGGTGCTCGTCAATGGCGGGACAGGCCTGGCAATCATACGGCTGCCATTAAGGTTAGGTTGCAGCACAGCTGCGCGCCTGGAGTCAGGGTTGCTGGGGGTGAAGGTTCAGTGGGAATGCAACCCAAGGAGGTTATTAGACAGTCAAAGGTCAGTAAATAGCTCAACAACCCGAGTGCTTATCAGCATGCAACCCTGGCCAGTAACCAGCATTGGTTTAATTACTCAGGTTACACCATCAATCTGGCAGCCTGATTGTGCTGTTTTCAAGCTCAGAGCTTCAGCAATCATCTGACTGCAGTGATTGGAAATGTGCAATAACAACATTCTCTTTAAAGCTGAGTCATTGTATCATTTTAGTCACAATCTATTGTTATCTGTTTCCCACAGGGGCTTTGTTGAAGGTGCAGTGCAACCACCTAGAAATCCAAGGTCATAATGAATGCCAACCCATGATCATTTTTCCCAGTTAAATAGTTGCAGATGTGTATTTAATCACGGAGTACAGGATTCATAGATTCAGTTGGTTATTAAAATCTTCATGAAAGAAGTAGCATGCATGTTTTCATGTAAGCATTAAATTGAATGTTATCCACGATTTGAAAAAAAAGTAACCTCCACTTCACCCGTCCCCCAGCAATGATGTAATTTGGTGAACGAGGAGCCAGCAACAGGCGATTGGTTTCTGCTTCAGATTGTTTCCTGCTCGGCTCGCAACAGCTCACTGGGAAATTTTCAGGGGGTCACCTACTTGCATTTCAGGAAAATGCCCCCTTTGGTTAGCCCCTGTGCCTTAGTTGGTTCAATCTCTCCTGTGATCCTTCAGAAGGCCCACCGAGACACTTGTTGCTGCCTCCTAGCTAGCAGCAACCCAAATTGCCCTACCTTACTCTCACCCCGCCTACCCGCCCTAAGCACCTGCTGCGGGCTGATCTCACCAACACCCTCCCTGTCCCTCCCTGCTCGGCCCCTCCGCCAGTACATTAGGTATTCACGCCCCTCTCCGCATTTCCCTTCAAAATATACGTTCACTTGTAAATAAGGGGCTTGTCGCCCATGATCTTATTGTGGATGATCAAATTGACATCATGGCGTTGACGGAGACATGGTTGAGGGGTGATGACACCTTTCCCCTTAACAAAGCGGCCCCACCTGACTCTATTTTCCACCAGATTTCACAACCAAACCGCCAGGCTCACGGTGTAGCCCTTGTATCTAAATCACACCTTGGTCTGTCTCCCTACTCCTTCGGCAACTTCTCCTCCAAGCGTCTCACCTTGTCCCACCCCTCTCGTCTCTCTTTTAAAGTCCTTATTCTGTGCCACCCACTCAAATACCACACCAAGTTTCTCAATGAGATATCTTCTCTGCTTTCCTCCCTCTGCCTCGGCACCAAACGACTTCTCATCCTCGGTGATTTCAACCTCCACCTCAACTCTTCTTGCTCCCTCTCCTCTGAGTTCATTGCCCTCCTTTCCTCCCTTAATCTCTCCCTTCATATCAACTCCCCCGCCCATATACACGGCCACCCCTCGATCTTACTATCTCACGTGGCCTCGCTATCCCCTCCATGACCATCACCGATAAGGCAACCTCCGACCTTTTCCTTATATCGCTCTCTACCCATATTCCCCTTCCCCCTCCTAAACTCACTTCTTTTCGTATCCACCCCTGGAAAAAACTCTCCCTCAAGTCCCTTACCACTGCACTTTCTAAATCCCAACTATCTCACCTCTGGCCTCCATGACATCTCTGCAGCTACCGACTCTCCACCACCTTTGATGCCCTTGGCCCCACTAAAATCATTACACTCTCTCAACCTAGTCATTCCCCCAGTACACCCCTCATCTCCGCTCCCCTAAGTCCAAGGGACGCAGACTTGGACGTCTTTGGCGGACAACTGGTCTAATCATCCATCACCAGATTTGGCGAGATCATAGAAAGCACTACTGGCGGGTCCCGCACTCCATCACCAAAACCACCCACTATTCTAATATCATCCAGGACGGCAAAAATAACACCAGGCTTCTCTACCACTAACTGTCTTCTCAACGCCCCCCCCCACCCCGCTTCCTCCTCCCTCACCTCTAACAATAAATGTGAGGAGCTCATGGACTTCTTTGTTAAAAAGATCGAAAACATTCATTCAACTGCTTCTGCTTTCAATTCCCCCCCCTTCCCCGAGCCCACCAGACCTTACTTCCTCTCTGTTTCCCCCCTGCCCTAACCCTAAATTTGCATATTTCTCTAATTTCTCTCCTTTCTTCTCCCTTGCCTTTTCAAAGCTCATCTTGTCAATGAGACCTCACCACCTCTTCTCTCGACCCCTCCACGGTGTCTAAATTCTCAGACTGTTTGTCCGACATCCAGTTCTGGATCAGCAGAAATTTTCTCCAATTAAATATTGGGAAGCCATTGTTATCGGTCCCCGCCACAAACTCCGTTCCCTCGTCACTGACTCCATCCCTCTCCCTAACCACAGGCTGAACCACACTGTTCGCAACCTTGGTGTCATATTTAACCCTGAAATGAGCTTCCGACCACATATCTGCAGCATAACAAAGACTGCCTACTTCCACCTCCGTAACATCACCCGTCTCCGCCCTTGCCTCAGCTCATCCACTGCTGAAACCCTCATCCATGCCTTTGTTACCTCTAGACTTGACTATTCCAACGCACTCCTGGCTGGCCTCCCACATTCCACCCTATGTAAACTTGAGGTCATCTAAAACTCGGCTGCCCGTGTCCTAACTCGCACCAAGTCCCGTTCGCCCATCACCCCTGTGTTCGCTGACCTACATTGGCTCTCGGTTAAGCAACTCCTCGATTTCAAAATTCTCATCCTTGTTTTCAAATCCCTCCATGACCTCGCCCCTCCCTATCTCTGTAATCTCCTTCAGCCCCACAACCCCCGAGATATCTGTGTTCCTCTAATTCTGCCCTCTTGAGCAACCTCTGGTGGCTGTGCCTTAAGCTGCCAAGGCCCCAAGCTCTGGAATTCCCTCCCTAGACCTCTCCGCCTCGCTACCTCTCTTTCCTTCTTTAAGACGCTCCTTAAAACCTACCTCTTTGACCAAGCTTTTGGTCACCTGCCCTAATTTATCCTTATGTGTTCGGTGTCAAATTTTTTGTCTTAAAATACTCCTGTGCAGCGCCTTGGGACATTTTACTACGTTAAAGGCGCTATATAAATACAAGTTGTTGTTGTTGAGACCGAGCTCCAGCTTTCTCGACCCTATTCTCTGGTGGGTCTATCCTGGCAGTGGGACAGGACATAACCAGGGATGGTGATCAAGGAGTCTGGAACATTGGCTAATAGATATGATTCTGTGACTATGCCAGGCTGTTGCTTGACTAGTCTGTGGAACAGCTCTCCCAACCTTGGCACCGGACACCAGATGTTAGTGAAGAGGGCTTTACCGGGTCTTTAGACCTTAGAGCTGTTTGTCAGCTTTGCCAAGTTCTATAGGTTGGCAACATGACACAGACAAGACTGTTACCAACTGATCCAAGTTGATACAAGCTAAACTGTTACATATGAATGTTATTGAGACTCCAATTATTATTTGACAATAAATATTCCCCTCCACTATATCCAAAGAAAACAGTTCATAAAAATATAGAATCTTACGGCACAGAAGGAGACCATTTGGCCCATTGTGCCTGTTTAAAAGAGCTCTCCAATTTAGTCCCACACCCCAGCTTTTTCCCCATCTACTGCAGTACCTTCATCAACCCTCTCTGTTACTTCATCAAAGAACTCAATCAAGTTCGTCAGACATGATTTTCCTTTAGTAATTCCATGCTGGCTGTCCCTTATTAACCCATGCTTTTCCAAGTGAGAATTTTGACCTTGACAATGGTCTCTAGTCATTTTCCCAACACTGATGTTAGAATGACTGGCCTGCAGGTACCAGGTTTATCCTTCTCCCCTTTTGAACAGGGGTGTAACATCTGCAATCCTCCAGTCCTCTGGCACCACGTCTGTTAAGTCTGTGTGTCCCAGTTATGCTTATTATAAATCACTGGACACAGACCACAAGAATAACTTTAACAGGTCTTTACTATTCGGAGGTCAGGGCTGAACTGCCCAGCAAATCCCTACACAACGTTTATATACCGGTGTGGTCACCACCGGTATTACAGTATACAGCAGCCAAGAGAAAGTAGTACATCTCTTAAGGTAGTTCTCTTAAGGTGGAACAGGTTACATACACTACAACGTCCATAACCAAGGAGGATTGAAAGTTTGTGGTCAGAACTTCTTCTATCTCCACTGTAGCTCCCCTCAGCAACACGGGATGTATCTGGACCGTGTGGCTTGTTAACTTTGAGTGACGTCAACCTATTTCGCACTTCCTTTCTATCATCTCTACTCCCTCCCCCTCCACTGTGATATTAACTTCACCCTCTTCTTTTGTGAAGACAGATGCAAAATCCTCATTCAGTCATACTCCTGCCTCCACAAGAAGATTCCCTTTTTTGTCCCTAATCAGCCGCACCATTCCTTTTACTTTTTATATGTTTATAGATGATTTTTGGGGTCCTGCTTTTATGTTACCCTCTGTCCTCTCCCTTTAGGGTTAATGGTCTTCCTGTTTCTGGGTGTTTTGATGTCTAGCGTAACCACAGGCCTGTCAGTTAAAAACAATTTATTGCTCCGGATGCTCTGAGGTTGGGGGAGGTTTCAACCGTGGCTCTGTGGGTTAGCACTCTCATCTGAGTCAAGAGGTTCTGGGTACAAGTCTCACTCCAAAGACCTGGGCACATAATCTAGGCTGACACTCCTGAGCAGTACTGAGGGAGTGCTGCACTGTCGGAGGTGCCATCTTTCGGATGAGACGTTAAACCGAGGCCCCATCTGCGTTCTTAGGTGGATGTAAAAGATTCTATGGCGCTATTCAAAGAGGAGCAGGGGAGTTCGCCCGGTGTTCTGGCCAATATTTATACTTCAACCAATATCAGGAAAGTGGAGATGAGGTGGAAGATCAACTATTGAATGGCGGAGCAGGCTCGAAGGGCCAAATGGCCAACTCCTGCTCCTACTTCTTATGTTCTTATGATCACTAAAACAGATTATCTGGTCATTACCACATTGGTGTTTGCGGGAGCTTGCTGTGCGCAATTGGCTGCCGCGTTTCCCACATTACAACAGTGACTACACTTCAAAAAAAGTACTTCACAGGCTGTAAAGCGCTTTGGGACGTCCCGAGGTTGTGAAAGACGCGAGATAAATGCAAGTCTTTCTTTATGTGTGGCTGAACTCATTCTCAAATGACTCAACCTATGCTGCACCCAACTACTGCTGGCCCTGCCTCTGGTTTCGTCATCCTGATGCAAGACCTTTTCCTCTGAAAACCACTAACAGTACTTGCAGTGGTCAGCTAGCACATTTCTCACTCATCTGCCAAAACAACTGAGAATTTGTTGGCTTATTTTTGTGGGTTGCTGCTTCTAACTGAAAAGCGGAGTTAACTGTTTCTTTGAATTTGAGTGCTAACTGGGTAGGAATAGCTCCAGTTTATTGCACAAGCACCCATAAAGCCAACCTGGGTAATCCCGTACTTTATTTTTGAAAAAGGAAGAAGAAACTTGCATTTATATAGCGCCTTTCAACTCCATCAGTTCGTCCCAAAGCGTTTCACGGCCAATCTAAGGGAGCCATGGCGCTACCCATCCTGATCTTGTGTCGCAATACATCCAAAGCGCAAAAATAAACCTCTCGCCACAAGTTCTCTCAACAAACCCTTTCCCAGTGATAGGTAAGAAAGCAGCTGTGAGCACTGACTACTCTTGTATTTGCCTGACTTTTACTGAGCCCCACAAATAGCCGGTCTCTTCTCGCCTCGGTTTCAGGAAGCCCGTGCATGTGCCGTTAAATTTAAATGCCGGTTAAAATATCGCCGGAATTCACTGTAAAATGTAAATATTCAAATCTCCGGAGGGGATTACGTGCCCAAGTTATACCTGGAGTTTGGAGTCAGTTCCTGACGTGCTGACATTGTCGATGTCTTTAACCCCCCACCCTTACCTAAACCCACACGCTCCTCAATGTTAAAATTCCCCCAACGAGGCAACTATCCAGTGAGTGGTGTCAGCAAGCCTAATTATAACTCAGACTTTACACAGTAAAAGGCTAGGCAGGAAATTGGAGAGTTGCCCGACTCATCTTTCCCAGCACTTGAAAACTAGAAGTCCTTCTCTCCCGCAGTCTTCACTTCCTCCTACAATCGAAAGGCTTTTTAAAGCCAAACTCGCTGTCTCCGAACATAAGAACATAAGAATTAGGAGCAGGAGTCGGCCATTCGGGCCCCTCGAGCCTGCTCCACCATTCAATAAGATCATGGCTGATCTTCAACTTCAACTCCACCCTCCCGCCCGATCCCCATATCCCTTGATTCCCTTAGTGCCCAAAAATCTATCGATCTCGATCTTGAATATACTCAATGACTGAGCCTCCACAGCCCTCTGGGATAGAGGATTCCAAAGATTCTGAGTGAAGTCATTTCTCCTCATCTCAATCATAAATGGCCGACCTCTTATCCTGAGACTGTCCAGCCGGGGAAACAACCTCTCAGCATCTACCCCGTCAATCCCCCTCTGTATCTTAGAAGTTTCGATGAGATCACCTCTCATTCTTATAAACTCAACAACAACAACTTGTATTTATATAGCGCCTTTAACTTAGTAAAACGTCCCAAGGCGCTGCACAGGAGTATTTTAAGACAAAAAAAATTTGACACCGAGCCACATAACGATAAATTAGGGCAGGTGACCAAAAGCTTGGTCAAAGAGGTAGGTTTTAAGGAGCATCTTAAAGGAGGAAAGAGAGGTAGCGAGGCGGAGAGGTTTAGGCAGGGAATTCCAGAGCTTAGGACCTAGGCAAAAGAAGACACGGCCACCAATGGTTGAGCGATTATAATCAGGGATGCTCAAGGGGGCAGAATTAGAGGAGCGCAGATATCTCGGGGGGTTGTGGGGCTGAAGGAGATTACAGAGATAGGGAGGGGCGAGGCCATGGAGGGATTTGAAAACAAGGATGAGAATTTTGAAATCGAGGTGCTGCTTAACTGGGAGCCAATGTAGGTCAGTGAGCGCAGGGCTGATGGGCGAACGGGACTTGGTGCGAGTTAGGACACGGGCAGCTGAGTTTTGGATGACCTCAAGTTTACGTAGGGTGGAATGTGGGAGGCCAGCCAGGAGTGCGTTGGAATAGTCAAGTCTAGAGGTAACAAAGGCATAGATGAGGGTTTCAGCAGCGGATGAGCTCAGGCAAGGGGCGGAGACGGGCGATGTTACGGAGGTGGAAATAGGCGGTCTTAGTTATGCCGCGGATATGTGGTCGGAAGCTCATTTCAGGGTCAAATATGACACCAAGGCTGCGAACAGTGTGGTTCAGCCTCAGACAGATGTTAGGGAGAGGGATGGAGACTCCAGAGAGTATAGGCTCATTCTACTTAATCTCTCCTCATAGGGCAGCCTCCTCATCAATGTTCCCTGTAATTTTTTGGGGGGCTGCGCAGCCCATTCAAAAGTCCGCGCGTGCGCGTTTTTGTCAATTTAAAAGCTTGCTCACCGGCTGCACGGGACCCCTGGAGGCGCAGCTTAAAGGGAACATTGCCTCTCATCCCAGATCATAAAGACTCGCTGAGTAAAAAAAATTCACATCATCCACCCCTTGTTCAACCACTGTTCCTTGATATTCTGCACATTCTCTCCTACTATTTCCATCCTTGCACCAGCCAACCCTTGGCTGGGCTCTCACTCTTTCTTGAATGAGAAGAAGCATTTCCATTTGCAAATACAAAGGAGTGTCTTCAAATCTCTATGATCTGCCCTGCATCCTGTTGAGAATTTGTTGGCTTATTTTTGTGGGTTGCTGCTTCTAACTGAAAAGCGGAGTTAACTGTTTCTTTGAATTTGAGTGCTAACTGGGTAGGAATAGCTCCAGTTTATTGCACAAGCACCCATAAAGCCAACCTGGGTAATCCCGTACTTTATTTTTGAAAAAGGAAGAAGAAACTTGCATTTATATAGCGCCTTTCAACTCCATCAGTTCGTCCCAAAGCGTTTCACGGCCAATCTAAGGGAGCCATGGCGCTACCCATCCTGATCTTGTGTCGCAATACATCCAAAGCGCAAAAATAAACCTCTCGCCACAAGTTCTCTCAACAAACCCTTTCCCAGTGATAGGTAAGAAAGCAGCTGTGAGCACTGACTACTCTTGTATTTGCCTGACTTTTACTGAGCCCCACAAATAGCCGGTCTCTTCTCGCCTCGGTTTCAGGAAGCCAGTGCATGTGCCGTTAAATTTAAATGCCGGTTAAAATATCGCCGGAATTCACTGTAAAATGTAAATATTCAAATCTCCGGAGGGGATTACGTGCCCAAGTTATACCTGGAGTTTGGAGTCAGTTCCTGACGTGCTGACATTGTCGATGTCTTTAACCCCCCACCCTTACCTAAACCCACACGCTCCTCAATGTTAAAATTCCCCCAACGAGGCAACTATCCAGTGAGTGGTGTCAGCAAGCCTAATTATAACTCAGACTTTACACAGTAAAAGGCTAGGCAGGAAATTGGAGAGTTGCCCGACTCATCTTTCCCAGCACTTGAAAACTAGAAGTCCTTCTCTCCCGCAGTCTTCACTTCCTCCTACAATCGAAAGGCTTTTTAAAGCCAAACTCGCTGTCTCCGAACATAAGAACATAAGAATTAGGAGCAGGAGTCGGCCATTCGGGCCCCTCGAGCCTGCTCCACCATTCAATAAGATCATGGCTGATCTTCAACTTCAACTCCACCCTCCCACCCGATCCCCATATCCCTTGATTCCCTTAGTGCCCAAAAATCTATCGATCTCGATCTTGAATATACTCAATGACTGAGCCTCCACAGCCCTCTGGGATAGAGGATTCCAAAGATTCTGAGTGAAGTCATTTCTCCTCATCTCAATCATAAATGGCCGACCCCTTATCCTGAGACTGTCCAGCCGGGGAAACAACCTCTCAGCATCTACCCCGTCAATCCCCCTCTGTATCTTAGAAGTTTCGATGAGATCACCTCTCATTCTTATAAACTCAACAACAACTTGTATTTATATAGCGCCTTTAACTTAGTAAAACGTCCCAAGGCGCTGCACAGGAGTATTTTAAGACAAAAAAAATTTGACACCGAGCCACATAAGGATAAATTAGGGCAGGTGACCAAAAGCTTGGTCAAAGAGGTAGGTTTTAAGGAGCATCTTAAAGGAGGAAAGAGAGGTAGCGAGGCGGAGAGGTTTAGGCAGGGAATTCCAGAGCTTAGGGCCTAGGCAAAAGAAGACACGGCCACCAATGGTTGAGCGATTATAATCAGGGATGCTCAAGGGGGCAGAATTAGAGGAGCGCAGATATCTCGGGGGGTTGTGGGGCTGAAGGAGATTACAGAGATAGGGAGGGGCGAGGCCATGGAGGGATTTGAAAACAAGGATGAGAATTTTGAAATCGAGGTGCTGCTTAACTGGGAGCCAATGTAGGTCAGTGAGCGCAGGGCTGATGGGCGAACGGGACTTGGTGCGAGTTAGGACACGGGCAGCTGAGTTTTGGATGACCTCAAGTTTACGTAGGGTGGAATGTGGGAGGCCAGCCAGGAGTGCGTTGGAATAGTCAAGTCTAGAGGTAACAAAGGCATAGATGAGGGTTTCAGCAGCGGATGAGCTCAGGCAAGGGGCGGAGACGGGCGATGTTACGGAGGTGGAAATAGGCGGTCTTAGTTATGCCGCGGATATGTGGTCGGAAGCTCATTTCAGGGTCAAATATGACACCAAGGCTGCGAACAGTGTGGTTCAGCCTCAGACAGATGTTAGGGAGAGGGATGGAGACTCCAGAGAGTATAGGCTCATTCTACTTAATCTCTCCTCATAGGGCAGCCTCCTCATCAATGTTCCCTGTAATTTTTTGGGGGGCTGCGCAGCCCATTCAAAAGTCCGCGCGTGCGCGTTTTTGTCAATTTAAAAGCTTGCTCACCGGCTGCACGGGACCCCTGGAGGCGCAGCTTAAAGGGAACATTGCCTCTCATCCCAGATCATAAAGACTCGCTGAGTAAAAAAAATTCACATCATCCACCCCTTTTTCAACCACTGTTCCTTGATATTCTGCACATTCTCTCCTACTATTTCCATCCTTGCACCAGCCAACCCTTGGCTGGGCTCTCACTCTTTCTTGAATGAGAAGAAGCATTTCCATTTGCAAATACAAAGGAGTGTCTTCAAAAGCAGCTCTCTCTATGATCTGCCCTGCATCCTGTTGAGAAGAGGTTTATCTAGTGATGACTTCCCTCTGACAATCAGTAAAGCAGTAGCGGAGCCACATGTGTGGCACTGCGTTCCGGCCTGGATCATTGTACTTAGGAAAAGACGCGGGCATGTTGGTTAAGGTTCAAAGAGCAACACTGCGAATCATTCAAGTCAACCAGCTCCTAAACCAGAGTAACGGAGATCAGGCTGCTTGAGAGGGTGCACAGATTTACTAGAATGGTACCGGGGATGAGGGGTTTCAATGATCAGGAGAGGCTGGAGTAGCTGGGATTGTTCTCCTTAGAGCAGAGAAGGTTAAGGGGAGATTTAATAGAGGTGTTCAAAATTACGTGGAATTTTGATAGAGTAGATGGGGAGAAACTGAATCTACTGGTAGGAGGGTCGGTAACCAAAGGACACAGATTTAAAATAATTTGCATAAAAGCCAGGGGGCGATGAGGAGGAAATGTTTTACTCAGCAAGTTGTTCTGATCTGGAACGCGCTGTCTGAAAGGGCGGTGGAAGCAGATTCAATAGTAACTTTCAAAACGGAATTGGATAAATACTTGAAAAGGAAAAATTTGCAGGGGCTGGTGGGGACAGGCAGGGAAGTGGGACTAATTGGATAGCTCTTTCAGAATGCTGGCACAGGCACGATAGGACTAATAGCCCCCTACTGTGCCATATGATTCTATGAACTGGGAATAATTAAGATTGACAGAGGATGTGATCCAAGTTTATTAAGCCGTGAAGGGTATTAGTGAGGTGGATGTGACGGACTTTGAGATAATCTGAAAAAACTTGATTATATAGACAGGTTAGTGGAGTGGGCAAATAGGAGGCAGATGCAGTTCAATGCGAATAAATGTGGGGCTAGAAATTCATTATAGCCAAGGAATTGGCAGTGTTTAGACTAAAAATGGTTAAATCACCCACTGAAAATCATCTAGACTGCACGTAAAATTCATGCTCACTCCTCATTAAAATGATTGCAGTCATAAATCTAGCCTAAAAATCCAAGCTCATTGGCATTACACTCAAAGGGTGGACCAATATCAGGGGCAGTCTAATTACAAGTCATGATTGCCACAGGCTTTCTTCACTACTTAAAGGGGAGGTTCATTGATGCTGCAGCACCTCATTCTCAGCGCTGTTGGGTGTGCAGCTGCCTCAACAATCCTAAGAAGAAGAAGAAGGAGGAGGAGGAGGAGGAGGAGGAGAAGGAGAAGGAGAAGGAGAAGGAGAAGGAGAAGGAGAAGGGTCCGGAACAGTGAATAAGTTGTTGTGATGGCAGATCGACGCCCCAGGGAGAAAGCCCAGAAGTTCTCTGACAAAGCTTTGGAGGCATTGGTTTTCGCTGTGGAGAGAAGGATGGCGGTCCTGTACCTGCCAACTGGCAGGAAGCCCTCGTCACAAGTGTGCCGCACAACATGGAGGGAGGTAGCGTAGCACGTCTCAATCAGCACTGTGGTCCCCAGGACCCACACACAGTGCAGGAAGATGTTTAACGACCTCACATGGGTGGTCAGGGTGAGTGAAGGCTTCAACAAATGCTACATACCACCATCTGTACCCCAATTCCACACACTGGCCAAAGCACCACACCCCCAGCACTCACCCACTAACAATATCTACCTACCAACACACACCCACTTCTCACACTTTGCACACAATGACAGCTATTCAATTATGGCAGGCACATCACCCAAACACATTGCTCCACACTCACTCACACACTTTCCTTTCTCTTGCAGGCTAAGGTGGCTCACAACAGGAGGGAGCCGGAGCGCACAGGTGGGGGCCAAGCCCACATTGAACACCCGAGTGACCTGGAGAGTCGAGTGCTGCAGATCATTGGGTACCAGCTCGACCACCAGCGACGTTGACCCCCTTGGGGACAACAATGGTATGTTCATCCCTACTCCTTCTTCTCACATCCTATTTCCCCCTCCGCTCACAATCGTTTTGCACTTTCCAGCCAATCATGCTGTAGACATGCATTTCTGCCTTCCTGCCCCCTCACCTCACCATAACCCAACTCTTGACCCTTTCTGCTTTCAGATAATCAGCAAGCACTGGGGCAGCCTGTCCCTGAGGGCACCATAGAGCGCAAGGCAGGAGAAGAGGAGGAGGGAGAACACACTGCATCACTGCATCTCTCACCCACAGGCACCAGCTCAGACACTGGCACTATGTGTTCTTTAGAGGCTAGTATAGTAGTGGGATCTGCACAGGGTGAGGCACCGGGGACGAGTGAGCTGCAGCAAGGCCAGGGGGAAAGGGTAGCTCGGAGGCCAGCTCTCCAGAGGGCGAGTTCGCACGTGAGTTTTGATGCACAGGACTCAGATGAGGACTGTTAAGTCTGTGTGTTATAATGAGAATTATTACACAGACCACAAGAGTAACTTTTAACAGGTCTTTACTAGTCGAAGGTCCGGGCTGAACTGCCCAATAAATCATTACACAGCACTTATATACCGGTGTGGTCACCACCGGTATTACAGTATACAGCAGCCAAGATAAAGTAGTGCAACTCTTAAAATAGTTCTCTTAAAGGTGGAATGGTTACATATACCACAATCCTCCCTTTTTAGCTTAACAGTATATATTCCCCATTAACATAACATAATAACATATATACACAACTTCATGTAAAAACAGTTCACAGATTCAGTCTCTCTGGAGGCTTCCTGACTCGGTCCGGATAACGCCTCGGTGGTGTAGTAGTTTTCGGTGGTGTAGTAGGTTCTTTTGGCAAGGTCGATTCGGCTTGAATGCCAGTGTCGGGTTCATCTGATTCCAGTATCACCGGATCGGAGGTAGATACTATGGGTATCTCTGCTTCATCATTAGGCGTATAGAGTTGTGGAGTAGGTTGTCCCTTTTCGGATGACTCTATTATCTGGTCAACATGGCGCCTTATTATGCTTTCACCAATGTCCACGGTATACATCAGCGGTCCTAGTCGTGTGCAAATAGTTCCAGGCTGCCATTTCTCGGTACTGTAGTCCCGGGCCAAAACTTGTTGACATTTCTGGAAGGTTCTAGTTGGCCTTTCATTCATGCCTTGAAATTGCCGGTTCTCTACGTCCCTTCTGATGTTTGGCTTGATCAAATCCAGCCGGCATCTTAGTCTTCTATTGAAAAACATCATGGCGGGAGTTTGGTTTGTAACCACATGTGTTGCATTCCTGTACGCCAACAAGAAGTTATCTACCTTATGTTGTAGATTTATGTCTTCATTACCCATGGCCTTTATGGCCTTCTTGAAGGTCTGGACAAACCTTTCAGCCAATCCATTGGTGGCGGGATGGTATGGAGCGGACGTGTAGTGCTTGACCCCATTGTTTTTTAAGAACTTCCTGAATTCTTCGGACACAAATTGCGGTCCATTATCAGAACAGATCTGTTCCGGCAGCCCATTCCTGGCAAATATGGTCCTTAATACTGTGATGGTTTTTTCTGTGGTGGTGGAGGACATCTTTATTACCTCCGGCCACTTGGAGTGTGCATCCACCGTGATTAAGAACATTGAGTCCATAAGTGGACCAGCAAAGTCGATATGTACCCTTTGCCATGGAGATGAGGGCCACTCCCATGGATGTAGAGGGGCTTGTGGTGGGGCGTTTTGGACCTCTGGCATCCTAGACAGCTCTTGGTCATTTCTTCGATATCTCCATCGATACCTGGCCACCACACAAACGCTCTGGCTAGGTTCTTCATTTTCACTCCACCCAGATGCCCCTCGTGAAGCTCCTTTAGCACTTTATGCTGGAGTTTGGGTGGAATCACCACTCTGGATCCACACATCAAAGTTCCTCGGCACACTGACAGCTGCTCTCTTCTTTGCGAGAATGCTGGCAACAGTGGTTCGCCATGTGCTGGCCATCCCTTCACCGTTAAATCGTAGACTCGTGAGAGAGTCGGGTCATTTCTCGTTTCCTTTTCGATGGTAGAATTTGTTACTGGTAGACACTCCACTATGGTTGAGTGGAACATCTCCACTGGGTCCACTGTAGGCGCCTCTTCTACCGTTGGCAACGGTAGGCGCGATAAACCGTCAGCATTCCCGTGCTGTTTTGATCCTTTGTATTCTATGTCATATTGGTGTGCCCCTAGGAAAAGGGACCACCTCTGTAGCCTTTGCGCTGTCATAATGGAAATGCCCCTTTTAGGGTTGAATATGGATACCAACGGCTGGTGGTCTGTCAGCAGTGTAAACTTCTGGCCCTGCAGGTAATGATTAAACTTCTTTACACCCCACACCAGGCTGAGAGCCTCCCTATCTATCTGAACATAGTTGCGCTCAGCGGAGGTCAATGATCTGGATGCAAATGCGACTGGCCTTTCCAAGCCATTTGGCAACTTGTGTGAGAGTACTGCTCCAATACCATAAGGAGAAGCATCACAAGCTAAACGAATAGGTAGCGTTGGGTTGAAATGAGCCAACACTTCCTCTGAGGTGATCAATGCCTTGCTTTTGCGAAAGGCCTTCTTACAGTCCTCGCTCCACTTCCATGGTACTTCTTTCTGCAAAAGAGCATTCAGCGGGTGCAGCACCGTGGATAGATTTGGCAGAAACTTCTGGTAATAGTTAATCAACCCTAGGAACGACCTCAACTGGGATACATTTTCCGGAGCGGGAGCCTTCACAACAGCTTCGATCTTGTCAGGTGACTTGTGCAGCCCCTCCTGGTCAATGACATGACCACAGTACGAGATCCGTTTCTGAAAGAACTCACATTTCTGGCGATTAACTCGAAGTCCATATTCCTTCAACCTGGTGAGCACCAGTTTCAAATTTGCAAGGTGTTCCTCATCGTCGTCTCCTGTAATCAGGATATCGTCCAAGTAACATTGAGTGTTTGGAATTCCCTGTAATACCTGCTCCATGGCCCTCTGCCAAATTGCTGGAGCCGAAGCCACTCCAAAAACCAGTCTATTATATCGATACAAGCCTCTGTGCGTATTGATTGTGAGATACTGGCGCGGCTCTTCCTCAACTTCCATCTGTAAGTATGCTTGCGCCAGGTCTATCTTGGTGAAGTGTTTCCCGCCAGACAATGAAGCAAAGATATCCTCAATCCGCGGAAGCGGATATTGCACCGTGTGAAGCACCGGATTAACTGTGATCTTGAAGTCTCCACAGATGCGGACCTTCCCCGGTTCCCCTGGCTTGTTACTCGATGAACGCTTCATGACGGGAACAATGGGCGTGGCCCACTCACTCCAGTCCACCTTAGACAGTACTCCTGAATGTTCTAGCCCTTCCAGCTCAGCTTCCACAGCAGGTCGTATCGTATAAGGTACCGGTCTGGCTTTGAAAAATTTTGGGTTTGCATGTTCTGCAATCTTGATTTTTGCCTTAATTCCTCTTAGTGTTCCCAGTCCCTGTTGGAACACCTCTTTAGCCTCATCCAATATTCTGGACAATCGTTCAGGTTTGACATTTCTTTTTCCGGAATCTACCGTCATTGCTTTTAGGGAGTGCCAGTCCATATTTATTTTCCTGATCCACTCCCGCCCCAGAAGTGGTGGACCTCCCTCAGGTAGTACATATAAGTCCATTCCTTGGTGTTCTTTGCCCTTGTGTATCACCTTGACTTTTATCTTTCCGATGGGGTATACTTTTTGCCCCGTGTATGTCTGCAATACTATCTCCGTATCCCGTAGGGGAATATGTGTGAATAACCTTTTGTAATCTTGCTTATTCATGACCGTCAACGCCGATCCGGTGTCCAATTCCATCTTCACTTGGACTCCTGCTATCTGCAGTGTGACCCAGATAGTTTGTCGGTCAGCTTCCTTACTCACATTGTGAATTCTCAGACTACCCAGTTCCTTGCTGTTGGAGTCTGAATCCGAATTCTGTTCATCCGAACTCTTCTCAGCCACCTTATGTACCTTTCTGCACTTTTCCTGTGGTGACTTTTTGTTGCTGGTCTTCTTTCCTGACTGGCATACTTTAGCTATGTGACCAAGCTTGCCACATTTTCTACATTCCTGGTTTTTAAACCAGCATTGGTTCTGATCGTGTGTTGTCTTTCCACAACGATAACATTTCGTTGTACCCAAAGCCATTTGATGTGCGCTGAGTACCGCTGCCTTCAGCTGCATTTCCGCAGTGCCTCTCGCTGCGGCTTCGTGCGATGCTGCAATAGTGACAGCCTTATCAAGTGTAAGATCATTCTCTTCAAGTAGCCGCTTTTGTGTTCCTTCTTTCGACAATCCACACACGAATTTGTCTCTCAGTGCCTCTGTCAGGCTTTCCCCAAACTGACAGTATTTCGCTAGCTTACGCAGTTCAATTAAATACTCCGCGTTGCTTTCCTCTTTCAGTTGCGTTCTCGCATAAAATTTAAATCGTTCCGCTAACATCAGCGGTGTGGGGTTCAAATGATTCTTCAGGACAGCAACAATATTAGCGAAAGTCTGATCCGCCGGTTTAGCTGGTGATAGAAGATGCTTCAATAGCCCGTATGTCTTCGCACCCATTGAGTTTAGTAAGGTTAGTGCTTTATCTTCATCTGATATTTTATTTGCCTTACAATATATCTCTATGAGTTCTACATACGTGGCCCAATCTTCAACATCGGGATCGAAATCGTTGATGTTACCACGCTTAGGCATCCTCGCAATCTTCTTGAGAAACAAAAAAGAAATTTTTCTTTTATTTATTTATTTTTTTCAAAATGGCGGTTTCCCGCGCTTGTCTTCTTCCCCCGCCTCCGAAAATGGCGGCTTCCCGCGTTTGCCTTTCTCCCCCGCTGGCTGTAATGGCGATTGCCGTATTGCTGCGTTCGCCCTCCCCCAGCGGTTTTCAAATCGTGCCTCCCAGCCCCTCTTGCAGTCCGGTCCTTTCCCCCGGCTGCGGCTGAGTTCTCCGCGGTTTTTAAAAAAAAATTCTCCCGCGCCTTACGCTGACCCGGTCGCTGCGCCTCGCGGCCTCGGTAGCTGCCCGGCCTTTCTCACCGGTCGCGGTCGAGCTCTCTCTCGACGCTGATGCGTCTCCCAGCCCGCTTGCAGCCCGGTCTTTTACACCGGCTGCGTTTGCATTCACCGCGGCTCCCGTGCCTTACGCTGCCCCAGTCTCAGCGCCTCTGGCCCCGACTTCTGTCCGGCTCTTTTCCCTGGCCGTGGTCGAGTTCTCCGCCCTTATATCCTCCGGTTTTTTTTTTTTCCCCCTACTTCACGCCAACGTGGCCGACTTGCTGCTCGTCGCTGTTCGGCTTACCCACCACCGTGATAGAAGGGATGATCACTGCCTGTTGCTGATGGAAGGCTTCGTGTCAGAATTCTTCCTTTGCTCTGCAGACCCGAGTCTTTTCTCAGCAGAATGATGAGGGCGGATGCCTCCTCTCGACGCCCGTTAAACTGCCATGGATGTATCTCTGCCGCAGGGTAAGATCGTACTCGTCGCCACTGTTAAGTCTGTGTGTTATAATGAGAATTATTACACAGACCACAAGAGTAACTTTTAACAGGTCTTTACTAGTCGAAGGTCCGGGCTGAACTGCCCAATAAATCATTACACAGCACTTATATACCGGTGTGGTCACCACCGGTATTACAGTATACAGCAGCCAAGATAAAGTAGTGCAACTCTTAAAATAGTTCTCTTAAAGGTGGAACGGTTACATACACCACAAGGACCTCGATGGGGAGGCCTTAAATGATAGGTGCAATGGCAAGGAGTGTGGAGCAATCCACCTCCAACATTGCACAAGGCTCTGCAGAGAGCCTGGAGCCCATCATTTCCAGTCTGCAAATGATGGTAGACTTCCAGAGAGACCGCGGCGACCCAGATGAGATGGCATGCATGATGGGCGATGTCACAACTTCCATTGCAGCACAGGCGGAAGCGACCCAACATCTTAGTGCTGCAGCGGAAGCTCAGACTGCTCTCATGCAGTCTCAGCTTGATGCCACGCAAGCTCTGACAGCTGCCATCGTGGCTGGGTCGACCACCATCGACCGGGGCTTTCACAGTGTCACAGCCGGCCAGCAATCTGTGCTCCAACAGATTGCTAGGGATGCTGAGGTGCTGCCCCGGGGAGGGCAGTGGGCCAGTGGAGCAGGAAGCTGCTGTCCTCTCTCAGGATGACAGCATTCCTGCTCCCACCACTGCCACTCCACCATTGCCCTTGTCGCTGCCTGTCATCCAGCCAGGCCAGACTGCTGCCGCCCATGCTGAGGTGGTGTAGTCTGCAGCCGAGCCTTCCAGGCCCAGAGCTGGTCGAGGGCGTCCTGCAAGGCCATCTGAAGTCTCCCGCACGGACACTCAGCAGCCTTCCACCAGCCCTGCTGCAGCCGCTGGGCCAACACTTCATAGGAGCACTAGAGTAGGCAAAGGCACAGGAACGAGAGGCACTAAGGGATTGCACAAGGGTGATTAGTTAATAGTATTGATGCTATATGTGTAGTGTATGTACCTTTAAGAGAGAACTACTTTTACAGCTCCTGTATACTGTAGTACCGGCAGTGACCACACCTGTATATAAGCCTTGAGCATGCCTCTGTACCCCAGTCTTGAGACTACCCTACTCCAGTAAAGACCTGTTGATTGTTAAGTTACAGCATCCGTGTGGTTATTGAAAAACATCATACTCTCAGAATCACGAATCTAACAATATGTGTTATATGTGTATAGATAAATGTATTAATTCTGTTTGGATTCCTTTGTGGTGTCTCTCATTTCAGCTTTGTGCTGTGATACAGCCTGCGACATGTATGGAATGATGGGGATGTCATGAGAAACAGGGATCTGGGGTTTCATTCATTCGAACCGCAGTCTGATGAGGCGGTCACAGACCACCCTTCCGGAAGGCCGATTGAGTGGTTGCCTCCTCCTCGCCCTCGTCCTCCTCCCTCGCTCCTGTTCCTCCTCCTCTCCCTCGTCCTCCTCCCTCGCTCCTGTTCCTCCTCCTCTCCCTCGTCCTCCTCCCTCGCTCCTGTTCCTCCTCCTCTCCCTCGTCCTCCTCCTGAGCTGGTCCCACAATCCCTGGTGGTAAGGGCTACACCCTCATGATGGCCAAGTCGTGGAGCATGCAACAGACCACCATGAAATGGGACACCTGCTCCTCCCGAGCGGTCAAGGCAGCGGAACCGTTGCTTCAGAAGGCTGATGGTCTGCTCGATGATGTTCCTGGTGGCAGCATAGCTCTCATTATATGAGTGCTGGGAATGAGTGTTAGAGTTGCGGAGGGGAGTCATGGGCCAGGTGGAGAGCGGATAGCCCTTGTCTCCGAGCTTGACGTGCTGGCTGGAAGAGTGCTGGCACACCGGTCTGGCGCAGGATGAAGGCATCGTGGCTGCTGCCAGGATAGTGGGCATTGACCGTGAGGATTCGCTGTCTGTGGTCGCACACCAACTGCACCTTAAGTGAGTGGTAGCCTTTGCGGTTACGGAAGATCTCAGGATTGTTATGCGGTGCCCACAAAGCCACATGGGTGCAGTCAATGGCGCGCTCATCCTACTTCTCTCTGGTGATGGGGAAGGAAATGTAGTCCCTTCTCCTATTGTAGAGAGCCTCTGTGACCTCCCGGATGCAGTGATGGACGGCGAACTGCGAGATGTTAGCTATGTCTCCTGCTGCAGACTGGAAGGATCCGCTGGCAAAGAAATTGAGGGCCACAGTGACCTCGACTGCCACTGGGAGAGCCATGGTCACCCTGGTCTGAGGCTGAAGGTCTGGGTGCAGGAGGTGGCAGAGTTCTGTGACCACCTCCTTGGTGAAGCGGAGCCTTCTAATACACTGTTCCTCGCTTAATTGAAGGTAGGAGAAGTGCTCTTGGAAAACCCGCGGAGGATAAGGCCTCCTGTTGAGAGCCCTGATGGCCCTCCTCCTCCCTCTGCGCACATGTTCCAATCTTTCTCATTGCCTCCGCTCCCTCCACTGTAGATCCTGGAGGGTGAGGTCGACTGCCAGTACAGCCCCCATTAATCTTAGCCAGTGTTGTAGTTTGAATCTTTCCAGAAATAATTATGCAGTTTTGTACTTGCCAGAACACTCCTGATACCAATGAACCTTGAAATTACTAAAGAAAACTCTTACAGTTGCAGGAACTAACACACAGCCACTCAAACTTCACAAATTGGTCAGGTGCGAGTGATTGGTGATGATCTCTTTAAATAGCGTTGCTGGATTTGGCTTCCTGCTGCTACACACCACCTCAACCTGTCGTTGTTAACTCCAGCCGGTAAGTCCATTGGCTATAAGGAAGTTGGGAGATTGGGTGTCCAGTGAGCGTTGCACACTCACTGACGTCACGATCTCCATGATGGCGCGATCCCTGGCGAGCGAGTTTACCAGCAACACTACCGTTAAGCTGTCGTTACAGTTGTCAACACTGTTTTAGCGCCATCTTGTGGCGCTAGTGTGTGGCGCAAACCACGCGAATATTTCCCCCGTGAAGTGATACATTGTGGGGAAAAAGAACAGTGAGAGTGAGAGGAAGTGCAGCCTAAAGGATAAGACTCTTAACAGAGGGGTCAAGGCGAGCTAGTACAAAGATCTTTAAAGTTGGGCATACAGGTGGAAAAAGCCATAAAAAGGCAAATGAGATTCTGGATTTTATATAAATGGGCGTTAAATTTAAAAAAAATAAGGAAGTGGTATTAAATTTATACAAGACATTGGTTAGGCCACAGTTAGAGCATTGTGCGCAGTTCTGGGCCCTCCATTATACGAAGGGTATGAAGGGACAGTAGAAGATTCACTGGACTGACATCAGGAGTGAGAGGTTATAGTTATGAAGACAAGGTAGAACAATTAGGGCTTTTTTCACTAAAGAAGGGAAGGTTAAGGTGAGATCTAATAGAGGTTTTCAGCGAAGGGTTTGAGAGTGAATAGTAAAAGAATATTTTTACTGGTTGGCAAATAGGCTGAGGATTCTTTCTTAGGCAGTCCCTCGGAACCGAGGATGACTTGCTTCCACATTAAAAATGAGTTCTCAGGTGACTGATGTGTCCAATGCGGGATCTACAGTCTCTGTCACAGGTGGGGCAGACGGTGGTTGAAGGGGCGGGTGGGTGGGGTGCTTGGGTTGACGTGCGCTCCTTGCGCTGCCTGCGCTTGGCTTCCGCTTGCTCCCGGCGAAGAGACTCGAGGTGTTCGTCGCCTTCCCGGATGCTTCTCCTCCACTTTGTGCGGTCTTGGGCCAGGGTTTCCCAGGTGTCAGTGGGGATGTTACACTTTTTCAAGGAGGCTTTGAGGGTGTCCTTGAAGCATTTCCTCTGCCCACCTGGGGCTCTCTTGCCATGTCGGAGCTCCGAGTAGAGCGCTTGTTTTGGGAGTCTCGTATCGGGCATGCGGACGATGTGACCCGTCCATCGGAGCTGATCGAGCATGGTCAAAGCTTCGATGCTGGGGTTGTTGGCCTGAGCGAGAACACTGACGTTTGTGCGCCTATCCTGCCAATGGATTTGCAGGATCTTGCGGAGGCAGCGTTGGTGGTAACGCTCCAGTGCTTTGAGGTGCCTGCTGTACATGGTCCATGTCACTGAGGCATACAGTAGGGAAGGTATCACTGCTGCTCTGTAGACCATGAGCTTAGTGCCGGGTTTGAGGTCCTGGTCTTCAAACATTCTCTTCCTCAGGCGACCGAAGGCTGCACTGGCACACTGAAGGCGGTGTTGGACTTCGTCGTCGACATCTGTCCTTGTTGACAGTAGGCTCCCGAAGTATGGAAAGTGGTCCACATGGTCCAAGGCCTTGTCGTGGATTTTGATAATCGAGGGGCAGTACTGTGTGGCAGGGGCAGGTTGGTAGAGGACCTTTGTCTTACAGATGTTTAGTGTAAGACCCATGCTCTCGTACGCTTCGGTGAAGGTGTTGACGATGGTTTGGAGTTCGACCTCCGAGTGAGCACAGACTGTAATTCAATGACAGAGGATGGTGTGATCTAATAGAGGTTTTCAGTGAAGGGTTTGAGAGTGAATAGTAAAAGAATATTTCTACTGGTTGGCAAATAGGCTGAGGATTATTACATCAAGAGCGAAGAGAAAAGTTAGAGTTTGGCCAGAATTTGGAATGCTTCACCACCATGTAGAAGATAATTAGATACGTATTTGAAAAGTAAAAATACATTAAAAGGATAAGGGGAAGATTAGAGAAATTGAATTAGAGTTGATTCTTCCAATTGAAGAGCTAGCACCAACACAAAGGGCCAAAGGGCCTCCTTGTGTGCTGTAATGTTTATGATTCGATATAATCTAATGAAAGCTCAAGGTAAATGCAACACAAGGATTAACTCCTTCACAGTTAGACATGTTAAGACTTACTTTATGAAACAGACTGCCATCCAGTACACTAAATACGGACTTGTTTGAAGTGTTCAAGAAAGAAGTGGACAGATTTTTTTACATAACAGAGAATGAGGAATACGGATTTAACGCCATGAGGAAGATGGCAATGATTCAACCAGGGTGAGAAAGGTTTGTGCCAAACACAATGTTGAACATCCCAAGTCAGAGAAAGAAAAAAAAAGCATGCATTTATATATCACCTCAGGACGTCCCAAAGCACTTTACAGCCATTGAGGTACTTTTGAAGTGTAATCACTGATGTAATGTAGGAAACACAGCAGTCAATTTGCGCACAGCAAGGTCGCAGCAATGAAATAAATGACCAGATAATCTGCTTTTGTTATGTTGGTTGAGGGATAAATATTGGCCAGGACACTGGGGCGAACCCCCCTGCTCTTCTGCCGTAGGACCTTTTACATCCATCTAAGATGGCAGGCAGGGCCTCGGTTTAACATCTCACCTGAAAGCCTCGATGGTGTGCTCAAGTCTCTGGAGTGCGGACTTGAACCCACAACCTTCTAACCCAGAGGTGAGAGTGCTGCCCACTGAGCCACGGCTGACACCTTGAGAGACACGGCACCTGCAGAATTCGGCCTTCTGAAGTGGAAAAGCTTTATAAACAAGCCAGCCACCATACGCTCCAAATAGGCCATCTCAAGGCAAGGACAAGAAGCTGATTGTTCCGACATCTCTAAATGTGTCATGAGAAAGTCATGGCTACCAGTGGTCAATGTTGTGAAAATCCCAACCACTGGCCTCTGGTCTCCACTCTGTTTCCCTAGCAATGGCTCCATGTGTGATGTCAACCTCTTCGAATTCCGGCCTCAACATTGAGTTCAACAACTTTAGATCATAACCACCACTCCTACTCTCTCAGGCTGTAGGTCCTGGTATTTACACCTCCTCTGGACGATTTCTTTTGTTTCTTTACTTGTCCCATTACCTCATCCCTTTTGTCATTTAATCTCGCCTGCTCTCCACCCAATCACAGACCCTTTGTTCTTTCCTCCCCTCCCCCCTTTCCCTGCCCCTACACTTGCTTAAAACCTGTTACATCTCTAACATTTTCCAGTTCTGACGAAAGGTCACCGACCTGAAACATTGGGCCAGTAATTCCTGTCCCAACGCGTGAGTACGGACGGGGTACTCACGCGTGGGCCCGGAGGAATTGCTGGTTTTCAGCATGCACAGCGCATGCGGGGAAAACCGGCATTTCCTCTCCTCTGACCCAAGGGGTTAAGAGGCGGAACGCGTACGACGTATCAGGCAGCACGTGCGCGCTGAATTTCCTTTTTTTGTAAAGAGTTGCCCGTGCGTAAAGGCCTCCGGTTTTTACGCTTGAAAATACCAGACGTAAGTACTTAGTTTTACAGGTAAGTGGTCTATTAATACAATTTAGAATTTTTTTTCCACAGGTTTATTATTTTTAAAGAATTTACAGTAAGGTAAGTGTATTTTTAGACCCTATTTGTTAAAAAATTATTTTTTTTTAAATTTGATTAATTGTTTAAAATAGTTTTTTACAGTTATTCATAGTTCATTTATTTAGTGGGATGTTTTTTAAACTTTTATTTGTAGTTTAAGTGCTGTTTTGGGCACCCTGAGTTTTCATGAGTTTGACAGTTCTTACTATCAAACTCATGAATGAACTTTTGCAACCTCCCATTGGTTGCCCAGTGCCCATGTGATCCCAGCCGGCTCATCAAAATAACTACGCTTTAATTCTGTTTAAAACTACTTTACATTCTACAAAATAATTTAAAAGTATTTAAAACTTTATAAAAGTTACCTAAAGATTAATAAAAATACAAAAAATTTCTTTAAAATGCTGCTCTGCATGTAAAATTGCTTTGCAGCTTGTGTTAAAAATTGGGGGCGTGGCCTATGTTAAGGAGACCTCAAGGGGCGTGTCTAACTTAGACTCCGCGCTCGAGGCTTCGCGCTGGCTGCACTCCTGGGCGGCGTGACGTCAGATGCTGCCCGGGAGTAATCAACTGAAAACAGGAATTGCAAGCGTCCCGGGAGCCGAACGGCAGGTGCGCCGGGTAAGTGCTCATCGGGGGCTTGCACGCGCGGCAAGCCCCCAAGCCTAATTTCTGGGCCATTAACTCTGTTTCTCTCTCCACAGATGTTGCCTGCTGAGTATTTTCCAATATTTTATGTTTTTATTATCTTTGAATTGCTTTCCATTTAGCCTTTTTTAAAATTAAAATAAATTGCCCTCCATGTTTTGCAGGAGCTGAGTTAATAATTCGGTCAAACTCCTGAAAACAGGATTTGTTTTCGCAGGATAATTAACCAAAGCTGCCACACTCATTATTGTCAATTTATCTGCAGCCCTGCGGACCTCCCATGAAGGTCTGATGTATGCTCTTGGCTGAGGAGTTAATCCACCCACTCCCTCACTGTGTAAATGTCAAATCAAAGGCTTGTGATTCGGACGCCGTCACTGTTTAATTTCAGAACTATGTCTAGGGCAGTTAGGTCATCAAGATAATTGGGTTGAACAATCCTGGGGTGCAAGTCGGGCACGGGAGGCCTAACAGAGGTGGGAAATTCTGACGGGATGCGGGAATACTGGATCACCACTCAACATCCCTCTGCTTCCCAATTCCTTCTGTCTGCCCCCAAACATGGCCTCTGATGAGACGTTAAACCCGAAGCCCCATCTGCTCTCTCAGGTGGACGTAAAAGATCCCACGGCCACTATTTCGAAGAAGAGCTCTCCCCCAGTGTCCTGGCCAATATTTATCACTCAACCGACAATGCTAAAAAAAAAACAGCACTGTGGGAGGCCCACTCTTGCTCCCCTCATCCATAGGATGGTGCGGCCTCGAGCCCCACTCTCCCCAATCGTTGCAAAGCTCACTCCCAGAGGAAGTAAATAAAAACACAGAAAAAAAGAAATCTATGGACACTTCCAAGAAAAACGCTGTCCAGAGCCAGTTCGCCAACTTTGTGCCTGTGAATCAGGAGGGGGAGGCTTGGGAAGGTTTTGTGGATTGGAAGGGGTTGAGAGGGGGGGTTAGCTGAGGCGGGAGAGGCTCGAAGTCTCATTGTGTGGCCCGGAGGAGCAGTTTTAAACTTGCCTGATGAGGCTGTCGCTGGGTCTCGGCAGGTTTTACTGAGTAGTGCGCTCGGTCGGCCGCTAAACCCGCACCGGGTTCCTTATGGCATCATAGGACCCTGATTTGCATATGTTCATCAGGCCCCCGCCTGACTCAGGCAGTGGCCTCAAGTACCCAATAAAACAGCGGCGTTAAAATGGTCGCCGTGTCGGGAAGCGAGCTTTAAATGTACCGCTTGGATTTTCCCGCGGGCGGTGGGAGTTAAAATTTCTCCTAAAGGAATGGCGATGAGCTTTCCTTAATTTAAACAAGTTACACTGAGGTTCGCTTGTTTTAGCATTCAGCTACCGTACGCTGCTGTGATGTGTGAACTTGGTTTGTCTGCGTGAGTCCCAGTGCTCGCTTGCATTCTGTAACTTTGTTTTATCCGCTCATTGTTAAGGTCCCTTTGTTACTATGCAGTCAGCAGAGAACGATCCCACCCAATTAGAGCAGTCAACATCCACGGGGGAAAATTTGGAGCGCCATTAGTGATCAGTAAATAGACTCCCACCTGGCCTCTCGCGCATCCCCGATTTTCATCGCTCCACCATTGGCGGCCGCGCCTTCAACTGCCTGGGCCCTAAGCTCTGGAATACCCTCCCTAAACCTTTCCTCCTCTTCCTTTAAGATGACCCTTAAAACATAACTCCTTGAGCAAGCTTTTGGTCACCTGTCCAAATATCTCTTTATGTCAAATTTTGTTTGATAATCGCTCCTGTGAAGCGCCTTGGGACGTTTTACCGCGTTAAAGGTGCTATATAAATACAAGATGTTGTTGTAGACTGGAGGCATTCACTCAGGCACAACTGAATTTCAGCTCCCCATGGCAGTGTCGGGAAGCCCCCTTTGTCTTAACTTTACATTTTTTAATGATTTTTGTGATGATTTTTATTACCAACAGAAGAAATATTTATGACATGTTCTAAAGAGTATCGTGGGTTAGAATTACTATTGGCACTAATGGCGATCACTGAATGAATTTATTTTGATTTACTTTATGTGCTATTTTAACTTGACTTTCAGCCTAAGTCCCACCCTCTGGAATTCCCTCCCTAAACCTCTCCACCTCCCTCTCCTCCTTCAAAACCCTTCTTAAAACCTACCTCTTTTGGCCAAGCTTTTGGTCACCCCTCCGAATGCTTCCTTCTTTCTTCAAGCCTCCACGAAGCTCCTTGGGATGTTTTTCTACAGTAAAGGTGCTAATAAAGCTGGGTGGGCATGTGTGCTGTGAGGAGGATGCTGAGAAACTCCAGTATGATTTGGACAGGTTGGGTGATTGGGGAGAAGCATAGCAGATGCAGTATAATGTGGATAAATGCGAGGTTATCCACTTTGGTGGCAAAAACAGGAAGGCAGATTATTATCTGAACAGCAATAGATTGGGAGAAGGGGAAGTGCAACGAGACCTGGGTGTCCTTGTGCACCAGCCGCTGAAGGTAAGCATGCAGATACTGCAGGCGGTTAAGAAGGCAAATGGTATGGATGACCCTGTGTCAGGTGGGGTTACATGTAGCGTGACATGAACCCAAGATCTCGGTTGAGGCCGTCCTCATGGGTACGGAACTTGGCTATCAGTTTCTGCTCGACGATTTTGCGTTGTCATGTGTCTCGAAGGCCGCCTTGGAGAATGCTTACCCACAGGGTCATCCAGACTCGAGTCGACATTGGCTTGTTCTCTCTGCACAGATGCGGCCGGACCTGCTGTGATTTCCAGCAAAAAAAATGTTTTTTGTCTTTTTTTGTTTTTCATACAGACCCCAGCATCTGCAATATTTGACCCCTTGTGACCCCACCCCATTGTTCTTTGATGTAATGTTTTCCTGACTGACCTGTTTGGACACCATTCACACCTTTGATTGCTGTGATTATCTCTCTGCCGAGGTGTGATAAATGGCAGTTGGAAAGATTACCTGTAAACATCTGACATGATTCTCTGACTATATAAGCTGTGTCTTTATGCATTTCTCCACTTCACCTGAAGAAGGAGCAGTGCTCCGAAAGCTTGTGATTTCAAATAAAGCTGTTGGACTATAACCTGGTGTTGTGTGACTTCTTACATTTGTTCACCCCAGTCCAACTCCGGCATCTCCACACCGCAGTTGTACAGGGCCTTGGTGAGACCATATCTTTGAGTATTGTGTGCAGTTTTGGTCGCCTTATTTGAGGAAGGATGTTCTTGCCATGGAAGCAGTTCAGCGAAGATTCACCAGGCTGATACCTGGGATGGCAGGAATGACGTATGAGGAGAGATTGGGTCGATTGGGCTTATACTCGCTGGAGTTTAGAAGAATGAGAGGGGATCTCATTGAAACTTATAAAATTCTGACAGGACTGGACAGACTTGATGCAGGAAGGATGTTCCCGATGGTCAGGGAGTCCAGAACCAGGGGTCACAGTCTAAGGATAAGGGGTAGGCCATTTAGGACAGAAATGAGGAGGAATTTCTTCACCCAGAGAGTGGTGACCCTGTGGAATTCTCTACCACAGAAGGCAGTAGAGGCCAATTCATTAAATATATTCAAGAAGGAGTTGGATATATTTCTTAAGGCTAAAGGGATCAAGGGGTATGGGGAGAAAGCAGGGGTACTGAATTTGGATGATCAGCCATGATCGCATTGAATGGCGGAGCAGGCTCGAGGGGCCGAATGGCCTACTCCTGCTCCTATCTTGTTTCTATGCAGCATCTGCGGCGAGGAATAGAAGAGTTAACGCTTCAAGAACTGGGAGAAGTTAGCAATTCAGTGCCTTTTTTAATCCCCCTTTCACTCTCGGTGGCTGTTGATTTCGAGCTCTCACCAGATACTTTTATTTCACTTCAAACACAAAAGAGCCGCTCCCTCAGTCAAGCACCCTGACTCATATGAACAGGAGTCCGCCATTCAGCCCCTCGAGCCCGTTCCACCATTCAGTCAGATTATGGTATCTTAACTCCCTATCCCTTAATACCCTTGCCTAACAAAAACCTATCAATCTCAATTTTGAACATTTCAATTGACCTCCAACCTCAACAGCCTTTTTGGGGGCGAGAGTTCCAGATTTCCACCACTGTTTGTGTGAGGAAGTGCTTCCTGACGTCACTCCTGAGCGGCCTGGCTCTAATTTTAACATTAAGCCCCCTTGTTCTACTCCTCCACCAGAGGAAATGGTTTCTCTCGATTTTAAACACAACTGCCTCTAATCCGGAGTATGCAAAATAACCTGGGACAGTGCACCCTGGGAGAATAATGGATCAGTTTATCATCTCAAGATTTCGGCACAGGATTGCCACGGCCCACCCACATCACCTCTGAGGATAATTAATATCAGTCACATCGGACACTGTGGTATCTGAGTGAATTTGCAAGCAGGTTTATTCACAGACAGATGGCAGTAATTTCCGTGGAGGTTCTCCCGACCTCCGACTGCAACTTTAGGTTTTCCAGCGATCGTCACCGAAGTTGCAGCAGGAGAGAGGGGGGGGAGGGGAAATCCCCAGTGGACGGTCTACCAAAACATCGCTGGCAAAGTTGACATCATTGGCAGCCCCGGCAAACAAGCCATCAGTCACCTGTCTTAACCATTTGTGGCCAGCCGACGACGGGAGGGGAGGGGGAGGGGATCCTGGAGATGTCTGTGGCAAAGCCCTGGAAGGATCCAGAGGCCAAAAATGTTGAGGGCGGTGGTGACTTTGACGGCCACCAGTAACGTCTGACCACCAGGTCCAGCAGGCAGCAGGGCTTCTTCTAGGAGGCTGCGGATCTCTGCCACCACCTGACGCCCCAACCCTGAGCCCCCTGAGACTCTGCTGTTCAGACATGTCAAGGAAACTGAGCCTCTGCCTGTAGACCCTGTTTCACTGGTAGTGCCTCCTGTGAGCTGCCCCTCTCTGCCGGTCACCTCTCTGCTGCTCCCCTCTCCCTTCTTTGCAGCTACAGATCTGTGAGCAGCAAGCTGTTACTGGTGCTGTTGCTGGTCATATTGGTCCTCATCTGAGGTCCAATCTACGGCAGCATAAGCGGCACCCATCCTGATGTGATAGAGCAAAGCTCCAAAGTGTAGAATGTAACCTCTAAATTGTAGAAAGTAACCTCTCAGCAGAAGTACTTTTCCCACTCGCAGGTAAGAAAGCAGCTGAGTACTGAGTATTTATTGGCATCTTTGCCTGAGATTGATTCAACCGCCTCAATTGCCGCTGTGTACTCACCTTGGTTTCACTGGCGAGTTTCAGGAAGCCTGGGAAACCCGTGGCCCTGATGTTAAAGTGAAAACAGTGCGTCAATATCACTCTAATTGAGCGATTAGCATATGGAGATTGACAACCCGCCTCTCCAGAAGGAGTTGCGCGCAGGCAGCCTAACATGCTGGAGTCAAATATGGAAGCCGGTGAGCTGAAGTCGGCTGGCTTCCCGAGACGCTGTCAATTTTCCTGGTACTAACTCCCCACCCGCACCCAAACCCACGCGCCCCTGCAGGTTAAAATTCAGCCTCTTGTGTTTCTTATTAAATCTCAACTCTTTCGGTTATTAGTTACAAAAATATCGGAGATTGGAGGAGTGGGGGGGAAAGAGGCTGTTTGACCGGGTGGGGTGGTTGAAGGCGGGACGTCATGTGATCAAACCTCCAGGAATTCATCCAATCAGAGTTAGCGACCCTAGAAGAGGTAGGAAACTAAATTGGTGAAGTACAGCAAGCCATTCCGCGGAGAATGAACTAGAATATCAGAAATGCCTAAATCTTATATCCGTCACCCTTTTTTTTTATTCGTTCCTGGGATGTGGGCGTCGCTGACAAGGCCGGCATTTATTCCCCATCCCTAATTGGCCTCGAGAAGGTGGTGGTGAGCCGCCTTCTTGAACCGCGGCAGTCCGTGTGGTGAAGGTGCTCCCACAGTGCTGTTAGGGAGGGAGTTCAAGGATTTTGACCCAGCGACGATGAAGGAACGGCCGATATACTTCCAAGTCAGGATGGTGTGGACTTGGAGGGGAACTTGAAGGTGGTGGTGTTCCCATGCGCCTGCTGCCCTTGTACTTATAGGTGGAAGAGGTCGCGGGTTTGGGAGGTGCTGCCGAAGAAGCCTTGGCGAGTTGCTGCAGTGCATCTTGTAGATGGTACACACTGCAGCCACAGTGCGCCGGTGGTGGAGGGAGTGAATATTTAAGGTGGTGGATGGGGTGCCAATCAAGTGGGCTGCTTTGTCCTGGATGGTGTCGAGCTTCTTGAACGTTGTTGGAGCTGCACTCATCCAGGCAAGTGGAGAGTATTCCATCACACTCCTGATTTGCAGATGGTGGAAAGGCTTTGGGGAGTCAGGAGGTGAGACATTCGCCGCAGAATATCTAGCCTCTGACTTGCTCTTGTTGCCACAGTATTTATGTGGCTGGTCCAGTTAAGTTTCTGGTCAATGGTGACCGCGAGGATGTTGATGGTGGGGGATTCGGCGATGGTAATGCCGTTGAATGTCAAGGGGGATGGCTAGACTCTCACTTGTTAGAGATAGTCATTGTCTGGCACTTGTGTCCTGGGGCTGTGATGATTGACCTTCAACCACCACAACCATCTTCCTTTGTGCTAGGTATGACTCCAGCCAGTAGAGTGTTTTCCCCTGATCCCCAGTGACTTCAGTTTTACTAGGGGTCCTTGATGCCACACTCGGTCAACTGCTGCCTTGATGTTAAGGGCAGTCACTCTCACCTCACCTCTGGAATTCAGCTCCTTTGTCCATGTTTGGACCAAGGCTGTAATGAGGTCGGGAGCCGAGTGGTCTTGGCGGAACCCAAACTGGGCATCGGTGAGCAAGTGTCACTTGATAGCACTGTCGATGACACCTTCCATCACTTTGCTGATGATTGAGAGTAGACTGATGGGGCGGTAATTGGCCAGATTGGATTTCTCCTGCTTTTTGTGGAAAGGACATACCTGGGCAGTTTTCCACATTGTCGGATAGATGCCAGTGTTGTAGCTTTACTGTAACAGCTTGGCTAGAGGCGCAGCTAGTTCTGGAGCATATGCCTTCAGCACAATAGCCGGGATGTTGTCGGGGCCCAGAGCCTTTGCTGTATCCAGTGAGCTCAGCTGTTTCTTGATATCACGTGGAGTGAGTCGAATTGGCTGAAGACTGGCTTCTGTGATGGTGGGGACCTCAGGAGGAGGCCGATATAGATCATCTACTCGGCACTTCTGGCTGAAGATGGTTGCAAATGCTTCAGCCTTGCCTTTTGCACTCACTTGCTGGGCTCCACCATCATTGAGGATGGGGATATTCATGGAGCCTCCTCCAACCGTTAGTTGTTTAATGGTCCACCACCATTCACGACTGGATGTGGAAGGACTACAGGGCTTTGATCTGATCCGTTGATTGTGGGATCGCTTAGCCCTGCCTATAGCATGTTGCTCTCGCTTTTTAGCATGCATGTAGTCCTGTGTTGCAGCTTCCCCAGGTTGGCACCTAATTTCTAGGTCCTGCTCCTGGCATGCTCTTCTACACCCCTTATTGAACCAGGGTTGGTCCCCTGGCTTGATGGTAATGGAAGAGTGAGGGATATGCCAGGCCATGAGGTTACAGATTGTGGTAGAATACAATTCTGCTGCCCAACAATGCCTCATGGATGTCCAGTTTTCAGCTGCTAGGTCTGTTCTGAATCGATCCCATTTAGCACAGCGGTAGTGCCACACAACACGATGGAGGATGTCCTCAGTGTGAAGACGGGACTTCGTCTCCACAATGACAGTGCGGTGGTAGATTGGTGAGGACGAGGTCAAGTAGGTTTTTCCCTCGTGTTGGTTCTCTCACCACCTGTCATAGGCCCAGACTGGCAGCTATGTCCTTCAGGACTCGGCCAGTAGTGGTACTACCGAACCACTCTTGGTGATAGACATTAAAGTCCCCCACCCAGAGTACATTCTGTGCCCTTGCTACGCTCAGTGCTTCTTCCAAGTGGTGTTCAACATGGAGGAGTACTGATTCATCAGCTGAGGGAGGGCGGTAGGTGGTAATCAGCAGGAGGTTTCCTTGCCCATGCTTGACCTGAAACCATGAGACTTCATGGGGTCCGGAGTCAATGTTGAGGACTCCCAGGGTCACTCCTTCCCGACTATATATCCCTGTGCCACCACCTCTGGTGGGTCTGTCCTGCCAGTGGGACAGGACATACCCAAGGATGGTGATGGAGAAGGTAATTGGCTGAAAGGTATGATCCTGTGAGTATGACTATGTCAGGCTGTTGCTTGACTAGTCTGTGGCACAAGTCCCCAGATGTTGGTGAATTGGACTTTGCAGAGTCAACTGGGCTGGGCGTGCCATTACAACTGAATGGTTTGCTAGGCCATTTCAGAGGGCAGTAAAGAGTCAACCGCATTGCTGTGGGTCTGGAGTCACATATAGGCCAGACCGGGTAAGGACGGTAGATTTCCTTCCCTAAAGGACATTAGTGAACCAGATGTTTTTTTTTTACAACAATCCGATAGTTTCATGGCCACCATTACTGATACTAGCTTTTTATTCCAGATTTATTTAATTAACTGAATTTAAATTCCCCAGCTGCCGTGGTGGGATTTGAACTCACGTCTCTGGATCATTAGTCCAGGCCTCTGGATTACTAACCAAGTGACATTACCACTATGCTACCGTCCCCGTTATGATACCGTACCCCTTTGATATGCGGCCTTCCCTACCAGAAACGCTGTTTACGGAGGTCACGGTCCATCATCAAAGACCCTACCCACCCCAGCCACAGTCTGTTCGCCCTCCTGCCATCTGGGAGACGCTACAGATGCATTCGCACCCGTACGACCAGATTTAGGAACAGCTTCTTTCCCAGGGCTGTCATCCTACTGAACTCCACAAATAAACTCTAAAGCCTGCACATCTGCCAATGCACTTTATTATGGTTATGTTTATGTTAATGTATTACAAGCCAAATGTATGGTGAATGTTTAAATGTCTTAATCTAAATGTACACTCTCGGGAGCCGCAAGCCTACATTTCGTTGTACTGCACTTGTGCACTAACAATGACAATAAAAGTTGATTTGATTTGAGAAGCCAATTTGCCTCCTTATTTTCACCTTAACCTTCAGCTACTTAACACAGGTAGCAAAGGCGTACTGAACACCACCTGGGTGGAGTTGATGTGGGCTGTATAAGCTAAGTGTGTCCTGAACTGATCGTGACATTAATTACCAAGTGATACATGTTAAGTGAAGTGAGGCTTTGGCTCAATGGCAGCATCCTGAGTCAGAGGGTTGTGTTCGAGCCCCACTCCAGGCCGCCCCAGTGAAGGTGGTGGTGAGCCGCCGTCTTGAACCGCTGCAGTTCCAAAAGACATTCAGTACTCAAATACATGGGAAAGATCTATAAAATACTGACAAAAGACTCCAGTTCTGTCATGGTCTCCCGCAGTATGGGCCTTGGGGTCAATTCGGAGGCATTTGTGTTAATGAGAAGATAATGGCCTCAAAATGGGGTCTGTAGGCTTACCGCCTCGCTACTGCCGGGGGAGGGGCTGTGGCCTCCTCCAATTTAACAGGGGCCTCCCGCTGGGGGGGCTGAAGCGCCCGCCTGTTTCCAGCAGTCGGCCTCCTAATATTCAATTCAGGGTCTTAAGAAGTGCATAGGACCCCGATGGCCATTTTAGGACAGAACTGTGCCACGCTCTCCCCGACCAGTTTTACTGGCGGTACAACCAAACAGCGATTTACTTGTACTTCTTGCAATCTAGTATACTGTATTCGCTGCTCACGATGCATTCTCCTCTACATTGGGGAGACCAAATGCAGATTGGGTGACCGCTTTGCAGAACACCTCCGTTCAGTCCGTAAGGGTGACCCCGAGCTTCCGGTCGCCTGTCACTTTAATTCACCGCCCCATTCCCACTCAGACCTCACCATCTGCGGCCTCTTGTATTGTTCCACGGAAGCTCAACGTAAACTCGAGGAACAGCACCTCATCTTCCGATTAGGCACTTTGCAGCCTTCCGGACTCAATATCGAGTTCAACAATTTCAGATCATAACCGCAGCCCCATTACACATTTTTTCTTGTAATTTTTCCACTCCTTTTCCCCACCCCCCCCTTTCCTTTTGTTTCTCTCTCACACCTGGCAGCTATCTCTTGCCCTGCCAGTACACTTCACACCTAATCTCAGCCTATTACCATCTCGTCTAGCTCTTTTGTTTCTTTCACTTCTTTTGTCCGATCGCAGCCCTGCCTTCGACCTATTTTCTTTTCTTTCCAGTTTTGAAGAAGGGTTCAACCCGAAACGTCAACTCAAATTTCTCTCCACGGATGTTGCCTGACCTGCTGAGTTTTTCCAGCATTTTCTGTTGTTATTTCCAAAAAACAGATATGTTTTCAATTTTATTTGTAGGGGAGGGAGGGAGGAGCCGTCTGCACTCGACCCTCGCTGCCCGCTGCTGTCTTTGTTCCCCTCCACAGCACTCGGCGTGTTTTCCGCCATCTCCATCCCATTCTCCGCTCCGCCATCCTCTGCCTCTTCCTGTGCTCCTTTTTCCTTCATTTTACCGGCTGTGTCCTCCGACTGCACCGCTCCTCCGGCCGTTCCACGCTCATCTCCTGCTCCTTCTCCCATCTCCTCATCACTCATATCACTCCCTTCTGCCACACACTCACAGCGAGTGGGGCCTTTACGACACACCCCACAGCTCTCCTCCTTGCAGCTCCGAGCAATGTGTCCCGACTCACCGCAATTGTAACAATACAGGTCAGGACAGTTTCTTATGAGATGGTCATGTCCAAGACAATAATAGCACACCTTTACTTGGTTATCATGCAGCACACGAAAGTACTGTACTCCTTGCAGTGTCTCGAACTTCATACGGTACGGCAATGGCCTCACCCCCTCTGGGAACCGCACCTTTACATACCGGGTTCCGTCTGCTACCCGTGTTCCCGGATAATACTTCCTCTTTATTGCAGAACAGATTTTTATGTCCCACGACTCCAACTTCTTGCTTAGCACTTCGTCCTCAATGTAAACTGGCAGGTTTCAAAATGAAACCACCACTTCCTCTGAATATAGCAGAGTGTGGTAAAGCACTTTTGTCGTTCACTATCGTTACACTATAGTTATCACTGTTATATCGTTATCACTGTTCACACTGTTGTATCACTATACGAGGTCGCCTCTTGTCACGCTGTTATACCTGGGCTGAACACTGCTGACTCCGCCCATGGCTCCACCTACCTGCCCAGGTATAAAGGTGGTCGACTGGCTGGTATTCCTCCTTGTTGGATCCGATCACCCACGAGGGTGGGCTCTGTTATTTAGCCAATAAAAACCTATAGTTACTTTCTTAACTCGTCGCTTTTCATTGGATGGATTGATAGGTATATCACAGAGTCACCTCCAAGAATTTCTCACCAACTTTCAGACTGAGTAACAGTCTTTCCACCTCCTCACGGCCACTGACCGTCACCTCGAATCCCACATTTGGCTTTGGTCGGCAGGCAAAGCAGCTTCCCTCGCCACAGTCCTCATGAACCACCTGGATAATATCCCAAGCTCGAATCTTCTTATCCTCACACTGCACCACCACCGTGTTTTCTTTATCAAACCTCCTGGGGTCCCGGCTCAAATCTTTGGGCCTTTTTTTTTCCTTTCCCACCACAGTTTCTTCCCTAATTAAATTCCTCTGAGGAACATTGTCCTCTGAGGGGCCCGGCACTCTGGACCCCTCAGCAGCCATCTGGCTGTTTTTTGTGGGCCAAAAAGGCCCTAAAACCTGAAAACAAAACCCCAAAACCCACCACCAACTGTGTGGCAGGGGCAGGTTGGTAGAGGACCTTTGTGTTACGGATGTTTAGTGTAAGGCCTATGCTCTGTCGTTGAATTACAGTATGCAGACGACGCTTGCGTCTGCGCTCACTCGGAGGTCGAACTCCAAACCATCGTCAACACCTTCACCGATGTGTACGAAAACACTAGTTAGGCCTCAGCTAGAGTACTGGGTGCAGTTCTGGTCACCACATTACAGGAAAGATGTGATTGCACTAGAGAGGGTACAGAGGAGATTTACAAGGATGTTGCCGGGAGTAGAGAATCTTAGCTATGAGGAAAGACTGGATAGGCTGGGATGTTTTCTTGGAACAGAGGAGGCTGAGGGGAGACCTTATTGAGGTGTATAAAATTATGAGGGGCTTAGATAAAGTGGATAGAAAGGACTTATTTCCCTTAGCAGAGGGGTCAAAAACCAGAGGGCACAGATTTAAAGTAATTGGGGGAAGGTTTAGAGGGGATTTGAGGGGAAATTTCTTCACCCAGAGGGTTGTGGGGGTCTGGAACTCACTGCCTGAAAGGGTGGTAGAGGCAGGAACCTTAACCACATTAAAAAAGTACTTGGACGATAGCAAAATACTGCAGATGCTGGAAATCTGAAATAACAACAGAAAATGCTGGACAAACTCAGCAGGCCAGGCAACATCCGTGGAGAGAAAATAGAGTCAACGTTTCGAGTCAAACCCTTTGTCAAGACTTGTCAAAAAGTACTTGGATGTGCACTTGGGGTGCTGTAACCTGCAGGGCCACGGACCAAGAGCTGGGAAGTGGGATTAGGCTGGATAGCTCTTTGTTGGGAGGCGCGGACACGATGGGCCGAAATGGCCTCCTTCCGTGCTGTAACTTTCTATGAATCTATGATATCCGTTTGAGGACCCCTTTGCAAAATTGGGCTGCCCTTAATGTAGCCGGTGCTGAAATGGGAGCTGTGCTAAGTGGGCCGCTTGTTAGAGTCAGGGATTGTTCCCAGGGACTGGAGGGAGGCTAATGTTGCACCAATATTCAAAAAGTGCATGCCATAGGTCTATGGAGTGGGAAAGAGACCCATGTGTTATAGTGCAGTGGGAGCTTGCTGTGCGCAAATGGGCTGCCGCGTTTCCTAGATTACAACAGTGACTACACTTCAAAAACACTTCATTGGTTGTAAAGCGTTTTGGGAGGTACTGAGGTTGTGAAAGGCGCTATAGAAATACAAGTCTTTCTTTTTATGTGAAGGGACCAAAACCAGGCACGTTCTAGATGAGCTCTTGTACCAGAATAGGCTCATCATCTGATAGGGTCTCTCACGATTAGCCTCCAGACTGTCCCTTTCCGCTGAACCATTCTCACTTGTTTGTTGTAAGATGCGAATCTGCCGTCGCTCACGCCCGTCCTCCCTGCAGCTTCACTCAGTTGACGTTGAAGATCATTGGACAGTCTCCTACTCCAACTCCTTCTTTCATGTTACTGGACGAGTAAGCTAGAGAATGTGGGTTCACATCCCCCCGTCCCCCACTCCCCTTGCCGACGACGCCCACATCCTGAGAGACAAATAACAAAAAAAATCTGCGGTCCCCAAAGCCGTGGAACTCCCTGCCATTTCCCTTTCTCCCACAATACTGACGGCTGTAACAATAATTAAGTTGCTCCGACTTTTTTTCAGTCTGGGTGGTGCCTTGCGCAGCGAGCATGGACCCTTTGCTTAGACTTCTTAAGTTAAAAAAAAATATTCAGCAAAGCGAGACAGCAAAACCAAGGGCAGGAGCTGGGAGTCGCGTGGAGAATATTCATGCCGGTGCTATGAAAATGAACGGGTCGTGTGAGTTAAGCAGAACGGTGAATAAAACACAAGAGCACACAATGGCTGCAATGACCGACCGTCCCCCAACCAGACCATTCGACGCTGCGACCAGTGCACGATAAGCTGAGGTCCCGTCACCCCCCTCCTTGATACGATGCAGATACGGAGCAATAGATTGTCGTTTGATTAAAAGGACACATGTAACAGAGGCCAAATCAATGGGGCCAGACGAGTCAGCAGGTTCTTGGTCTTGGTCCCATTCGCAACTCCTCAGATAATGAAGCAGTCCATGCCCGCATGCAACAAGACCTGGATGACGTTCAGGCTTGGGCTGATAAGCGTCAGGTAACATTCGCGCCACAGAAGTGCCAGGCAATGACTATCTCCAACAAGCGAGAATCTAACCACTGCCCCTTGACATTCAACGGCATTACCATCGCCGAATCCGCCACCATCAACATCCTGGGGGGTCACCATTGACCAGAAACTTAACTGGACCAGCCACATAAATACTGTGGCAACAAGAGCAGGTCAGAGGCTGGGTATTCTGCGGTGAGTGTCTCACCTCCTGACTCCCCAAAGCCTTTCCACCATCTACAAGGCACAAGTAAGGAGTGTGATGGAATACTCTCCACGTGCCTGGATGAGTGCAGCTCCAACAATACTCAAGAAGCTCGACACCATCCAGGACAAAACAGCCCGCTTGATTGGCACCCCATCCACCAACTTAAACATTCACTCCCTCCACCACCGGCGTACCGTGGCTGCAGTTTGTACCATCTACAAGATGCACTGCAGCAACTCGCCAAGGCTTCTTTGGCAGCACCTCCCAAACCTGCGACTCTTCCACCTAGAAGGACAAGGGCAGCAGGCGCATGGGACCACCACCTCCAAGTTCCCCTCCAAGTCACGCACCATCCTGACTTAGAAGTAAGGGCAGCACGGTGGCATAGTGGTTAGCACTGTTGCCTCACAGCGCCAGGGACCCGGGTTCAAATCCGGCCTCGGGTGACTGTCTGTGTGGAGTTTGCACATTCTCCCCGTGTTTGCGTGGGTTTGCTCCGGTTTCCTCCCACAGTCCAAAGATGTGCGGGTTAGGTTGATTGGCTATGACAAAAAAAAAAATTGGCCCTTAGTGTTAGGGGGGGATTAAATACGTGGGGTTACGGGGATAGGGCTTGTGTGGGATGGCTGTCGGTGTAGGGACCGGGTGCTAGGGTTTGGATGATCAGCCATGATCTCGTTGAATGGCGGAGCAGGCGCGAAGGGCCGAATGGCCTACTCCTGCTCCTATCTTCTATGTTTCTATGTTATATCGCCGATCCTTCATCGTCACTGGGTCAAAATCTTGGAACTCCCTCCCTAACAGCACTGTGGGAGTACCTTCACCACACGGACTGCAGCGGTTCAAGAAGGTGGCTCACCACCACCTTCTCAAGGGCAATTAGGGATGGGCAATAAATGCTGGCATTGCCAGCGACGCCCTGATCCCATAAACAAATAAAAAAAAGGCAAAAGACAGTTGCCAATTTGCAAATATTCTTTTCTCCAAGGGCACAGCTTGCTCCAGTATCGCGGTAACTTGTGTCGCCCATTCTAACACAGGTAAGTTTAATCGTCAACTTCATATAGGCCGCAACCAGACACCCTACTGTTTATAAAAGTTAGATCAGCGCATAACCACTGTCTTAACTGATATTTGAGTCAACCATTCTTATTCTGGTGAACTTTTGTATGATAGGACGTGAAGAGCTACCACAGGTTTACTATAACATGGAAAAATGATTAGGATTAGCTCCAGTGATAACATTCAGTGGCAAATATGCAGTAACTTTAGCCACACAAACACTGACCCAGGGACAGAGTTCGATTGCTGCTACTCTAACCCCATCATGATGTCAGACTTCCCTAATCTTTTATTAGCCTCTTCCCCAGTCTCAGCAGTGCTCACCACTCCAGATAAACAGATTAAAGTTAATTGTAATTCTCGACTGTGATCTTGCAGGTTGGTTTCTTTCTGTAAAATGAAAGCCTTGTATAAGTACGGAGTCGAGTGTTCCCCACTCAAACAAGAGTGGAATTCAGACACAAGTCTTACAAAAAAATAACAGATTATCTGGTCATTCTCACAGTGCTGTTTCTGAGATTGTGCTGTGCTTCCACGTTTCCTACATTACAACAGTACAACTTTACTTCAAAACCGCTTAATTGGCTGTAAAATGCTTTGGGACGTCCTGAGGTCGTGCAAGACGCTGTACAAATGCAAGTCTTTCTTTCTTTCAAAGGCTTCAAACAGAGCTGGAGTTAAAAAAAACAAAGCACCTTTGTCTTTTGGACTTGAAAACAAGTAGTCCACTGAGATACAAGCCAAGAGAGTCAGTACTGAGGGAGCACCGCACTGTCGAGGGACAGTACTGAGGGAGCGTGGCACTGTCGGAGAGTCAGTACTGAGGGAGCACCACACTGTCGAGAGGCAGTACTGAGGGAGCACCGCACTGTCGAGGGGCAGTACTGAGGGAGCACCGCACTGTCGAGGGGCAGTACTGAGGGAGCGCTGCACTGTCGGAGGGGCAGTACTGAGGGAGCACTGCACTGTCGGAAGGGCAGTACTGAGGGAGCACTGCACTGTCGGAAGCGCAGTACTGAGGGAGCGCTGCACTGTCGGAGGGGCAGTACTAAGGGAGCACCGCACTGTTGGTGTATTGATTTCTTTGTGGGTTCAATGACGAGACATTTATGAAAGAGAATGTCTTTTAATCTAAAGCTTGTTCATCTATGTTAACAGCATTACAGGAGACACCATCTTAGAGATCCATCTAAAACGAAACTAAAACTAAACTGCTTGTCTCTCACATGCCCTCTGCTGGTCAGGCATAAATAATCAATCAGGCAAATATGCTGGTAAGGCATAAATAATCAAACAGGCAAATACTATCACTATTTGCTGATATCATTACATCTCCCTTTCTTAAAACAAAAGTATTTTACTTTTATCTAACATGTTTTCTTTGTATTACTCTGCATTTTAACTGTAACACTTAATGAACTTACATTATCATTATCATTATCAAGGTTTTTTAACCTTGTTTTTTGTGTTCACATGAAATATGTAAATACACTAGAACTTCAAAAGAGAATAAGATAACATTACTTCCTTCTATAACAAGAGTCCTTAAATTTGCTCAATGAGTCTCTCAGGAGGCTTCACACGTCTTGAGGATTTTCTGATTGATTGTCCTTGAATCTGAGTTGTTGCCTCAGATGATGATTTCTCAGCTGTGTGATCAGGTTGTTCAACAGTATCAGTCTTTTGACTTGCTGTGGCTGGTCCCATGAGAAGATCTCGACGATTTATTCTCAGAACAGCACCCTCATCTGTCTGAATGGTGTATGATCTTGGTTGGACTTCACTCAGGACAGTTCCCTTCTGAGTCCATGTGTTTGTTTTGTCTTTGAACCTTACTTGGTCACCAGTGTGGAGTTCAGGTAGGTTTTGTGTTCCTCTGTCATAGTAGTACTTTTGCTTTTCTTTCTGTTGTTCTTTGAACTTCCTCACTTTCTCCCTCTCTTTTGTTTTCAGGAGGTTCTCCGGGATGGGTAGGTTTGACCTTAGCAGACGTCCCATAAGGAGTTGGGCTGGTGACATACCACACTCGAGTGGCGTTGTGCGGTATACAAGCATGCTCTGGTAGAAGTCAGTTCCACTGTCTTTTGCCTTGTACATCAGTCTTTTCACTGTCTGGACCGATTTTTCCACTAGTCCATTGGACTGTGGAAAGTGAGGACTTGACGTTGTGTGGACAAAGTCCCACTCTTTGGCAAAGTGTCGGAAACTTGCATTGTAAAACTGGGGTCCGTTGTCTGTGAAGACCTCGCTTGCCACGCCATGTCTGGAGAATATGGCTTTCATACATGTTATCACAGCATCTGCAGTGGTGGTGTACAGTCTACAAACCTCTGGATACAAGGAGTAATAGTCTGTGACTACAAGATAGTCCTTCCCTTGACATACGAATAGGTCAGCGCCTACCTTCTTGTAAGGTCTGTCTGGCGCTGGGTGTGGCTTTAGTGGTTCTACCGGATTGCTTGCTCGATATTTCAGGCATATTGTGCAGTTTGACACCTCATTTGTCACATCTTGGTTGATTCGTGGCCAGTACATCACCTCTCGTGCTCTTTTCTTACACTTTTCGATTCCCAGATGTCCTCCATGGATCCTTTTTAGCATCTCTTTTCTCAGACTCTTTGGGATAACTATTTACTTCCTTTGTAGATGATGTCTTCGACCACTGATAGTTCCGCCCTGCAGTTCCAGTACTCTGCCATGTCAGGTGAGCAGTCTTGCTTCATGTTGGGCCATCCATCCAAGATGCTTTTCCTCAGTCGTCTCATTGTTTCATCTTTGTTTGTCTCAGTCTTTATGAGCTCCATTTTTGCATCTGCTATGGGCAGTGCACTTGTGATCATGTCCACGTAGGCATTCACTTTTTCATCCATTTTGGTGTTTGCGGGCTCACTTGGGTCAACAGCTCTGGACAACGTGTCTGCTGTATACATCAGCTTACCCGGTGTGTACGCAACATTCAGTGTATAGCGTTGCAGCCTGATCATCATTCTTTGTATTCTAAGCGGACAGCTATTTAGTGGCTTTTGGAACAATGCAATCAAGGGCTTATGGTCAGTCTCTACACTGATTGCTTGTCCTGACATAAACTGGTGAAATCTTTCACAGGTGTATGTGATGCTGAGCAGCTCCTTTTCTATTTGAGCATATCGCGTCTCCGCGTCTGTCATTGAGCGCGATGCATATGCAATAGGTTGCCAGTCGTCATATTTTTGCAGAAGAATGGCACCGAGCCCACTCTGTGATGCATCTGATGATATCTTGATGGGTCTCGCTGGGTCATAAAACCTCAGAACTGGCTCCTCTGTGAGCAGTTTCTTTAGATCGCTCCATGACTTCTCATGCTCATGATTCCATTCCTATTCTATGTTCTTTTCAGTTAGTCGTCTCAGTGGCGCCATCTTTTCTGAGAGGTTGGATATGAATTTACCCATATAGTTGATCATTCCATTAAACCTCTGCACGACCTTTTTGCATTGTGGCTTTGGCATATTCTCAATGGCGGACACCTTTCTGGGATCTGGTCTGATGCCCTCACTGCTAAGGAGATCTCCCACGAATGTCAGTTCTGTCACCCCGAGCTGGCATTTCTCTCTATTCAGCTTCAGGTTTGTTTTCCTTGTTGCTTCCAGCACTTTTTTCAGTCTCTTGTCATGCTCAGTTCTCGTGGTTCCCCATACTATGATGTCATCCATTGATGTATCAACTCCCTCCAGGTGCTCATAGATCATATGGATAGTTTTGTGATACACTTCAGGAGCTAAGGCAATGCCAAATGGTAACCTTAGGAATCTGTATCTGCCAAATGGACTGTTGAACGTGCACAGTCTTGAACTTGCCTCGTCCAATTTCATCTGCCAAAATCCTGATGATGCATCTAACTTGCTGAAATACTTTGCATTTGCAAACTGTGACATGATTTCCTCACGTGTAGGAAGCTTGAAGTGTTCTCTCTTTATTGCTCTGTTTAGATCTCTTGGATCCAGACAAATTCTGAGCTTTCCATTCTTTTTGTCCACAACGACGAGGGAACTCACCCACTCAGTTGGCTCATCTATCTTCTGAATCACGTTCAGGCTTTCCATCCTGTCCAACTCTGCCTTCAGTTGCTTTTGAAGAGCAAACGGAACTTTTCTGCATGGATGTATGACCGCTGGCATACTTTTATCTACTCTGATCGTGTGTTCTCCTGGAAGGCAGCCTAGACCCTTAAATAGGTCGTTGTACTCATTCATGAGTTCATCATAGACTGTCTCTCCTTCGCTTTCCACAACGAGGACTCTCTTTACCAGGTTCAGTCTCTCACAGGCTTTTAAACCTAGTATGGCTTGCACATCCTTTGGCACCACGATTAATGCTAGCGTGTGCTCTCTGTCCTTGTGTGTCACTTTGACAATGCATCTTCCTTTCACTGGTATATCAGTACCTGAGTATCCTGTCACTTTCACTTTGATTCCATGTATCTTTGGTCTGGGTCTAATTTTCTTAAAATCAGTCTCTGATATCACATTAACTTGTGCTCCAGTATCCAATTTAAATGGAATGTGTATGTCATTCACTTTTAGTGTCAACATCCAGTCTCTTTTTTTCTTTTTTGTTTTCAGACACAACATCCACATAGAACTCCTCTATGTTGCTTTCATCTACTGTATGGACCTTGCTTTGTTGCGCTTGGTTCTTACAGCAACGGGCATAATGGTTGTTTTTGTTGCAACTATTGCATGTTTTACCATATGCTGGACACTTTTTTGGTGTATGCTGTGTACCGCATCGACTACATGACTTTCGATTGCCCCTTTCATTTTTGTTCGCTGGCCACGCCTCTTTTTTCACATTAGCGCTCTTTTTGTTAAACGGTTTGTGTCCGTTCTTTCTCACTGCATCCACGTTGCAGCTATTGTCACTGAACAGCTCCTTTGCCTGCGACTTCACAGTCTCTGTAGCCCTACACAGTGCTATGGCTTTTCCCAAGTCTAGATCTTGCTCTCTTAGCAGTCTTTCCCTTAGACCATTATCTGGAATACCACACACCAGTCTGTCTTTTATCAGCGAGTCTGTCAGTCCCCCAAATTCACATGTTTTGCTTCGGTTTCTCAGTTCAGTCACATACTGATCAATAGTCTCTCCCGTTTTCTGTACACATGTGAAAAATCTGTGCCTCTCAAACGTCACGTTACGTTTAGGTATGCAGTAGGCCTCAAACTGTTCCATTATTTTATCCAGCTTTATTTTGTCTCCATCAGCAGCGAATGCAAAGTTATTATACACCTCCAGCGCTTCATCACCCATGACATGTAAGAACACTGACACTTTTATTTTATCACTTTTCTCGTCAGCTCTGATTGCCGCTAAATACAACTCCAAACGTTGTTTGAATCTCCTCCAATTTTCAGCCACATTACCTGTCAACTGAAGCTTCGCCGGTGGGTGTAATCCTACCATTTTTCACTTCGTTAGCTATTCTCCAATGGTAAGTAACGATGTTCTCTTTTGGCTTGCTAATATGTGGAGAGCTGATTTAACTTCAGATTTTTCCTCTTCATCTCTTTCAATCACTTCTGACACCATGTATTGATTTCTTTGTGGGTTCAATGATGAGACATTTATGAAAGAGAATGTCTTTTAATCTAAAGCTTGTTCATCTATGTTAACAGCATTACAGGAGACACCATCTTAGAGATCCATCTAAAACAAAACTAAAAGTAAACTGCTTGTCTCGCACATGCCCTCTGCTGGTCAGGCATAAATAATCAATCAGGCAAATATGCTGGTAAGGCATAAATAATCAAACAGGCAAATACCATCACTATTTGCTGATATCAATACAGTCGGTGGGGCAGTTATGCGGGAGTGCTGCCCTGTTGGAGAGGCAGTACTGAGGGAGTGCTGCACTTTCGGGGGGGTAGTACTGAGGGAGCTCCGCACTGTCGGAGGGGCAGTACTGAGGGAGCATCGCACTGTCGGGGGGGCAGTACTGAGGGAGCGCCGCACTGTCGGAAGGGCAGTACTGAGGGAGCGCCGCACTGTCGGAGGGGCAGTACTGAGGGAGCGCTGCACTGTCGGCGGGGGGGGGGGGGGGCAGTACTGAGGGAGCACTGCACTGTCGGGGGGGGCAGTACTTAGGGAGCACTGCACTGTCGGGGGGGCAGTAGTGATGGAGCACTGCACTGTCAGAGGGGCAGTACTGAGGGAGCGCCACACTGTCGGAGGGGCAGTACTGAGGGAGCGCCACACTGTCGGAGGGGCAGTACTGAGGGAGCGCCACACTGTCGGAGGTACCGTCTTTCAGATGTGACATTAAACCAAAGCCCCAGCTGTCCTCTCAGGTGGACGCAAAAAATCCCATAGCACTGTTTGTGAACGGGGGAGTTATCCCCGGTGTCTTGGCCAATATTTATCCCTCAACCAACATCACTAAAACAGATTATCTGGTGATTTATTTCAGTGCTGTTTGTGGGAGCTTGCTGTGCACAAATTGGCTGCCGTGTTTCCCTACATTATAACCGTGACTACACTTCAAAAGCACTTTGTTGGCTGTAAAGCACTTTGGGTCGCCCTGAGGTCATGAAAGGCGCTGGATAAGTTCTTTCTTTCATCTGTTAAAAATAATTTACATGACTACATAAAAGAAGAAAGCATCAACGAAACAGGGAGCCTGATCCTTCCTCAAACATTCTTAGTAAACAATATGCACAAAATATATATATTTAAAAAAATTCTGATAAAGAATCCCACCTGGAACATTAATTTGTCTTTTCTCCTTTGGGCAGAGACGAACTGTCTGCTCATTTAGAGCTTTTATATTCTGTGTTTATATTCTGTGTTTATATCTGATTTCTGGCATTTTCATTTGCATGTGATGTAGATTTATTTCTAGGTAGCGAAGATTGAAATCCCTCTCGTGTGAAACAAGAATCTGACGCCTCGACTGGCTACAATGATTTGGTAATGTTACTGGACAAATAATCCAGAGGCCTTGACTAATGATCCAGAGACTTGAGTTCAAATCCCACCACGGCAGCTGGCGAATTTAAATTCAGTTAATTAAATAAATCTGGAATTAAAAAGCTAGTATCAGTAATGGTGACCATGTAATTATCGGATTGCCATCGGGTTCACTAATGTCCTTTAGAGAAGGAAATCTGCCATCCTTACCCGGTCTGGCCTATATGTGACTCCAGGCCCACAGCAATGTGGTTGACTCTTAACTGCCCTCTGAAATGGCCCAGCAAGACACTCAGTTGTAACAAACCGCTACAAGAAACAATAATAAGAATAAAACCGGACGGACCACCCGGCATCGACCTCGGCACCGGCTACGGACACGACAACGGCACACCCAGCCCAGTCGACCCTGCAACGTCCTCCTCACCAACATCTGGGGACTTGTGCCAATATTGGGAGAGCTGTCCCACAGACTAGTCAAGCAACAGCCTGACAGTCATACTCACAGAATCAGAACTTTCAGCCAATGCCCCGAACTCCTCCATCACCATCCCTGGGTATGTCCTGTCCCACCGGCAAGACAGACCCACCAGGGGTGGCAGCACAGTGGTATACAGTCGGGAAGGAGTGGCCCTAGGAGTCCTTAACATTGACTCCAGACCCCATGAAGGCTCATGGCTTCAGGTCAAGCATGGGCATGGAAACCTCCTGCCGATTACCACCTACCGCCCTCCCTCAGCTGATGAATCAGTACTCCTCCATGTTGAACACCACTTGGAAGAAGCACTGAGGGTAGCAAGGGCACAGAATGTACTCTGGGTGGGAGACTTCAATGTCCATCACCAAGAGTGGCTCGGTAGCACCACTACTGACCGAGCTGGCCGAGTCCTGAAGGACATAGCTGCCAGTCTGGGCCTGCGGCAAATGGTGAGAGAACCAACACGAGGGAAAAACCTACTTGACCTCGTCCTCACCAATCTACCACCGCACTGTCAATGTGCAGACAAAGTCCCATCTTCACACTGAGGACACCCTCCATCGTGTTGTGTGGCACTACCACCGTGCTAAATGGAATAGATTCAGAACAGACCTAGCAGCTGAAAACTGGGCATCCATGGGCCATCAGTAGCAGCAGAATTGTATTCCACCACAATCTGTAATTTCATGGCCTGGCATGTCCCTCACTCTACCATTACCACCAAGCCAGGGGACCAACCCTGGTTCAATAAGGAGTGTAGAAGAGCATGCCAGGAGCAGCACCAGGTGTACCTAAAAATGAAGTGCCAACCTGGGGAAGCTGCAACACAGGACTACATGCATGCTAAAAAGCGGAAGCAGCATGCTATAGACAGGGCTAAGCGATCGCACAATCAACGGATCAGATCAAAGCTCTGTGGTCCTGCCACATCCAGTTGTGAATGGTGGTGGACCATTAAACAACTAACGGGAGGAGGAGGCTCCATGAATAACCCCTTCCTCAATGATGGTAGAGCCCAACATGTAAGTACAAAAGACAAGGCTGAAGCGTTTGCAACCATCTTCAGCCAGAAGTGCTGAGTGGATAATCCATATCGGCCTCCTCCTGAGGTCCCCACCATCACAGAAGCCAGTCTTCAGCCAATTCGATTTACTCCACGTGATATCAAGAAATGGCTGAGCGCACTAAATACAGCAAAGGCTTTGGGCCCCGACAACATCCCGGCTGTCGTGCTGAAGAATTGTGCTGCAGAACTAGTCGTGCTTCCAGCCAAGCTGTTCCAGTACAGCTACAACACTGGCATCTATCTGACAATGTGGAAAACTGCCCAGGTGTGTCCTGTCCACAAAAAGCAGGACAAATCCAATCCAGCCAATTATCGCCCCATCAGTCTACACTCAATCATCAGCAAAGAGATGGATGGTGTCGTCGACAGTGCTATCAAGCGTCACTTACTCGCCAATAACCTGCTCACTGATGCCAAGTTTGGGTTCCGTCAAGATCACTCGGCTCCAGACCTTATTACAGCCTTGGTCCAAACATGGACAAAGGAGCTGAATTCCAGAGGTGAGGTGAGAGTGACTGCCCTTGACATCAAGGCAGCATTTGACCGAGTGTAGCATCAAGGAGCCCTAGTAAAACTGAAGTCAATGGGAATCGGGGGGAAAAATGCTCCACTGGCTGGAGTCATACCTAGCACAAAGGAAGATGGTTGTGGTGGTTGGAGGTCAATCATTACAGCCCCAGGATATCACTGCAGGAGTTCCTCAGGGCAATGTCTTAGGCCCAACCATCTTCAGCTGCTTCATCAATGACCTTCCCTCCAACATAAGGTCAGAAATGGCGATGTTCGCTGATTACTGCAAGTGTTCAGTGCCATTTGCAACTCCTCAGGTAATGATACAGTCCAATGCCCGCATGCAACAAGACCTGGACGACATTCAGGTTTGGGCTGATAAGTGGCAGGTAACATTCGCGCCACACAAGTGCCAGGCAATGACTATCTCCAACAGGTGAGAGTCCAACCACCACCCCTTGACATTCAATGGCATTACCATCACCAAATCCCCCACCATCAACATCCTTGGGGTCACCATTGACCAGAAACTTAACTGGACCCGCCACATAAATACTGTGGCTACAAGAGCAGGTCAGAGGCTAGGTATTCTGCAGCGAGTGTCTCACCTCCTGACTCCCCAAAGCCTTTCCACCAGCTACAAGGCACAAGTCAGGAGTGTGATGGAATACTCTCCACTTGCCTGGATGAGTGCAGCTCCAACAACACTCAAGAAGCTCAACACCATCTAGGACAAAGCAGTCCGCTTGATTGGCACCCCATCCACCACCTTAAACATTCACTCCCTCCACCACCGGCGTACCGTGGCTGCAGTGTGTACCATCTACAAGGTGCACTGCAGTAACTTGGCAAGGCTTCTTTGGCAGCACCTCCCAAACCCATGACCTCTACCACCTAGAAGGACAAGGGCAGCAGGAGCATGGGAACACCACCCCCTCCCTCCAAGTCACACACCATCCTGACTGGGAAGTATATCGCTGTTCCTTCATCGTCCTGGAACTCCCTCCCTAACAGCATTGTGGGAGTACCCTCACCACACAGACTGCAGCAGTTCAAGAAGGCAGCTCACCACCACCTTCTCAAGGGCAACTGGGGATGGGCAATAAATGCTGGCTATGCCAATGACGCCCACATCCCATGAATTAATTAAAAAAAACGAGGATCTATTATTCCACATATGCATTGCTGTTCTTCGTATCAAGGATGGGTGGATCATCAGAAGTTACTTGGGTCCTCTGGTGACTGATGAAGGAACCTCAGTTCTCGTTACACTGGTCACAGTGTGGAACGGTGTGTTCCTTTCATTCTCGAGATGTGGACGTCATCATTGCCCATCCAGAGTTGCCCAGACAAATACAGGAAACTTTCGATTTACCGGCACCTAAATAACCGGAAATCTCGGTTAACCGGCAAAATTCAGGAGTAGGTTCATACTTCGTATTACTTGCCTTCCTCGATCTGTTGCTGTGCAAGGGTGTGGCTGCAGCTGTTGCTAAGCTACAGAGATGCTTGGAACGTGTGGCCATTGTTCTGCACCTGTTGCTAAGCAACAGGGTTTGTTGCTTTATACGGAGCTCTCAGCTCTCCGTATCTTCTACTATCGCTCTCGGTTATCCGGAATTTTTGATGAACCGGCACCACGTCGGTCCCGTCGGTGCCGGATAAAAAAAAGTTTCCTGTATGTGGCTTGTTAGGCCACTTCAGAGAGAAATCAAGAGTCATGGTGTGGGACTGGAGTCACATAGAGACCAAACCGGGCAGGGACGGCAGATTCCCTTCACTAAAACCCAGTTGGGTTTTCACGACACTCCGACAGCTTCATGGTCACTTTTACTGATACCAAACATTTTATTTCTGGATTCTTTTAAAAACTGAATTGAAAAGGGTGGTGGTAGCAGATTCAGTAGCAACTTTCAAAAGGGAATTGGATCTCTGCTTAAAAAGGAAAAATTTGCAGGGCTATGGGGAAAAAGCAAGGGGAGTGGGACTATTTGGATAATGCTTGCAACGAGCCAGCACAGACACAATGCGCTGAATGGCCTACTTGCTGTATGATTCTATGAAATTCTCAATCTGCCATGGTGGGATTTGAATTCATATTCTCTGGATTACTGGCCCAATAACATAACCACTACACCACCGTGTCCAACGTTGGGAGTTGTGAGGCACTGCAGCCATTGTGTGGTTTCGCAGTTATCTCCATTTCTGCCCAGCTCACACTGGTGTTTGTTATCGAAGTGAGAGACCAGCGGTAGGGTAGCACGCCATCGCGATCTATCCAGTGTCAACTCAACCCCCCAAATCAACTGTAAGGGCAGATGTGCCTTCAGTTTATTTTCAAGGTGCGTCTGTCTGCACCACTTCTGCCCACCACTGCTGTTTTTACAGCTCGCCTCCAAAGGCTGCTGCCCGGCGGCCCATCCTTGCGGCTGATCTGGCAATGTGTGAAAGTCTCACCGGGTTTGGATCACTTTCAATTCCGTACAAGGTCTACAACCAGGGTGGAACATCATGAAAATTGGATCTGGCATGAAATATTTGGCTGCAGTTGTTTTTTAACGCTGCAAAAAATAACCTCCAACCAGAGCAAGATACAGGTAGAAGGAAGATTTGGGCTGGAGAACACAACTGAGCAGAATTTAGATCTAATTTTAACCATGGTTGGAAACTGGGTGGAGAATTTAGTGGGACCTGATCGATAAACTGTCCACAGTGTTCAAACAAAGATACAAGAAAAACAGGTGGGAAGGTAGGTAATAATTACCATTCTTTGCAATTAATTAAAAAATAAATTACAACTGTCCTTCCATTACATTGGATTCCTGGTGTACAGTGCCTGTGATAAAATATGGCAGGTGGTTTAAACGTGTGCGGGTTGGCTCTGGTGTATTGCTGTGATTGAGTTAACCCCTGTCTGCTGTTGTCCTGACCTTGCTCTGGCTCCTTTCAGTCAGGCGGGCTGGATACGGGTGTCTCCAGTACAACGTGTGCTTTGTGTGGTGTTTCAGTCTGACTGAGTATGTAGATTTTCCAGACTGGACTATTTTCCACAGCGACCCAAGCCATGGCGACCCTCGGCAAATTGGTGAGGACATGGGCCACCTGCCACCACCTCAGTGGAATGTACCCCCGGCTGCAGAGAGGAGAAAGGCCGGGGTATTTTGTTCAGCCATTTCCGGCATTTCTCTGGAGTTTCTGCCATAGTTACAGCAGGAGATCGGAAGAATGCCAACTGACCTTTTACCCCTGAGCGTTGGCAGGCAAGCCCACTACAGGGGACATGACTCCACATCATTACATCCCTTTGAAGTGCTTCGTTACATCTGGCTGACGGCAAGTCGAGAACAGAAGTTGACGTGGGAAGCGAGCACTCTGGCAAAGGTAATAAGGAAGATCATGTGTCATTAAAGCACGTAGTTCAAAAACTGTACGGCAAGACCAGCACTGTCCCCCCATGACAGTAATTTCAGTTCCACGGATAGTTGGGGCTCAGAGACACACAATGTGATGCCTGACTTAGGCTCCATGCAGGGAAATGGAACTGGGAAAACTGGGTAATGACGGGTGGTGGAAGCAACATGGATTTCTGACTTTTTTTAAACAGAGGTCACAGGATGTTCCTATAACTTGTATTTATATAGCGCCTTTAATGTAGTAAAACGTCCCAAGGCGCTTCACAGAAGTATTATAATTATAAAAATGACACCGAGCCACATAAGGGGAAATTAAGGCAGATGACCAAAAGCTTGGTAAAAGAGGTAGGTTTTAAGGAGGATTTTAAAGGAGGAGAGGTAGCGATGCGGAGAGGTTTAGGCAGGGAATTCCAGAGCTTAGGGCCTCGGCAACAGAAGGCACGGCCACCAAAGGTTGAACGATTATAATCAGGGATGCTCAAGAGGGCAGAATTAGAGGAGTGCAGATATCTCGGGGGGGTTGTGGGACTGGAGGAGATTACAGAGATAGGGAGGGGCGAGGCCATGGAGGGATTTGAAAACAAGGATGAGAATTTTGAAATCGAGGCGTTGCTTAAGCGGGAGCCAATGTAGGTCAGCGAGCACAGGGGTGATGGGTGAAGGGGAATTGGCGGCTGAGTTTTGGATGACCTCAAGTTTACGTAGGGTAGAACATGGGAGGCAGTCAGGAGTGCGTTGGAATAGTCAAGTTAGAGGTAACAAAGGCATGGATGAGGGTTTCAGCAGCGGATGAGCTGAGGCAGGGGCGGAGACGGACGATGTTACGGAGGTGGAAGTAGGCGGTCTTAGTTATGCCGTGGATATGTGGTCGGAAGCACATTTCAGGGTCAATTATGACACCAAGGTTACGAACAGTGTGGTTCAGCCTCAGACAGACGTTAGGGAGAGGGATGGAGTCAGTGGCTAGGGAACGGAGTTTGTGGCGGGGACTGAAAACAATGGCTTCGGTCTTCCCAATATTTAACTGGATAACATTTTTGCTCATCCAGAACTGGATGTTAGACAAGCAGTCTGGCAATTTAGAGACCGTGGAGGGGTCGAGAGAAGAGGTGGTGAGGTAGAGCTGGGTGTCGTCAGAGTACATGTGGAAACTGACGCTGTGTTTTCTGATGATGTCGCCTTAGGGATCTCTATCCTACAGTTGACTGTTTAAATAAAATACTTACAGGTTCGTGTATCACTTAACACCACCTTGAACAGTGAGAAGACAAAAAAGATGAATGAGCACGAGCAACGAGGCAAAAGAAGCCCAAGCTATGCAGTGTAAAATGGCCATTAAGGGTTGGAGACTCGTTCAATGTGTAAGAACCATTAAATGGTAGAGACAGGGTAAACCAAATGAAGGCTACTTCAAATTCAGCCAGGAATCTAAGGACCTGAGAACATAAATTTAAATGAGTAAAATATAGTTTTAAACAGAGACGGAGATGGATGAGCCGGAGGAGACAGAGAAGGAAATGGAGGAGACGTAGATGGAGGAGAAGGTGATGGAGGAGGAGATGGAGGAGATGGAGTTGGAGGAGGAGATAGAGGAGAAGGCATTCGGCCCATTCCAGCACATGCATCCAGAAAGAACTGACCAAGTCTACAATACAGCATCCAACTGTTCCTTAAATAATTCCAGGGTTTTTGTCTCCACCGCCCTAGCTGGAAGTTTACTCCAATCTTTATGTGAATAAGAAATTTGTGACATCAATCCTAAATTTGACGTTTGCTAGTTAGGGGACCAGAGGGATGGCTTTGATGGGAGAGTTAGGGGACTACTGTGTCCAAACACCTGTGTCCAAATGTTTTGTCTGTGTGGGCCTCTTCGGTGTGTCCCGTGGAGCCAGGTGTAATGTATAAATCCACCTGCCCATTCATTTTCAATTATCTCAAGTTGCTGATACAAACAGATCTTGATGTTCTGAATTATGATTGGCCTTCCAATGAGGGTGCAGTACTGAGAAGAGCCCACAGAACTTAAACAGGACAAACTAATGAATAAGAAACTGAAACAGAGCTGCCAGGACGTGGAGGGGCAGATAGCCAAGGCACATGGTCTCCACATGGCCCACGAGCTGTAGTTTTGGACACTTCAGGGACAAACTTTGATGGGTCGAATGACCTTTTCTCATCCTTGACTTCTCTTGACTAACTGCTATCATCAAGGCCCAGGATTAGATTAGTGCCTTGTAAATGATGAAATGAGACATACTATCCTCTCTACAAGGTCAAAACTTTACTCTTTTAGTTCATGAGGATGCCTGAATTTCTCAACTGTGTCACGCCCTTGCAATGCAGGTAATTATAGACATCAGGCAGACTGGAGTACTGCAGAATAGTGGATATGAAGGAATGACACACACCATGGTTCATTTCTTCAAAGCATTTATTAATCTTTAAACATTACTACAAAGCTGCTTTAAAAAAATTATAACATCGTCATTGTATCAAAATGTTCTGATTCTAATTCCTATTACTGTGCATACCGCCTGAAATTTTGGCTAAGTATCTGAGTTTGGTAGGGGACAAGCTAATCAATCAATCCCCCCATACTCTGCTGGGTAAATGTATGACTGGGCCATACAGAGCAGAGGGTCTAGGGTTTGATTCCTGGTATCTGCAAAGTTAGCTACAACTGACTTTAGGAGGGATAGATCCTTACCAGGGCTCCTGGTGCTGGTACACATCTGTGGATCATGTGAGGATGGGGCTTGTCATTCCCTCTATAATTGACTAACTTGCCAACACTTACTGTCTAAGGTTACACATGATTGAGGTACAGGGGGGGCTATTGGCAATTGTTGGGCTGTGTACCAAGCAAAAGTCAGCAACTTCTGGGGATGGGCAAAGGGAGGGGAAGAAAACTGCCCAAAAGAGACACAGAGCCTCAGCTGGGATTGTTCAATTTCTTTGTAAAAAGCGCTTCTCAATTGTTCTGAAAATTAAAAACCCGTGTCCCAGGTGGGCCCACACCTGCGATTTCCCCACACGGACAGGCGACTAACCCAACTGCACCACCAAGGCAACGGGCTGGGTGGTGGAGTGTTTCTCCACTGGAAAGGGGACCTCCTCTGCCCTGGGCACTGTGGCACAAATCCTAGTGACAAGCTCCAGGCAGTAGTGTAGGAGCCGGTCACCCAAGCGAGCTGCTGGATCATCAAAAGATGAAGAGACTATAAAGTACCTTTTAAATGGAGCTATCAGCTCCTGCAATGGTTTGGTGGGTCACCCAGTGTGTTCATGAGCCACACGCACCAGATCACATGGCTGCGGGGGTGAGGGGCAGGAACTGTCTAGTCATAATGCTCCGGCCAGCATCAGTGTGGGGCAGGCCTGATGGACCAGCTGGTGCTTTCCTGCCTGTTATTTTCGTACGTAATCCCTGTTTTGTGTTGAGTTAGTTGGTCTCCTCCTCAGCAGCCTCAGCTCCTGTGGACTGGCTAAGGGTGGGGTTGGGGAAGAAAAATATAGACAAGGCTCCCACTTCCGATTACCGTCCAGTGGTTCCAGCTGGAAGGTGGACAGGTGCACACTGTGTGTGAAGACACGAGAAGCGCAGCGGCATCCCCTTTGGTTGACTAGCATGCGGTCACTCAATAACTAGGCTTGCACATGAAGAACGGCCAAGGTGCTGAGGGTCGTCTTTGGCGCCTGTGGAACTGGCCCCCAGCAAGAGTCAGGGCTTCCAGGAGAAATGAGATATGTAAAAAGAGCTGGCATTGTTATACTTGGAGCAAAATCGTCAATGAGCTCTTTATAAACGAGCTCATTAATGGTTTTGCTACAAATAGCACACAGAGAAGAAATCCTCCGTGACAGGAAAGTAGCAGAATCAAGAACCTAGAACCCCCCCCCACACACACACACACACGAATAGTGGAGACAGATGCTCCATTGAGCAAGCCGTCACCCAGCCTGACCCCTGCATGCTCAGAACAAAGATTTCCAAGCGTTTCTGCATGATCAGATCAGAATACAAACACTATTCAGCAATCTTGGCTGGGTCAGCTTACAAATGCACATATTTCTCTCTCCTCTCTCACCCCCCACGCCCACCAACTTCTCTGCGTGAAAAGCCAGGATGGTGAACAGAAAGTCAAGTCTAAAAGCTGACAACAAGTTAACATTTTTCTTTAAAGCTCCATTTGGGTATTTGACTCTTTGCTATCTCTGATTTCTGGCAGGTAACATTTTAACGCCACAGCAACAACATTTATTTTGGTCTGTTCGAGCAGAAACTCTTGAAGATCTGCGTTCTGAGAAAGCAGAGGTCAGGCTGAGGGCCTGCTTGCTCAAAGGGGATCTGTCTGCACTGTTGACATTTCTAAAGCAGTGCAACCCAACTCTACGTGCGTGTGGCGTCAGGTAAGTTCAGCGCAGAGCGCAAACACCGACCGTGCGTGAACAAAATTCGATCTCTCTTCTACACCCTTCCCGCCTCTTTGAACCGCTGTAGGAGGGGGTCATCGGCCTTCAAGGCGAAGGTCAGAGATCGTTTCTGGTAGTACTCCGGATCGGTCTGCAGGTTCTCTATGACGCTGGAAAGGAGATGCGCGCGCTCCACCGTGGTTCCTGGAGCGTCATAGCCAAGAGCAGTGAAGTGAACGTGAAGGTGGTAGTAGGAGGGCTGATAATGGAGGTAAATCCTCAGCTGGTTTCCTGGAATATTATAACGCTTGGAGATGGCCACCTGCAGGGGAAAGAAAGAAAAAGACTTGCATTTATATAGCGTCTTTCACGGCCACTGGACGTCTCAAAGCGCTTTACAGCCAATGAAGTGCTGTTTGAAGTGGAGTCACTGTTGTAATGTGGGAAACGCGGCAGCCAATTTGCGCACAGCAAGCTCCCACAAATATCAATGTGATAATGACCAGATAATCTGTTTCAGTGATGTTGATTGAGGGATCAATATTGGCCCCAGGACACCGGGGATAACTCCCCTGTTCTTCTTCAAAATAGTGCCGTGGGATCTTTTACGTCCACCTGAGAGCGCAGACGGGGCCTCGGTTTAACATCTCATCCAAAAGACGGCACCTCCGACAGTGCAGCACTCCCTCAGTACTGCACTGGAGTGTCAGCCTAGATTTATGTGCTCGAGTCTCTGGAGTGGGACTTGAACCCACAACCTTCTGACTCAGAGGCAAGAGTGCGGCCCACTGAGGCATGACTGACACATCAAGGATATAAAAGTCAGACAGCCAGGTGGTGAAGGATAGAATATAAAAGCCTAGACTTCAGTCACTTACAAGCCTTTATTTACAGAGACGCACATTACATACCGTGCATCCCCAAGATAAGCTTTCCCTCCTTCCTGAGCCTGCTCCCATATAAATGAACACAAGAGTCCCCAATTAATACCCGCCATCTGAATACAATTACCAAGGGCTATAGAACAACGACCTTAAAATATACCCTTGTAAGCAAGACTACAGGAAACTCTCTCTCAACCGGCAAAATTCAGCAGTAGGTTCAGGTAAGTTTTATTTTACTATATATTAGTAGCCGTGTAACCGGGGTTCCTGGATCTGTGGCCGTGTAACCGGGGTTCCTGGATCTGTGGCCGTGTAACTGGGGTTCCTGCACCTGTGGCCGTGTAACCGGGGTTCCTGCACCTGTGGCCGCGTAACCGGGGTTCCTGCACCTGTGGCCGCGTAACCGGGGTTCCTGCACCTGTGGCCGCGTAACCGGGGTTCCTGCACCTGTGGCCGCGTAACCGGGGTTCCTGCACCTGTGGCCGCGTAACCGGGGTTCCTGCACCTGTGGCCGTGTAACCGGGGTTCCTGCACCTGTGGCCGCGTAACCGGGGTTCCTGCACCTGTGGCCGTGTAACTGGGGTTCCTGCACCTGTGGCCGCGTAACCGGGGTTCCTGCACCTGTGGCCGTGTAACTGGGGTTTCTGCACCTGTTGCCGTGCAACAGGGACTCCTGCACCTGTGGCCGTGTACGGGGCTCTCGTACCTTGGTAAGTATACCTCTCTGTAATCCGGACTTTTTGATCAACTGGCTCCACGCCGGTCCCGGATAAAAAAGTTTCCTGTATATGGTAGAATCTTACAGCACAGCAGGAGGCCATTCGGCCCATTGTGCTGGGGCCAGTGCACTTGCCGCCTACTTTGACAATGCTCTATGGTATTTAACTGATGTGATAAACTCTGATTTCCAGAGCTGCCCCTTTTCCAGTCAACAAGGAGATGCTTCGCCTCCACTCGTTGCACCCCCTCCAACCCCCTGGTGGCCAAGCAAAAGCTGGAAACTCGAAGCGGCAAACCACGGGCAGAAAGCCATCCTAGTTACCCAGTGGTGCCAACACTCACACGTTTCACTCGCTCGTCCCCCGATGATTACGCAGTTTTTTCCGTGCCCACGATTCGTGGGGCAGAAAAAAAAATCGTAACGTTCTTAATTCTCGCTTCAAATCGTGCATGTTTTAAAAAAAAAAACCTGTGCCCAGAAATCGTGGAAATGCCGGGTGAATCGATGGGTGTTGGCAATGCTGCAATTAGAGGGCAGATTTTTTTTGGGGGGGGGGGGGGGGGCGGGGGAAGAGTACGTGCCTTTTTAAATCTGCTCATAAGTCGATCTGCTGCTGACAAACACTTGGGCTTTGCTCAACTGGCAGCACTGGAAGCCAAGCCATCTGGATGTCTTTTTTTAAAATCGGGAAACTTGTTTTTAGTTGCAAAATGACTGACTGCCGCTGGTCTTCCTGGGGCCAGTAAACGGGCTGTTCCTTTCGACGGCGTGATTACCAGTGCCGGTGTAACAACATTGCCATGCGGGCACGCAGCGATTCCCGGTGGGGCTGACACTTTCTGTTAACGAAGCCATGCCAGCGCTTTGCGCTGATCAACTTGTCACTGCCAACCTCCATGTGCATGGCACTGCGAGGCTCAGGGGTGCGGCCGGTTTACAAGATTTGGCTGCAGTGATCGTAAGTAAATGGAAGAGAATGGCGGATTTTGGCTGCTCTCCCAAGACCTGGACTGCACTCGAGCCAAAGGGAAAATTGAAAATTGGATAGATTTCCGGAAACTATAGAAGATAGAGGGCTATTGAGAGAGAGAGAGAGAGTGGGGCAGTGGAATTAGTTCTGGATTGCTCGAGCCAAGAGCTGGTGCAGACACTGTGCCAAATGACTTCCTCTGTGCTGTAAATCTCGATGGTTTAATTCTCTATGTGGATGTTATTTAGCCAGCTGCAAGCTGAAAGTAAGCTGGCTGATACATGCTAAAGGCGGCAGCTGCAAAGAACTGGGGGCCAATGTGACTAGTCTCAGTGCAATATAAAAGCAGCTACAGATTGATCTAACAGGCACTCACCTGTCCCTCCTGCAGTATATTCTGTAACATTGGCACATGTTCTGCTGTTAGGTCTCGCAGCGACTTCACCCCGCGCCGGTGGGAAATAGCAATCAGGTACAGGTCATCCACCTGCAACACACAAGGGAAACGGAGAATAACTTACTTCTCATAACATTTATGGCGGACAACTAGTTTAACCATTCATCGCCAGATCTGCCTGGACAACATAAAGCACTGTCGGGTCCGGCTGACCTCGGCCAAAACTGCTCACTATTCCAGGAACATCCTGGAATACAAAGATAACCCCCAGCTTCTCTCCTCCATGACAAACCATCTTCTTAAACCCCTCTCCCCGTCTCCTCTACTCTAACCTGCAACAATAAGTGAGAGGAGCTCATGGACTTCTTTATCACTATGATGATTGAGACCATCCGTTCAGCTGCCTCTGCCTATTATCTCCCTTCCCCTAGCCCACCAGGCCAAACTTCCCCTAATGTTCCCCTCTGCCCTAGCCCTGAACTCTAGTTTCTCTCCCATCTCCCCATATGCCCTATTCCGAGCTCATCTTGTCCATGAGACCCACCTCCTGCTCCTTTGACCCTATTCCCACCAAACTGCTGACCACCCAACTTCCCTTTCTGGCCCCCATGTTAGCTGATATTGTTAACTGTTCTCTTTCCTCACGTACTGTTGCCCTCTCCTTCCCCATCACCCGTCTCCTCAAAAAACCAACCCTTGACCCCTCCGTCGTTGCAAACTACCACCCCATCTCCAACCTCCCTTTCCTCTCCAAAGTCCTTGAATGTGTAATCACCTCCCAAATCCATGCCTTTCTGTCCCGCAACTCCATGCCACAGCACTGAAACAGCCCTTACCAAAGTCACAAATGACATCCTGTGTGACTGTGAGCATGGTAAACTATCCCTCCTCATTCTTCTCACTCTGTCTGCCGCCTTTGACACGGTTGGCCACTCCATCCTGCTCCAACGTCTCTCCTCCATCGTCCAGCTGGGTGGGATGGACCTCGCCTGGTTCCATTCTTATCTATCCAGTTGTAGCCAGAGAATCACCTGCAAAGTCTTCTCTTCCTGCTCCCACCCTGTTACTTCTGGAGTCCCCCAAGGATCTATCCTTTTTCTCATCTAAATGCTGCCTCTCAGCGACACCATCCAAAAACACAACTATCTGTGTAGCCTCCTCCAGCCCTACAACCCTCCGAGATCTCTGCACTCCTCCAATTCTGGCCTCTTGCGCATCCCGATTTTAATCACTACCATTGGCGGCCGTGCCTTCAGCTGCCTAGACCCTAAGCTCTGAAATTCCCGCTCTAAACCTCTCCGGCTCTCTACCTCTCCTCCTTTAAAACGTTCCTTAAAACCTACCACTTTGACCAAGCTTTTCATTACCTTATGTGGCTCAGTGTCAATTTTTGTCTGATAACGCTCCTGTGAAGCACCTTGGGATGTTTTACTGCGTTAAAGGCGCTATATAAATGCAATGTGTTGTTGTTGAAGCAGCTCTCCCTGTCAGTATTTGTACCGAGACATCAGAAATCCGATTTAAAACTAGTGATGGATTTTACGGTTTAAGCACTCAAACCAGGAGCGGGCTCCTTGTAAGCAAATGTCACACTAACAACGTCATCACAACTGAAGTGCTAGCTTAGCTCAGTGGGAGGCACTCTTGCCCCCAAGTTAGAAAATTGTGTGTTCAAGCCTCACTCGAGGACTTGAGCACGTAATCTAGGCTGACACAACTGCAATACTGAGGGAGTGCTGCACTGTCGTAGGTGCCGTCCTTTGGATGGGCTGTTAAATTAGCGTCTCCTCTTTGCTGGTTTCAGTATTTCAACTGGACATTAAAAGATCTCAAGGCATTGATCAGAAATGAGCAGGGAGTTCTCCTGACTTAACAACAGAAAATGCTGGAAATACTCAGCAGGCCAGGCAGCATCCGTGGAGGGAGAAACAGAGTTAACGTTTCAGGTCTGGGACCCTTCATCAGAACTGGAAAAAGCTGGCAATGTAACAGATATTAAACAGGTGCAGAGACGGGGAGGGGAGTTTAGGAGGGGAGGAAGGAATTGAAGGAACATACTGTGCTTATGTAAGAGGCAGGAAAGATAAAATGTTGCAAATGGGAGTGGCAAAAATCATACAGCATGAAAAATGGGGGCTGGGGTTATTATCTGAAATTGTTGAACTCAATGTTGCGCCTGGAAGGCTGTAAAGTGCCTAATCGAAAGATGAGGTGCTGTTCCTCGAGCTTCATTAGAACAATGTAATAGGCCGAGGACAGAGAGATCAGAGTGGGAGTGAAGCGGAGAATTAAAGTGACAGGCGACCGGAAGCTCAGGGTCACCCTTACGGACTGAACGGAGGTGTTCCGCAAAGCGGTCGCCCAATCTGCGTTTGGTCTCCCCGATGTAGAGGAGACCGCATCGTGAACAGCGGATACAGTATACTAGATTGCAAGAAGTACGAGTAAAAGTTCTCCTGACTAACCTTCCTCCCTCAACAAATGCTACCAATAAACTGGTCATTCACCTCATTGCCATTTGTGGGAGCTTGTTGTGCAGAAAATGGCAGTCACGTTTGCCCATATAAAAACAGCACCCGCACAATTCTGTTCATCGCATAGGAAATACTTTGGGATATTCCGGAGAAATGGAATAAAGCACTGTATATAATGTAAATGCTCTGTTTTTTCCTCATGAAAGTCATGACTTTTGCCAGGAGCACCGTTATGCTGCACAGTTTTGCGGCGAGGTTATGCAGCGTGGTTACACTGCGCGGTGGAAGTTGCTGTTCAGTGAGTTCTCGAGCTCAATCATGCTACTTAGAGGAAGCACCAATCTGTGGTCAGGCACTTCAGGTAACTCACCTCTGGGCTGCCATTACACACCCAGCAGCAGTTGCCGGCAGTCCAAGATTATCAGAAGCCTGGCTGGCGAACGGTGCACAGAGAAACTTGGAGGGAAAAACAGAGGAAATATAATGACAAGTGAGCAGCATCCAGCGATTTCTGGTGTCCAGCAGTGAACCAAAACTGGGTACCGAAGAATTGGAGCCTTAGTCACAGGTGGGAGGGTGGTGCACTGCAAAGGTCTGTCGTTAAATGGCCTGATACAGATTTACCCTTGTAATTCCCCATTCAGGGCCTGCTTAAGGTTGGCAGTGCTGCTGGGGGAGGGGGTCGAGTGCATTCCGGTTTAGTAACTTTCTCTTTTTGAGGTACTTCACCCCTTTAAATTCCATTCTAAATTTCTCAATCTTTGGAATTCTCTACCCCAATGTGGATGCAGAATCGTTGAGAATATTCAAGGCTGAGATCGATAGATTTTTGGACTCCAGGGGAATCAAGGGATATGGAGATCGGGCGGGAAAGTGGTGTTGAGGTCGAAGGTCAGCCATGATCTCACTGAATGGCGGAGCAGGCTCGAGGGGCCGTATGGCCTACTCCTGCTCCTAATTCTTATATTCTTACTAATACACCTTCTGACCGTTCTCCAAAGCTGCTTGTTCATTCAAACACAGGAATGATAAATCAAAAGGAGGCAGACGACAAGCTCTTTTAACCTTTCTGCACTTATCATAAAATAGAATTATAGAATGATACAGCACAGGGGAAGGAGGCCATTTATCCCATCGTGCCTGTGCCAGCTCTTTGAAAGTGCGATCCAAGTAGTCTCAGTCACATGCCCTTTCCCCACAGCCCTGCATATTTTTCCAATTCAAGTATTTATTCAATTAACTTTTTGAAAATCACTATTGAATTTGCTTCCTCCACCCTTTCAGGCAGTGCATTCCAGATCACAACAACTCACTACGTAAAAAAACATTCTCCTCATCTCGCCTCTGGTTCTTTTCCCAACCCTTCATGAATTTGAACACCTCTATTAAATCTCCCCTTAACCGTCTCTTCTCTAATGACCAACAACCCCAGCTTCTCTAGTCTCGCCACATAGATTGGACGGATTCCGATTTCCGCTCACGTTTGACACCCTTGTGATATCATCTGCATAGAATGCTGTACCAAGTCCAGGCCCAGGAAAGTTGGCAGCACAGAGAGGCGTACCAGTGAGTTAGTGACTGGGCAAGGCTCAATCAGCACAGCCCAACAGTCGGCTGAACAGCTTTTTCCACACTTCCAGACAGACATGGCAGGAGCAGTTAGGCAGTGTCTCACACATCTGTCAATCCTAGAGGAGACCCTTCTACTCGCACGGGACCTGGAATCCGATGCCAGGGCATTCCTCACTGACGAAAAACAGCTGAGCGCAATCAGACGAGACAGCATAATCGCCCAAAACACTCCCAAATCCCGGGCTTTCCCTGCCGTACCATACATTTAGGAACAGTACCAATAACATATTGTCCCCAGCTCCCTCAGAGCAGATTATTTTTGAGATAAAGAGAGACTTGCATTTATATAGCACCTTTCACAACCTCAGGACGTCCCAAAGCAATTTACAGCCAATTTACTTTTGAAGTGTAGTCAATGTTGTAATGTAGGAAACGCAGCAGCCAAGTTGCGCACAGCAAGGTCCCACAAACAGCAATATGATAATGACGAAATAATCTGCTTTTGTTATGTTGGTTGAGGGATAAATTTGGCCAGGACACTGGGGCGAACCCCCCTGCTCTTCTGCCGTAGGACCTTTTACATCCATCTAAGAGGGCAGGCGGGGCCTCGGTTTAACATCTCATCTGAAAGCCTCGATGGTGTGCTCAAGTCTCTGGTGTGCGGACTTGAACCCACAACCTTCTAACCCAGAGGTGAGCGTGCTGCCCACTGAGCCACGGCTGCCACCTTGAGAGACACGGCACCTGCAGAATTCGGCCTTCTGAAGTGGAAAAGCTTTATAAACAAGCCAGCCATCATGCGCTCCAAATAGGCCATCTCAAGGCAAGGACAAGAAGCTGATTGTTCTGACATCTCTAAATGTGTCATGAGAAAGTCATGGCTACCAGTGGTCAAAGTTGTGAAAATCCCAACCACTGGCCTCTGGTCTCCACTCTGTTTCCCTAGCAATGGCTCCATGGGTGATGTCAACCTCTTCGAATTCCGGCCTCAACATTGAGTTCAACAACTTTAGATCATAACCACCACTCCTACTCTCTCAGGCTGTAGGTCCTGGTATTTACACCTCCTCTGGACTATTTCTTTTGTTTCTTTACTTGTCCCATTACCTCATCCCTTTTGTCATTTAATCTCGCCTGCCCTCCAATCACAGACCCTTTGTTCTTTCCTCCCCTCCCCTCTTTCCTGCCCCTACACTTGCTTAATATGACCAGTTACATTTCTGTGGTGGCAGCAAAACATTAATAATCACAGTAAAAATAAAATTAAAATATTTTTTGTTCGCTAACATGCCGAGATGGGATAGCCCTGTGTCCTGGGAGAGAATAGAGCAATCATGCCCCAGAGAACAGTCAGACATTGCACAGCACAGGCTCTACATATTGTTGCACTTGGAATCAGGATATCAGAGGAATCCAGCAAGATACTCCTTACCCAGTACCCTATCCAGCACAGTATCCCACTGAATCCCTCATCACACTATCTCACTAGATCCCCCTCCCCTGCAATGATCACTGTATCATAGCCCTGCACACAGTATCACCCCCTCCCCCACACACCGTATCACCCCCTCCCCCACACACCGTATCGACCCCTCCCCCACACACCGTATCACCCCTCTCCCCCCACACGTATCACCCCCTCCCCCACACACCGTATCGACCCCTCCCCCACACACCGTATCGACCCCTCCCCACCACACATCCGTATCACCCCTCTCCCCCACACCGTATCACCCCCTCCCCCACACACCGTATCAACCCCTCCCCCACACACCGGTATCGACCCTCCCCCACACACCGTATCACCCCCCTCCCACACACCGTATCACCCCTCACCACACACCGTATCGACCCTCCCCCCCACACACCGTATCACCCCCTCCCCCACACACCGACATCGACCCCTCCCCACACACCGTATCACCCCCCTCCACAGTATCACCCCTCCCCCACACACCGTATCAACCCCTCCCCCACACACCGTATCGACCCCTCCCCCACACACCGTATCACCCCCTCCCCCACACACCGTATCACCCCCTCCCCCACACACCGTATCGACCCCTCCCCACACACCGTATCGACCCCTCCCCCACACACCCGTATCACCCCTCTCCCCCACACCGTATCACCCCCTCCCCCACACACTGTATCACCCCCTCCCACACACCACCCCTCCCCCACACACAGTATCACCCCTCCCCCACACCCACCTCCCCCACACCGTATCACCCCTCCCCACACACAGTATCACCCCCTCCCCCACACCGTATCACCCCTCCCCCACACAGTATCACCCCTCCCCCACACCCCCTCCCCCACACCGTATCACCCCTCCCCCACACAGTATCACCCCCTCCCCCACACCGTATCACCCCTCCCCCCACACCGTATCACCCCTCCCCCCACAGTATCACCCCTCCCCCACACCCCCCTCCCCCACACCGTATCACCCCCTCCCCCGCACACCGTATCACCCCTTCCCCCGCACACCCCCTCCCCCACACACTGTATCACCCCCTCCCCCACACCGTATCACCCCCTCCCCCACACACCGTATCCCCCTCCCCCACACACTGTATCCCCCCTCCTCCACACCCCCCTCCCCCACACACCGTATCCCCTCCCCCACACACCCCCTCCCCCCCACACCGTATCCCCCCTCCCCCACACACCCCCTCCCCCCACACCGTATCACCCCCTCCCCCACACACTGTATCACCCCCTCCCCCACACACCGTATCACCCCCTCCCCCACACACCGTATCACCCTCCCCCACACACCGTATCCCCCCCTCCCCCACACACCGTATCACCCCCTCCCCCACACACCGTATCACCCCCTCCCCCACACACCGTATCACCCCCTCCCCCACACCCCACCTCCCCCACACCCCCCTACCATATCACCCCCTCCCCCACACACCCCCTCCCCCACACACCCCCTCCCCCACACACCCCCTCCCCCACACACCGTTTCCCCCCTCCCCCACACACCGTATCACCCCCTCCCCCACACACGGTATCACCCCCTCCCTCACACACACCCTCCCCCACACACGGTATCACCCCCTCCCCCACACACCCCCAAATTACTTACAACTGCACTTTTTAAATCACAGCAGCCTGGCCTTTGGCCCTCCATTCAGCACATTACTTCTGCAGCCATCAACCTGCTTAACCACTTCCTACAAGTCCAATTTTGATGCCTTTACCCCCAGCAAAACCTTTACTCTACCCAATCCTGGTTGATCCTCTGGTCTGGCCCCCAGCTCCGCTTCCCCAAGTCAAAGGGGCACAGACTTGAGCGTATTTGGCACACAGCTGGTTTCGCCCTCCATCGCCAGATCTAGTTGGACCATATCAAACACCATCAGGCTGTAGTCTCCTCTGCCAAAACTGTCCAGAATAAAGACAACCCCCCGGCTTCTTTTCTCCACTGCCAATTGTCTGTTTAAAACGCTCTCCCCTCCCCCTCCATCCTCACCTCCAACAGTAAGAGCGAGGGACTCGTGAACTTCTTCACCACTAAGACTGAGAGCATCCATTCAGCTGTCTCTGATGCGTCCTCCTCTTCTCCTGGCACACCATGCTGAATCTCCCCCATGGTTTCCCCCTGCCCTAACCCTCAACCTGCTTTCTCCAGAATCTCTATTACCCCTCATACCCTCTCCAAGCTCATCTTGTGCATGAGACCTACTTCCTGCTCCCTTGGCCCTATTCCCACTGGACTGCCAACCACTAAATTTCCCTTCCTCACCCAATGCTAACTGACATTGTAAATGGTTCCCGCTCCTCAGGTACAGTTCCTCTCGCTTTCAATAGTTCCTGCTCCTCAGGTACAGTTTCTCTCGCTTTCAATGGTTCCTGCTCCTCAGGTACAGTTTCTCTCGCTTTCAATGGTTCCTGCTCCTCAGGTACAGTTTCTCTCGCTTTCAATGGTTCCTGCTCCTCAGGTACAGTTTCGCTTTCGAAAGGGCCATCATCATACCCCTACTCAAAAAACCCATGACCCCCTCTCTCCTCGCAAACAACCACACACCCCATCTCCAACCTCTCCGCCCCAAAGTTCTTGAATTTATTGTTTCCTTCCAAATCCCTGCCCATCTTTCCTGTAACTCTTTGAATCTCTCCAATCAGGACTCAGTCCTTGCCAATGAAATGGTGCTAACCAAAGTCACAAATTACATCCTCTGTAACTGTGACCGTGAGCCGCTCTCCCTCCTCAACCTTCTGTTGCACGGTCAATCAAACTATCTGTGATGAAATATATTCCATTCATCACTGCCTGTTTTCTGTGTCTTCTAACTGCCTGCCTTCTGTGTCTTTTCCCTTCCCCCAGTCCTCATGTATTATGCATTGGAATGTGCTGGAACTGGTTGTGTGCAGGGCTCCGCCCATACCTGGCTCCTTTGTAATCTAACCAGTCCGGCATCAGCCTCCTGAAGGTAGACATCTCTCTATTTTACGTGTTATGTTCTGAGTTAATAAAAGCCTTACTTTTGTTCTGCTAACTTCGAGTCTCGGAATAATTGAGGCACATCAATTTTCTTAACTCAATTTTCAACACTATGGATCAACTCCTGAAACCCGAACGTTTGGATTTGGATCAACATGCTCCGGACGCATCAGCACGCTTCGGACACTGGTTTGACTGTATGGAATTCTTCCTGGACAATTCCGCAGCCGTCAAAGACGCTACGGACACTGCGAAGATGAGACTCGGAATGCTACGGAATTGGGTAAGCCACCGGGTTTACCCCCTCATCCAAGACGCCGATACGTACCTGGCCGCCTGCAACACCTTAAAGGCGCATTACCAGCAGCCTACGAATGAGGTGTATGCTAGGCATCTACTCGCTACTCGCGCACAGCGACCTGGGGAATCGGTGGAGGAGTTCCTAAGCATCCTGAAAAAGCTTGGCAAGGACTGTAAGTGCCGAGATGTAAAAGCCGCAGTGTACACCGACGAGCTTGTTCGCGATGCCTTTATCACAGGCCTCAGCTCCACTCACATCCGGCAAAGACTGCTGGAAAAAACGGGGTTGGACCTGAAACAGGCTGCGGACACCGCGCGGTCCCTGGAGATGGCCCAGAGAAACTCGGACGCCTACTCTTCAGCCCGCGCCGCCCACGCCGCCACGTGTGCGCCGAGGGCGCCGCCATCTTGGAAGGCATCTTCCCCGCCCGGCAGCCCGACACCGGCGGGGCCCAGCTCTCCCCCCAGAAGCCCTACGACAGCCGCGACGCGTCAAGGACCCAACTGCTACTTCTGCGGGCAGCCAAAGCACACCAGAAACCTGTGCCCGGCGAAAGGCACCACCTGCTTTAAGTGCGGTAAGAAGGGGCACTTCGGGAAGGTGTGCAGAGGGAACCCCGCCGGAAAACCAACCGCCGGAAAACCCGCCACCGCCGCGTGTGCGCCGTGGGAGCGGCCACCTTGGACGCCATCTTGCCCGACCTCGTGGGGTCCGCCATCTTATGAGCAGACAGCGTGGACGCCATCTTGTCTCGATCAGGGCCCTACAGTGGCATCGGTCACAGTGGACCAGACCAGGCCGCATCCGCTATCCAAATCAATGGTGGACATCGAGGTAAACGGGTGCCGGGTTAAATGCTTAATTGACAGTGGAAGCACGGAGAGTTTTATCCACCCTGAACTGGCACAACAACTCTCCCTAAAGGTGGTCCCTGCTCAGGGTACCATCTCTATGGCCGATAAAACCCAGACATCGACCATTCTGGGTTACTGCACGGTACAATTGTGCGTTAACGGAACTGTGTATGATAATTTTAAAGTATTAATCATGAAGAATCTATGTGCGAGCGTGATCTTGGGTTTGGATTTCCAGTGCAACCACCAAAGCATCACGCTCAAGTACGGTGGGTCCCAGCCGCCCCTCACAGTGTGCGGTCTGGCTACCCTGAAGGTAAAGCCGCCTTCGCTATTCGCGAACCTTACCCCTAACTGCCGGCCAATAGCGACCAAAAGCAGGAGGTACAGCTGGGAGGACAGGCGGTTTATCGCGACCGAGGTAGACAGGCTCCTGAAAGAGCGCATTATTGAACACAGCAACAGCCCGTGGCGCGCCCAAGTGGTAGTGGTAAGGGGTAGCGAGAAGAAACGGATGGTGATCGACTATAGTCAAACGATCAACAGGTACACCCTACTAGACGCCTACCCGCTACCCCGCATATCAGAAATGGTGAACCAAATCGCCCAATACCGGGTGTTCTCCACCATCGACCTCAAGTCAGCGTACCACCAGCTCCCTATCAGACCAGAGGACCGCCCGTACACCGCCTTCGAGGCGAACGGACGCCTCTACCAATTCCTCAGAGTCCCCTTTGGGGTGACGCACGGGGTCTCGGTCTTTCAGAGGGAGATGGATCGCATGGTCGATGACCACCACTTGCAGGCAACCTTCCCCTACCTCGACAACGTCACCATCTGCGGTCACAACCAGCAGGATCACGACTCGAACCTCGAGAGGTTCCTGAAAACCGCACAAAAACTCAACCTCACCTATAACGAGGACAAGTGCGTTTTCAACACCACGCGCCTCTGCATACTGGGCAGCGTGGTGGAGAATGGGGAAATCGGACCAGACCCCGACCGATTGCGCCCCCTACGGGAGCTGCCCCTGCCCAACACTCCCAAAGCCCTGAAAAGGTGCCTGGGGTTATTTTCTTACTATTCCCAATGGGTCCCCAACTACTCCGACAAAGCCCGCCCCCTCTTGAAAGCATCCTCTTTTCCGCTCTCTGCTGAGGCCCACGCCGCCTTCAAAAGCATTAAGCAGGATATTGAGCGGGCCACGCTACAGGCAGTGGACGAGAACACTCCATTTCAAGTGGAAAGTGATGCGTCCGACTTCGCCTTGGCGGCCACCCTCAACCAGGCGGGGCGGCCCGTAGCTTTCTTCTCGAGGACCCTCCAAGGCCCCGAGATCAGACACTCCTCCGTGGAAAAGGAGGCCCAAGCCATCGTGGAGGCAGTGCGCCACTGGCGCCACTACCTAGCCGGCAAACGCTTCACCCTACTTACCGACCAGCGATCGGTAGCGTTTATGTTCAACAATAAACAGAGGGGGAAGATTAAAAATGATAAGATTCTTAGGTGGCGGATCGAGCTCTCCACTTTCGAGTACGACATCATTTACCGGCCAGGGGCCCTTAACGAATCCCCTGACGCCCTCTCACGAGGGATGTGTGCCAGCGCCACCGAGGATCGGCTACAGACCCTCCACAACGACCTCTGCCACCCAGGGGTCACGCGGCTGTTCCACTTCATAAAGTCCCGTAACTTACCCTACTCAATTGAGGAAGTTCGGTCTCTGACCAGGAACTGCCGCACTTGCGCTGAGTGCAAGCCTCGGTTCTACCGCCCAGATAGAGCCCACTTAATCAAAGCTACACGGCCCTTCGAGCGGCTCAGCTTAGATTTCAAGGGCCCCCTCCCGTCCGTCGACCGCAATGTTTACTTCCTGAACATTGTGGACGAATACTCCCGTTTCCCATTCGCCTTCCCCTGCCCAGACATGACCAGCGCCACGGTCATTAAATGCCTCAACAGCCTGTTCTGCCTGTTCGGTATGCCGAGCTATATCCACACGGATAGGGGGGCGTCCTTCATGAGTGAAGAGCTACGCCAGTACATGCTGTCCAAGGGGATCGCCACGAGCCGTACCACCAGCTACAACCCCCGGGGTAACGGCCAGGTGGAGCGAGAGAACGGGACAGTGTGGAAAGCAGTCACTCTAGCTCTAAGGACCAAGGGCCTCCCTATCTCCCGCTGGCAGGAAGTCCTCTCGGATGTGCTCCATTCGATACGGTCGCTATTGTGTACGGCCACTAATACCACGCCTCATGAACGAATGTTTGTCTTTCCCCGGAAATCCACCTCGGGCGTATCCATGCCGTCATGGCTCTCCACCCCAGGTCCGGTACTCGTGCGAAGGCATGTGAGGGGCCACAAGACGGACCCTCTCGTGGAGCCAGTACACCTACTCCACGCCAACCCCCAATACGCATATGTCCGGCACGCCGACGGAAGGGAGGACACCGTGTCCATAAAAGACGTCGCCCCAGCCGGCATCAACAACAACCACGGCAATAGCAGCGACGACGATCACAGCAACCCTTACCCACCCACTATTCTTTCATCACCCCCGGAAGAACATCGACCAACGGCACCCCCACCAACTACCCCTTCAACAACCCCGGCGGCACCCCCGGCAGAGACCCAGGAGGCTACCGGGGACACCCAGCCGACACCCGCGGCACCACAACAGCCACGTCGGTCGCAGAGGACTATCAAACCCCCGAACAGACTAAATCTATAGAAGGGGTGAATGTGATGAAATATATTCCATTCATCACTGCCTGTTTTCTGTGTCTTCTAACTGCCTGCCTTCTGTGTCTTTTCCCTTCCCCCAGTCCTCATGTATTATGCATTGGAATGTGCTGGAACTGGTTGTGTGCAGGGCTCCGCCCATACCTGGCTCCTTTGTAATCTAACCAGTCCGGCATCAGCCTCCTGAAGGTAGACATCTCTCTATTTTACGTGTTATGTTCTGAGTTAATAAAAGCCTTACTTTTGTTCTGCTAACTTCGAGTCTCGGAATAATTGAGGCACATCACTATCCTCCTCCAAAGCCACTCCTCCATCGCCCAGCTCAGTGGGACTGCCCTCACTTGGTACCACTCTTAACTATCCCATTGTAGCCAGAGAATCTGCAGCAATGGCTTCTCTCCCTGCACCGTTACCTCCAGAGTCCCTCAAGTATCTGTCCTTGGCCCGCTTCTCTTGCTTATCTACATGCTGACATTATCCGTAGATATGGGGTCACCACATGTATGCTGACAACACCCAGTTCTACACCACCTGTCTAAACTCCTCCACTTGGATGGCATTTCCTCCATTTAAACATTGGGAAGACTGAAGCAATCGTCTTTGGCCCCCCGCCAAAAACTCGGTATCCACGCCACCAATTCCACCCCCCTCCTCAGGCTGAACCAGAGTGTTTGCAATCTTGGTCTCCTATTCACTTATCCCGAGCTGAGCTTTCGACTGCATGTACTCTCCACCACAAAGACCGCCCACTTCCACCTCCTAACATCACCCCCTCTGCCCCAGACTGAGCCCAAATGCCGCTGAAACTGTCACCCATGTCTTTGTCACCCACAGACTTGACTATTCCAATGCTCTCCTGGTCAGCCTCCCAATCTACACCCTCCGTAAACTTCAGCTCATCCAAAACTCTGCTGCCTGTATCCTATCCCGCACCAAGTCCCGCTCACCCATCATCCTGTGCTCGCTGACCTATATTGGCTCCTGGTCACCCAATGCCTTAAATTTAAAATTCTCAATCTGGTGTTTAAATCCCTTCATGGCCTTGCCCCTCCTGCCCATCAACCGCTCCCCGCCCTGAACTCTCCATTCCTCTGAATCTGGCCTTTTGTGCATCTTCCCCTCAATTTGCCCCATCATTGGCAGCTGTGCCTTCTGCTGTCTAAGCCCATGCTCTGGAATTCCTTCCCTAAACCCCTCCGGCTCACCAGCTCCCTCTTCCTTTAAAGCCCTCCCCCACCTCGCTGACCAAGGTTTTGATCACCCCTCCTAGTATCTCCTGCTTTGTCTCAAAATCCATATTTGTCTTATAACGCCTGATGTAAAAAGACTACTGAGTGCTTGGTTTGAGTATAAAACAAGGCTTTAATCAACTGTTTCAAAACCATGAGATTTCTAGTTACATCACTAGTTCCTGGTTACAGAAACATCCTGAGTAAGCTGGGCCCATGCCCGAGTATTTATACTCCTTGGACGGCGCCACCAGCTGGCCGCCCAGTGTTACTTCATGAGTTATTTCTTCATGAATGATGAGATTCATGACAATGCCTTTGTGAAGAGCCTTAGGACTTTCACAGGTGCTATATAAATGCAAGCTTTGTTGCTGTTGTTGTTTATGCAACTCAGTGTCAGTGCCTCTGGTGATCAGTTCTGATAAAAGGCCATCGACCTGAAACGTTAACTCTGTTTTTCTCCCCACAGATTTCCAGCATCCGCAGTATTTTGCTTTGGTGTAAGTAAGTAACATCCCGTTAAGATCCAATTTCCTTGTGTACTTAAACCCTGCTAATCCCCTCGGAGTGGTGTGGGGTCACAGTTTGCACTAAGCACAGACTGCATTAACAAACATGATGGGAAAGAGGAAAGCCACGAGTCTCAGCACTAAAGCTGACCTCCTGAACATAATCAATGAGCTGCCCAAGATGAGTCAGTACGACCTGGCACAGCACCTCGGTCCTCCGAAATCCACTGTCGCAAACTTGCTGAAACAGGGAGATAGGTTGTACAGCGAGTGGCATCGAAATTCCAAAGGAAGTGCGATGGTAAGGATGGGGAGGTCAAGGAGGCACCTCTCCACTGGCTTCAGGATGCGCGTGGGACAGATGCGCTTATCAATGGCTCCTTTCTAGCCCAGAAGTGCAAGCAGTTGGCCGAAGCACTTGGAAAGCCTGATTTTAATCCCCCGGAGGGCTGGCTTTAAAGATGGAAGTCTCGCCACAGCACAGTTTCCCACCGTGCATACGAGGAAAAGCTCAACTCCGGTGCAGAACTGTGGATGAAAAAAGCGTTGCCTGGGCTCCTCGAAGGTCATGAACCCCGGGAAATCTTTTAATTGTGACGAGACTGGTGCCTTCTATAGGTGTGTTGGATATGGGACCCTCGCCTTCAAAGGTGAAGCTCTGCTTGGCCATAAAAGAAAGGATTGCCATTATGGCCTGCTGCAGTATGGATGGCATGGAGAAGTGCGATCTACTGGTGATTGGAGAGTTGCAGGACCCTCGCTGTTTTAGAGGAGTTCATCACCTGCCTACGAGTAAGATCGCCTGGATGACAGCAGACATTATTTTCTGAATGGGCACACCTGTTGGATCACAAACGGATGGGTTGCAGAGTTTTCCTGATTCTGGGCATCTTTTCTGGACACCCTCTGGGCTGAGGAACATCCAACTTATATTCCTCCCTGCCAACCCCACATGTCTGATCCAGTTCTTAGGCCAGGGCATCATCTACGGTCTGAAACAGCACTATGTTAAGGCAATGAGAGAGAAAAACCTTCAAGAGATGGACAGTAACGCCGAACTGACAGCACTCCAGTGTGTAAAGAGAATCTCTCTTGGATACAGTTTGTCTGTTGAAAGGTGCCGGAGACTCTGCCAATCAGCAAACAATCCAGTGTTGCTTCAAGAGATCAGAGTTTTCTAAATGGTGGCGAGATAAACGCTGAGGAAAATGTAGCAGAAGCGGAGACAGTGACATCACCAGGCGGGATATCCGTCAGAGGAAGATTCCTCTCAGCTGTGTCACCTTGGTGACCACGACGGTCAGAAACTGACACCGATGACATAGGAGGGGTGGTGGGTGCAACATGAGCCCCAAAATAAAAAGAGGGGAGGGAGAACAGGAACAGGATCTGGACAGCGAAGAAATGATGGTGATACCGAACGACCGACCAATGCTATCTCTGTGGTTCTCACATTGTGGCGTGCTAGGGAGCAGCGTCCCGATGTAAAGCCAGACTGGGAAACCCTCAGAAAGGTGGACATCATTTGGCGCCATACTGCCAGATAAAGACAGTTCAAACTCGGTGTTATGAATCTTATGATCCATGAAGACTCATGAAATAACACTGGACGGCCAGCTGGTGGTGCCGTCCAAGGAGTATAAGTACTCGGGCGTGGGCCCAGCTTGCCCAGGACATTTTGTAAACAGGAACTAGTGAAAGACACCTAGACCTCCATGTTTTGAAACAAGTTGATTGAAGCCTTGCTTTATACTCAAACCAAGTGTGTAGTGAGTTTTATTATGTGTCTCGGATTCCAGAGTTCTTTGTGGTGGAGACGTGAAGGACAGATTTTTGTCAATTTTATCATTTTTAATGCGGATACATTTTTAATTGTTTTTAATTTTTATAACTTTTTTAAAACATTTAACATATGTATTTGACTTTGTTGTTTAAATAAAGCTAATTATACTGCACGCAGTCTTGTTTAGTTTATTCAACAGTGATCTGCTACATTCCTGTTCAATAGTAGAATGCTGTAACAGCGCTACCCCTTTAAACTGCTCAACCCGTGCAGTGGGCAAATCACGTTAGCACCGCTGTATGGTGGGGATTGTAATACATGAGCAACGCAGACACTAACTTCACATTTTAACAGTATTTTAGAATTAAGAACTAGTAACGACTAGGTCCAGGATAGAAGAAAGCCTCAACTGCGAAAATATTCATACTTGTGGTATAAGGATCAATCTGTGGTACTCGATTTTTATCATATATTATAGAGAAAAGAAAAACAGAAGTGCAAAAATTAAACTCCAAGTAGTCTGTCACCATCTTGTGCCTTGACCAAACTTACTTCAACAGCACTTCCCAGCTTTGCTGCCCCTGCCACCGAGAGCAGCAAGGTCTCGGGAACACCATCACCCCGGATTCCGGATCCCCTCCACCTCACCCTGACGAGGATTTGTACTGTCCTTCCTTCATTGTTGCTGGGTCAGGATTTTCCCATGTGACAGTGGGAAGGCATCACCACAAGGACTGCAGTGGATCAAGGAGAAGGCCCATTCCCACCTGCTCAAAGCACTAGGGATGGACAATAAATGCGGCCTTGCCAGCGGCACCCACATCCCAGGAGGAAAGAAATGACATCCCATCCCATCCATGATCGTACCTGCTGCTGATTCCACTTGAAGTCTGGAATAAGGATGAAACCGTTTTGTGGATCTGGATTTTCGTAAACTATTCTCTCAACTTCTGCCTTCTTTTCCAGAATGTTGTACACCCACTGAAAGAAAATACATAAGTCAATCTGGGAGAGCTCAGAAAACCTGCCTGATTAACAGAAGCCATTATACATTAACGTGTCAGGAGAATCCCCTGAATCATTTAAGAAACAGCTGGATATTGTGACGGGTGTGGGAGGGAGTGAACTGTAGGTTCCTTCTGAATGAATGACTGAATAAGCCTTCCTTATTCTCATCTACCTTCTCATTATAGGTCAAACAAATGGAAGTCGATTTATTTGAAATGCTTGCTCTTCAAAACGATTTTGAATCCAATTGCCACCATTACCAAGGAACCTGCCATCAAAGATAGGGCGATCACCTTTAGTTCAATCCAATGCAAAATGAGTCGTGCACTCATTTCTCTCGGGCATGCAGGAGTGGGCCATTTAACTCGTGTGCAATCGCTCTTCATTCATGCATCCACAAGCAAACGTGTTTCGCATATGTCACCAGCGATGTTCCCGCTAAGCTGCGCGCGTGCGTGGCCACGCACTCATCTGCAAGGTCCCGGGCAGGCCGCTCACCGGCTTTTACACTGAAAATACCACGCATGCACAGAAATTTAAAGGGACCGCGCATTAAAAGAAACAGGCCGCGCAGAACAAAGTGCAGCTCACGGGGAACATTGGTCACCAGCCGTTTAAAAACTACCAGCAGTGAAAAACTGAATGGGGCAGATTTTCCTGTTGCTTCGCTTGGGGCTTTTGGATCGCCTGGGAGCAGCAAATACTGTACAGGAAAATCGGACAGGGAGAAGTGTGCTCCCCTAACGGAGCCCAATTTCATTTGAATGGATCTAAAATCGGGCAGGCTGCCTGAACAGGCGTGTGCCTCTCCCTGCCGGATTTTCTTCTATTTGATACTCTGATTGCCCTAGGAACACAAAAACCTACAAAAGCTTTTTCTTGTCTGTTTTGCATTGTTCCAAATGACTGGGCCTCCACCCCTGAACCCATACTGCCTGGTTCAAAACTAGACAGGGTGGTTACTGTTCTGGACCGATGGACATTATGTGACATTCTGGACATTTTTACATGCAATAGCACCCTCTGGTGGCGGTTATTGTGTTAACAGTTTGTAAGCTGGAAAGGTCATCTGTTCCTTTCTTCCTGTGTGAGGTCATTTGACCTTTGTTCCTTTCTTCCTGTGAGAGGTCATTTGACCTTCTTACCTTTCTTCCTGTTGACCCCAGGAAGCAGTTTTGCCAGGAAGAACCTGACTTGAGTAATGGAGAATTTGCTATGAGAGGTTCCATTACAATCCAGTGTAATCTGACTTCCTATGTTAGGCCAAGCGCAATATCTGTGAGTATCTTTAGTTCTTAGCATAATAGCAATGTTGTCAGAGTAATATTTTGATAATACTATGTTTATAAAAGGTTAATATTTAATAGTTACAGAAGTTCGTTCAAATGTTAGTTAGTTATACAATTAGTCTATTCTACTGTTGTAAATATGTTTATATCTTGTGTAATATCGAATGTGTAGTACTCAGTTTATGTACAAAACATACTTTGTCTTTGTTTACAGTTTCACAAATTTGTTCAAGTAAAAGCTTCAAAACAGCAACCGCTTCAGGAAGAATTATTTTGAATGAGTGTTTAACTTGCTGGATAGCTAGATAGGAGCACGTCTAGCGCGGCCAGTACAGTTACCTTCGTCAAGAGAAATCTCACTGAAGGAGCGGGATTGGGCTCACTAGAATACAGCCCTTAGACGGAGTCCCTTGGCTTCAGTTTCTATGCTCCCCATTCTACAGCACAAAAAGCAAGAGACTCAGACTATTTAGTAAGGAAAATATATGAATCCACAAACACTTGGAAATGAGTTGGGATACATGGTTTGATTTACTCTCCTGCTGCAATCGAAAGCTGTGTGGGACTCTTCGCTCATAAACTCTAGCAATCTCTGATGCTACTGTGGAACCAGTAATGCACCACTTTGTAAAGCAACAGCTCAATGCTAACTCTCTTCATCCTCTCCCACATGTAGAGATTTAGGTTTAAAAGTAGAGGCTTTATTTCCCAAAATAGTAAATGCACTAAGTGCCATTAAACTATACAGATTAGGAAGGTCGCGGCTTCAATCCCTGAACTGCTGAGGCCGTCACTGAGCATTCTGCAATGATGTCGAATTCTCATTCCTGTTTACTATCCAGGGGTAAATAACCAGTGAACTGAAGCTTAACTGAACCAGCCATGCCAACACTGTGGTGGGCAGGGCAGGGCAGGGGTCACTCCACCATCTACAAGACTAAAGTCATAGGTGTGATGGAACACTTACCACATGCCTGGGTACCTCTGGCTGCTATAAAACATCTCAGGAAGCTCAAAACTATCCAGGACAGAGCACTTTACTTGATCAGCATCCCTGTCACTGGACTCCACCTCCACCACACCTGGGACACTTTGGCTGTTGAATGGACTACCTGCAGGCTGCACTGCAGCAATTCCATCGGCTTACTTCAACAGCACCTCCTAGTCTCGGTGGCCTCTGCCAGCAAGATGGACAAGAGCAGCAAGATCATAGCAACACCATTATCGCCAAGTTTCCCTTCAAGTCACACACTATCCTGACTCGGACAGACATCACTGTTCCTTCACTGTCACTGGGTCAAGACACCTGGAAGTTTTGCCTGCACATCGTAAGAATACACCATTAAAAATAAAATATCCTGCCAATACTCACTGGCGAGGCTCACACGTAAAGAATACCTGCTTGTGAAGGGTCCCGGAGAGTTGCAGATGCCCTTGGTACTATACTCCATTCTGAGTCAGAACCTTCAGGATGACAGGGAAGAAAACCGGGACAGGGGTGGGAGAAGGAGAATGCAGTTTTATATCTGACGGTGAAGCTGCTGAAAACGTATCGCTGTGTGACGGACTAGTGCTGCAATCATTTAAAGTAGCCATTCCAAAGGAGATTCTGTTTCAGTCTGGGACTGCTGCCCAGATAGACTATGGCGTGGCTCTGCTCCAAAGCTTGGCTGTTTCTGCTACAACACACACTTCAACAGATAAAAACCAACACCCTTGCAATGCACGCACACACAGACAGCATTCAATCTATCATTCAAATCACAATAATGAACTTAAAAACGCTGTTATAAAATGCTGCAGAACAAAGTAGCAGTAGGAGTAATACCTTGGCAGAGTGAGTTTAGGGCCTGGGAGGAGTTGGTCAAGGCTATCCAAAATAAAACCCGACGAACCGTTTCAGATATAATGGGTGATTCTGTGCTCCTACAGGGGAAGCTGCATTTGCAGGTAGCGGGGGCAGAGACAGATTTACAACACTGTAGCGTTGATTAGCTCGGAGCACTAGACCTTGGATGTAGATAGTCTCGTTCACCCATCACCACTGTGCTCACTGGCCTACACTGGCTCTGGATCCAGCAATGCTTCAAATTTAAAATTCTCATCCTTGTGTTCAAATCCCTCCATGACCTCGCCCCCTCTCTATCTCTGTAATCTCCTCCAAGCCGCCGAGAACTCTGCGTTCGTCCCAATCTGGATTCTTGTGCATCTCCGATTTCCTTGGTCCCACCATTGGAGGCCCTAAGCTCTTGGATTCCCTTCCAATACCTCTCCGCCTCTCCTCAAAACCTACCTCCTTGACCAAGCTTTTGGTCACCTATCATAATATCTACTTATGAGGCTCGGTGTCAAATTTTGTTTGTTAATGCTCCTGTGAAGCGCCTTGGGATGTTTCACTACGTTAAAGGCGCTATATAAATGCAAGTTGTTGTACGAAGAAGGGTTTCGTATTCCCGAGACACTGGACTAGTGCTGGGAGCACCATTCACTGAACCAAGGTGGTACATATATCCTAGTGGGTGGGATAAACAGGACACTGGGGAAGGTTTTATACGAGCAATGTTGTGGGAAAGGGAGACAGCACAGCAGACTACTGACTAAGCAACTAAACTTAGGATTGCGAAGGATGATTTAAGCTATGTTTATATAAATACAAGAAGGAAACAAACAATGGATGAGCTGGACGTGATGACTAATACGGGGCAATTGAACATCATTTCGTTGAATTTCTGCCACGTTTCTCCAGTGGCGAATCGCCCAGAGAAACAGCTAAGAATGGCCGGTTACAATGTTTCTTCAAGGTTTCTGCCAAAATCACAGTGGGCAATTGAAACTTGGCTCAACAAGGAAAATGAGCGAGGAACAAACCTGCAGGGTTATGTGTGCTTTAGAGAATCAGAGAGAAATGACCTGCAATCTATAAAAGGGTCTTGGCAATGAGAGAGTTTTTTTGCTGGATTTAGAAAACAGAAAAAGCAACAAAAAAAAACAAGTTAGTGCCAGGAATATGCATCAGGCCATCAAACAATCCAAAGGATGGAAACGTATTGCTGTTGGAGGCCCTAAAACAGATGAGTGCAGGATCATCGTTGATGACAACACCAACTTGCATTTATATAGCGCTTTTAACATAGGAAAACATCCCAAGGTGCTTCACAAAGGCACAATCAAAAATAAATGGACACCGCACCAAAGAATGAGCTATCAGGGGGGATGACCAAAACACTGTCAAAGATGTGGGTTTTAAGGAAGGTCTTGAAGGAGGTTGAAAGGCAGAGTGGGTTATGCAGGAAATTCCAGAATGTGGAGCCAAGGCGACTGAAGGCATGGCCGCCAATGGTGGGGTGAATGGGGGGAAGGGGTGTACAGTTGGCCAGAGAGCTGGGAGAGGTTGCAGAGACAGGGAGGGACAAGGCCATGAAGGGATTTAAACATGAGGTTGAGAATTTTAAACTTAAGGCGTTGGGGGAGCAAAAGCCAATGTAGGTCAACGAGGATAGAGGCAATGTGTGAATGGGGCTTGATGCGAGTTAGGATATGGGGAGCAGAGTTTTGGATGACCTGAAGTTTATGGAGGGTGGAAGATGGGAAGCGGATCAGAATGATCCTGGGCGGTGGACAGTTTCGGCAGAGGACAGCGAGACCCAATTGAGATGGGTAGAACTTAAAAACAAAAAGGGGGCAAGCACTTTGCTGGGAGTGTACTATAGGCCCCCAAACAGTCAGGGGGAGATAGAGGAACAGATATGTAGGCAAATCTCAGAGAAATGTGCAAATAATAGGGTAATAATAGTGGGGGATTTCAACTTCCCCAATATTAACTGGGATAGTCAGAGTGTGAAAGGCTTAGAGGGTGCAGAATTCTTAAAGAGCATCCAGAAGAGCTTTTTGAGCCAGCATGTAGAAAGTCCTACAAGAGAGGGGGCGGTACTGGACCTAATTCTAGGGAATGTGGCCGGCCAAGTGGTAGAAGTGTTAGTAGGTGAGCACTTTGGTGACAGTGACCATAATTCGGTGAGATTTAAGGTAGTCATGGAAAAGGACAGAGATGGACCGGAAATAAAGATTCTAAATTGGGGGAAGGCCGATTTTAATATGATAAGGCAGGATCTGGCCAAAGTGGACTGGGATCAGCTACTTGTAGGAAAATCCACATCGGAGCAATGGGAGTCTTTCAGAAAGGAAATTGAGAGAGTACAATGGCAACATGTTCCCGTAAAGGTCAAGGGTGGGACCAACAAGCCCAGGGAACCTTGGATGTCAAGGGATATACGAGAATGTATTAGGAAAAAAAGGGGGGCTTTTGGCAGATACAAAGGACTAAAGACAGAGGAAGCCCTAGAGGAGTATAAAAAGTGCAGGGGGATACTTAAAAAAGAAATTAGGAGAGCGAGGAGGGGCCATGAAATAACACTGGTGAGCAAAATAAAGGAAAATCCTAAGGTGTTTTATAAGTATATTAAGTGCAAGAGGATAACTAGGGAAAGAGTAGGGCCCATTAGGGACCAAAGTGGCAATCTGTGTGTGGAGCCAGAAGATGTAGGTGGGGTTTTAAATGAATTTTTTGCATCTGTGTTCACTATGGAGAAGGACAATGTAGACATAGAAATCGGGCAGGGGGACTGTGATATACTTGAACATATTAGCATCAAGAGGGAGGAGGTACTAGCGGTTTTAGCAGGCTTAAAAGTGGATAAATCCCCAGGCCCGGACGAGATGTATCCCAGGCTGCTGTGTGAGGCAAAGGAGGAGATTGCAGGGGCTCTGACACAAATTTTCAGAACCTCTCTGGCCACAGGGGATATGCCAGAGGACTGGAGAACAGCTAACGTAGTACCATTATTCAAGAAGGGTAGTAGGGATAAACCAGGGAATTACAGGCCAGTGAGCCTAACATCAGTGGTAGGGAAATTATTGGAAAAAATTCTGAGGGACAGAATTAGTCTCCACTTGGAGAGGCAAGGATTAATCAGGGATAGTCAGCATGGCTGTGTCAAGGGAAGATCATGTCTGACTAATTTGATTGAATTTTTCGAGGGGGTGACTAGGTGTGTGGATGAGGGTAATGCAGTGGATGTGGTATACATGGATTTCAGTAAGGCTTTCGATAAAGTCCCGCATAGGAGACTGGTCAAGAAGCTAAGAGCCCATGGGATCCAGGGTGACTTGGCACATTGGATCCAAAACTGGCTGAGTGGCAGAAGACAGAGGGTGATGGTCGAAGGTTGTTTTTGTGACTGGAAGCCTGTGTCCAGTGGGGTACCGCAGGGATCGGTGCTGGGTCCCTTGCTGTTTGTAGTCTACATTAATGATTTGGATGTGAATGTAAAAGGTATGATCAGTAAGTTCGCAGATGACACAAAAATTGGTGGGGTGGTATATAGCGAGGAGGGTAGCCTCAGTCTGCAGGACGATATAGACGGGTTGGTCAGATGGGCGGAACAGTGGCAAATGGAATTTAACCCTGAAAAGTGTGAGGTGATGCATTTTGGAGGGACTAACAAGGCAAGGGAATACACAATGAATGGTAAGACCCTAGGAAAGACAGAGGATCAGAGGGAACTTGGTGTGCATGTACATAGATCCCTGAAGGCAGCAGAACAGGTGGATAAGGTGGTTAAAAAGGCATATGGAATACTTGCCTTCATTAGCCGAGGCATAGAATATAAGAGCAGGGAGGTTATGATGGAGCTGTACAAAACGCTGGTTAGGCCACAGCTGGAATACTGTGTGCAGTTCTGGTCGCCACACTATAGGAAGGATGTGATTGCTTTGGAGAGGGTGCAGAGGAGATTCACCAGGATGTTACCTGGGCTGGAGCGCTTCAGCTATGAAGAAAGACTGGACAGGCTGGGGTTGTTTTCCTTGGAGCAGAGAAGGCTGAGGGGGGACCTGATTGAGGTGTACAAAATTATGAGGGGCATAGATAGGGTAGATAGAAAGGAACTTTTTCCCTTAGTAGAGGGGTCAATAACCAGGGGGCACAGATTCAAGGTAAGGGGCAGGAGGTTTAGAGGGGATTTGAGGAAGAACTTTTTCACCCAGAGGGTGGTTGGAATCTGGAACTCACTGCCTGAAAGGGTGGTAGAGGCAGGAACCCTCACAACATTCAAGAAACATTTGGATGAGCACTTGAAATGCCATAGCATACAAGGCTACGGACCAAATGCTGGAAAATGGGATTAGAATAGACAGGGCCTGATGGCCGGCGCGGACGCGATGGGCCGAAGGGCCTCTTTCTGTGCTGTATAACTCTATGACTCTATGAGCAGAAATTTACTGAAGCTGGGCTGCACCCATTTCTAAAGCAGCATGTGAGGGAACGGACAAGGGAGAATGCAATATTAGATTTAGTGTTAACTAGTGAGGAAAGGGAGATAAGTTAAATAGTAGAATGGGAAGATCTGGGATCTAGTGACCATAGTGTTGTTACTTTGAGTAGAGAAGAACAAGCCTATTAAGAAACTTAATTTTAGACAAGCAAAATTTGAGGGCATGAGAGAATACATAAAGTGGGTGGAAATATTGAGAAGAAAGACTGCAGAAAGAAAATGGCAACATTTTAAAAGGATATTTTTTAAGATGCAAAAGTAATTTATCCCTCAAATAAGCTGTTGAGGAAATACAAATCATGCAGATAATTAAAAAAGTTACAGAAAGCATTAGAAAGAAGGAGAAAGCATGCAAAATATAAAAAGTTCAGGAAGGGAACTGGATAGGGAGATCTAGAAAGAGGCCGAGAAATACAAAGAAATATTTGCTGAAAGAGAACATGAACAAAATATAGCTGGCAACCTAAAGGAGAAGAACAAAGCCTGCTTCAAATATGTCAAAAGCAAGGTGTGGGTACAGGGAGGCGATTAGACTAGGTGGGATATTAAAGGGCATGTAAAAGCCAGAAAGAACAATACCCTGTGGCTGAGGACAGGGAAGTTGTTGAAATACAAAGCCACTACTCTGCAGAAGTACTCACAAATGAAAAGGAGAGAAGTGCCAAAAATGAGGATATAATTTAATGGTGAGTTTAACGTAGACACCTTTAAAATGAAAGCGAGCATACAAAGTCTATTCCTTTCAACTAAAAGTTACGTAATTCATATTATTGTTCAAAAAAATCCTTTACATTGTCAGGAGCAGACTGTATTGGGAAAGTTCCAGAAATTCAAGATTGATAAGCCTCAGAGTTCAAACGAATTTCATCCCAGTTGGCTCAGGAGATCGTGAATCCCATCATCAACATTTTCTAGAGTGTCTGGATTAGGGTCCCATCCTGGAGGAAGGGAAAGCAGCAAACGTGACTCCTATTTTTAAAAGAGGGCTAAGGTCAAGCCGTCAAATCACAAGTCTTTCGATTGTGGGGAAGTTGTGTTACTAAGGGTTCCCATTTGGGACTGGTGCCTGTTCAGCTGGGTCTGTATAAGACCACTCAAGGCTTTAGACTAGTACACTGGTTAAGGTGCTATGGCTCTTGCTTAAATAGGCCTAATGAACAAGGAAGTTTTGGATGGTATTGATATCCGGTCTCTGTTGCCCTTACCATAACCTATCAAAGATGAAAGGAATGCTGCACCTAAGTGAGGTCCTGTCCTTCATTAAACTAATTCACAACTGGCAATGATAGTTTTTGACACTTGCCTGTCCAGTTAAATGACACCTTGGAAATGATCCATGTGACAGAATCAATCCTCTTGAGTGGTCACTAATGGTTTGTCCCAGTGGGATTTAGTTAGTAGGAATAGGAGTTTACGTCTGTCCACCCGTAAGTAAGGGTTCCAAGAAAATTGTTAGAAGGTTTATAGAAAAGGCAGAAAGCTAACTGAAGTGAAAAGAGAAATGTAAAGTTTTGGGGTTCAGCAGAGAATAGGACGGTGTGGATTATGTATTAAATGCAAATGTGCTTTTTGTAGTACAGGAAACTTTTTTTTTATCTGGCATGGACGGGACCGACGTGGTGCCGGTTCATCAAAAATTCCAGATAACCGAACGCTATAGTAAAAGATACGGAGCTAAGCAACAAACCCTGTTGCTTAGCAACAAGTTCAAAACAATGGCCACAAGTTGCAAGCGTCTCTGTAGCTTAGCAACAGCTGCAGCCACACCCTTGCACAGCAACACATGGAGGAAGGCAAGTAATAAAAGTTACCTGAACCTACTCCTGAATTTTGCCGGTTAACTGACATTTCCGGTTATTTAGGTGCCGGTTAATCGAAAGTTTCCTGTACTGGTAGACAGCTAGAACTGTGAGTACCGTGATTACAGACAGGAAAGCAGCCAGAATGTTGGGAGCTTTAACTAGGGGTGTCATTTATATGTTGAGAGAGGGAATTCTAAAGTTATATCTGGCCTCGGTGAGACTACATTGTGAGAATACTGTGCAATTTTAGTATCTCCATTTAAAAAGTGTTTGTTTATTGGAGGAAATGCAGATGAGGGTTGCTGGATTAATTCCAGAACTAAGAGGGCAGAGCTTTCAGGACACATTAGCTACCCTGGGACATGCTCTCCGTATTTAAGATTTGAGGCGATTGGAGAATGTGGATCGAGAGAAACTCTTCTACCATGTATGAACTTCAAGAACAAGGGATCATCGTTTCAAATTAAGGATGACAAAAGAAAACGGAAAGTTCAGGCAAAACATTTTCAGTGAAAGGGATGATAAATATGTGGAACAGACTACTCTGAAGGACAAGACAGGTTCCCATCAGCAAATAGGATTCAAGGTTATTAGACCTAGAAATCCATCAAGATAATCTTGTAGGGAACTGGATTGGTCAGGATGGACCAATACTGCTGCCTGCAAGTATTCATCACTTAAGTTTGATCTTATTTGTGTTGGCACTGAGCAGGGGCCTGCCACTTACCCACAGAATTACGAGAATTATATAAAGAGGATGCAGTACCAGCGCTGCTCTTGCATATCTCCAAATGGCCAAACTGACTGTGGCTTTGGCAGATACCTGAGACAGCCTGCCTGCACACCCACCCTCCTGGCTCAGGAGTGGCCCACTGAACTACAGAGCCCATGAGAAAAGGAATGAGCAGAAAGGGCCATTTATTTATTGAAATGCACAATACCTGAATACTGAAGGTTTGGGACTGAAGGTACGGGGTGCTGATGGTCTTATAGTCATCTGCTGTTTCATGGACGAGGTACATCTCCTGCCGTAGGTATTTCTTGATGTGCTTCTCTGTAGCTGGACATACCACTGTGGTCTTTATCTCTGCAAAGGAATGCAGACTTTGTCTTAGAATTTAAAAAAGTAACCAGAAAGATGAGTGAAGAATTTTTTTTGTAATTCTCCAAGCCATCAATTGTTGTTCCTCCCCACTTCCCATGCTATGTTTGTTGGGTACAGCATGGACAAGTGGCCTGCTTCTTAGCCTCCAATAATCCCATTCTATAACCACCGAGTAGGAGGTGCAGAAAGCCCCAATGTTAAGTCCTACTGCCCACAGGGACGTTATCTGGCCTCTGTTTATTGCTTGTCCATGACACAATGGCTGCGGTAGAATCATAGATTGTTACAGCACAAAAACAGACCATTCGGTCCATCAGGTCTGTGTCGGTGTTTGTATCCACATGCCCCACCCATTCTAATCCCCCTCTCCTGCTGTCTCCCCAGGCCCCTTTAATATCCCACCCATTCTAATCCCCCTCTCCTGCTGTCTCCCCGTGTCCCTTTAATATCCCACCCATTCTAATCCCCCTCTCCTGCTGTCTCCCCAGGCCCCTTTAATATCCCACCCATTCTAATCCCCCTCTCCTGCTGTCTCCCCGTGTCCCTTTAATATCCCACCCATTCTAATCCCCCTCTCCTGCTGTCTCCCCGTGTCCCTTTAATATCCCACCCATTCTAATCCCCCTCTCCTGCTGTCTCCCAGTGTCCCTTTAATATCCCACCCATTCTAATCCCCCTCTCCTGCTGTCTCCCCGTGCCCCTTTAATATCCCACCCAGTCTAATCCCCCTCTCCTGCTGTCTCCTGTTAACTAATTCCTTTTCAAAAGAATTTGTAGATTCAATAGTTTGTGGCAGAAATGTTCACATTCGAACCATTCTCCGTGGCAAGAAACTTTGACTAACCTCCTGTTTAATTGTTTTTGTGCCCATCTTAAATTTTTGCCTTTTTGTTACCATCTAAGTGACCAGTGAAACAATCGATCACTACTGGTCACTCCCCATGCAATGAACAGTGAAAGAAAACCTATACCCTATTACTCCAACATTTATCTACCCCCACCCTCCCCACAAAAAAAGTTAAACAGTTATCGTGCCTTGGAGGCGGTACAACGAAGGTTCACTAGATTGATTCCTGGGATGAGAGGGCTGTCCTATGAGGAGAGATTGAGTAGATTGGGCCGATACTCTCTGGAGTTTAGAAGAATGAGGTGTGATCTCACTGAAACATGTAGGATTCTGAGGGGATTGACAGGGTAGACGCTGAGAGGTTCTTTCCCCTGCCGAGACCAGCATCAAGCGTATCTGAAAATGAGGTGCCAACCCGGTGAAGCTACAACATAGGACTAAATGCATGCTAAACAGCAGAAGCAGCATGCTACAGACACAGCTAAGCGATCCCACAATCAATGGATCAGATCAAAGCTTTGCAGTCCTGCCACATCGGGTTGTGAATGGTGGTGGACAATTAAGCAACTAACGGGAGGAGGAGGGTCAAGGAACATCCCCATCCTCAACGATGGCAGGGCCCAGCACACAAGTGCAAAAGACAAGGCTGAAACACTTGCAACCACCTTCAGCCAGAAGTGCCGAGTGGATGATCCATCTCGGCCTCCCCCTGGAGGTCCCCACCATCACAGATGCCAGTCTTCAGCCAATTCACTCCATCAAGAAACGACTGAGTGCGGTGGACACAGCAAAGGCTACGGGTCCCGACAACATCCCGACTGTAGTGCTGAAGACCTGTGCTCCAGAACCAGTAGCCCAGCTGTTTCAGTACAGCTGCGCACTGGCAGCTACCCGGCAATGTGGAAATCTGCCCAGGTAAGTCCTGTCCACAAAAAGTAGGACAAATCCAGGTAAATTACTGCCCCATCAGCCTGCTCCCAATCATCATCAGACTCCAACCTTGGTCCAAACATGGGCAGAAGAGCTCAATTCCAGCGGTGAAATGAGAGTGACTGCCCTTGACAACAAGGCAACAGTTGACACCAAGGAGCCCTGGTAAAACTGAAGTCAATGGGGATTGGTGGAAAACGCTCCACTGGCTGGAGTCATACTTGGCACAAAGGAAGATGGCTGCGGTTGTTGGAAGCCAATCATCGCAGCTCCAGGACATCGCTGCAGGAGTTCCTCAGGACAGTGTCCTAGTCTCAATTATCTTCAACTGATTTGTCAATGGCCTTCCCTCCATCATAAGGTCAGAAGTAGGGCTGTTCACGATGATGGCACATTATCCTCTGATAAGGAAGCATCCTATGCCTGCGTGCAGCAAGGCCTAGACAACATCCAGGCTTGGGGTGATAAATGGCAAGTAACATTTGCACCACACAAGTGACCATTTTCAACAAGAGAGAGCCTAACCATCTCCCCTCGACATTCAATGGCATTCCCATCATCGGGTCCTCCACCATCATTGCCCAGAAACTCAACTGGGCCAGCCATATAAATGCTGTGGCTACTAGAGCAAGTCAGAGGCTGGGTTTTCTGTAGCAAGTGGCTCACCTCATGATTCCCGAAAGCCTCTCCACCACCTACAAGGCAGAAATCAAATCAGCTGCAACAACATTCAAGAAGCTCGACACCATCCAGGATTGGCACCTGATTCACTAGCTTAAACATCCACTCCCTCCACCATCGGTGTACTGTGTCTACAAGTGTATAATATCTAGAGGATGCACTGCAGCAACTCGCCAAGGCTTCTTCGGCAGCAGCGCCCAAACCTGCAACCTCCACCACCTAGAAAAACAAGAACAGTAGGTGTATGGGAACACCATCACCTCCAAGTTCCCTTCCAAGTCACACACCATCGCTGACTTGGATACATATCGCCGTTTCTTCATCGTGGCTGATCAAAATTCTGGCACCTCCTACCTAACAACATTGTGGAGTAACATCATCACATGGACTGCAGCGGTTCAAGGAACAGGCCCACCATCACTTTCTCAAGGGCAACTAGGGATGGGCAATAAACGCCAGCCTTGCCAGCAATGCCACTTCCCGATAAGTGATTTAAAAAACACCCCTCATTTACATATGTAAGCGGTCTAACAGCAGTTTTAGGCGGCTGCCAGCAATACCTGTAAAATGGGTGAACCCAATATCGGGTCGGATGTCTTTCAGGTGTCCTTTGGGCGCGGGACGTTGGTCTCTGAATATGGCCCTCGTTGCACCCATTTCATGCCCATAGAACGTGTGCAATGTGGTCCAATTTCTACCCGCCATACTCTACGGGAAAGACTGGTAACTCAGGATCTTAATTAAGTGACAGCCACTTAGTATGTAGGAACTAGCATGCAAGAGCAGTTTGTTTTGCTGACTACACTGATTTAAGTGGGCGTAACTCCCTAAACGTTGTTATCAAAAATGTTCAGCTCCTTTACAGGATGTGCAAACAGATTAAAATATTTTCAGTGATACAACGCAGACTTTAGGAGTTCAGAAACAGGCAAGGGTTGTGCTTGGCCAGGAAACTCCCCTAAATCACATTGATGCTTCATTAATCTCACGCCTGGGTGTTTAGCAGTTGTGGTACAGGACAGGTGGATTGCAATACACAGAATGCTTCAGCAAATAAATATGTTCCATCAGGTATATTCACCTGCTGTCTGCAGTATTATACGCAAAATAACCGATAAGCTTAACATTAGTGATCAGAGACATACATACCTGTGTGTCATTTATCTGAGTAAAGTCGCATGTTTCAAACAGAAACATAGATTATTTTAAAACTTCCACAAGATTTAGAGAGCTAATTTGTAGACTGTGACTGGCGCATCATTACATTGCCACTCAGATAGTGAAGGGACTATGGAAGATGCTGAATGAATTTTAAATGGCATACAATGGGAGAAGAACACGCCAGGGTTCCTGAGGGAAAAGCACCCAGGCTTGGATTCTCTTATTTGGGAGGAAGTAAGTGTGGGGCTCCTTGGATGTCACCCCAAACCGAGCCCATTACCCCGGGTGGGGGGGGGGGGGGGGGGGGAGGGGTGTCTTTAGTTATGCACGGCGGGATTCTCTCCACTGAGGGGGAGGCCTGCTGCAGCACCAGAAGAAGCAACCAGGCAGAAAAGCCCCATAGATCACGAGAGCCTTACCGTTGTAGGCCTCAGCAGAGAGCAGCGCCAACACAGGCAAGTGTGTGGGCGCCAAGGTGGAGGGTGAGGAGGCCTGGATGAGGCCCTGTCCCTTCATTTCCTGATCTTGAGCCACTACCCCAGGCCTACTGCCAGCTTCTATACCACATTCCCGAAAGCGGCGGCAACTGGGGATAGACAGAAGGGAAATGCCCCGGCAATGCCATTTCATATTTTGGTGGGTGGGGAAAGGGCAGTCCCAGGAGGAGGGAAATCCAGGCTGGGGCAGTGAGGTGAAGTAGGCGTTGCTACCAGACTTTGCCTCATTCTCTGCCCACAATCCCACGCCGTTTAGGGCAGGATCGCAGAGGAGAATACAGCCCCCAATCTTCACTCAGCCACACCTTTACACTGCACTAAAACACCTTGCTACTACCTGATCATTCAGAGTTGTGACTGGTCGAGACTTAACCTTTACCATGCAATGAGCTTGTTTTCTCGTCTTTGCATTATGGAGATCTCTGGGCTGGCAACAGGATAGCCCATGCCAGACAAGCTCTCTTTACTGGACGCTTGTACAGGTCAAAGACTGGCCTGGCCATGTCTATGACATCACTGTCAATCTTTAGACTTGTGATATTCAATTCGCTGAAAAATAACCTGTACGGTCGGTTTTACAGCCAATCAAAAGCCCAGTTTTTTGCAATGTTGCTCCTACTTCCAAAATAGCTGAAGTGCAGGAGGCAAAGAGCGAGAAGCAACCTGCTCGTAACTAAAGGTTATAAATAAAATAAGGTGCACCAGATAAAGGAAAATTAAAATCGAAGTAAAATAGAATAGAGGGGAGTGGAGAAGAGAATGGAAGTAAGGAGAAAAAAAGAAAGGCAGGGCAAGCAGTTAGTGTTCAGCATTAATTATTTGTTTTAGTTTAGTTGCAGAGTTAAATATTCTAAACACGCCAAAGGAGTATGTTATCTACTTAGTCAGCGAGCTGCGAGGAAATGGAAAGTGCCAGGAGGTCAGAGAGTTACAAGGTTTTTGTTGAACATCGCTTTCAAATCTGTTCATTGCGGATTTGTGAACTGAAACTCCAGAATTCAATGTATTACTTTTTGTTCCTAAAATTTCAGTAATTGGTCAATCTTAACACTCTTAAAAAAACAGCAGAGGAGTGAACAGCTGGTCCCCGTCACACCCAACTACACAATCTTCCTCCACATCCATCTGCTCTTGAACTGGCTCCTCTGCCATCTTGCATGACATCCGCAGCAGTTCAGGCCCACTGCATGGTTGCACTTACTCCTCTTCCTGTATTCACCAACTTAACTGTGGTTGAAGGTCGATCATCACAGCCCCAGGACATCGCTGCAGGAGTTCCTCAGGGCAGTGTCCTAGGCCCAACCATCTTCAGCTGCTTCATCAATGATCCTCCCTCCAACATAAGGTCAGAAATGGGGATGTTCGCTGATGACTGCAGTGTTCAGTGCCATTCGCAACTCCTCAGATAACGAAGCAGTCCATGCCCGCATGCAACAAGACCTGAACGACTTTCATGTTTGGGCTGATAAGTGGCAGGTAACATTCGCGCCACACAAGTGCCAGGCAATGACTATCTCCAACAAGCGAGAGTCTAACCAGCCACATAAATACTGTGGCAACAAGAGCAGGTCAGAGGCTGGGTATTCTGCATCGAGTGTCTCACCTCCTGACTCCCCAAAGCCTTTCTACCATCTACAAGGCACAAGTAAGGAGTGTGATGGAATACTCTCCACTTGCCTGGATGAGTGCAACTCCAACAACACTCAAAAAGCTCAACACCATCCAGGACAAAGCAGCCTGTTTGATTGGCACTCCCTCCACCACCGGTGTACCGTGGCTGCAGTGTGTACCATCTACAAGATGCACCGCAGCAACTCGCCAAGGCTTCTTCGGCTGCACCCCCCCCAAACCCTCGACCTCTACCACCCAGAAGGACAAGGGCAGCAGGCGCATGGGAACACCACCACCTCCAAGTTCCATTCCAAGTCTCACACTATCCTGACTTAGAAGTATATCACCGATTCTTCATCGTCACTGGGTCAAAATCCTGGAACTCCCTACCTAACAGCACTGTGGGAGCACCTTCACCACACGGACTGCAGCGGTTCAAGGCAGCTCACCACCACCTTCTCAAGGGCAATAAATGCGGGGCTTGCCAGCAACGCCCACATCCCATAAACAAATTTTAAAAAAGCTCAGCCCAACACAGCAACTGATATATAGAAAAGTGAAAATAATGGGTATTGTAGCCAGTGATGGAGCTGAAGGTGAAGTATGTACAATGATGAAACTGTCTAATCACACAACATTTCTGTTTCATTCCATCACAGCCACCCTCAGTTCCCTTTCCGCATCTGATCTTCCTTTTATGTAGATCAATATGGCAGCCTACAAACTTTTCACATTTGGTGGGAATCCTCTGTGTGAGATCGAGAGCTCCCGCATGTATGTCACAGCATTCGGTCTGCGCTGGTGGTGCGTTGCTGTCTGACTATAAAGGTGCCATGCTGCAGTCTGATTGTACCAGGTAGTATGTTACCGTTTCAGATTTTCAGTACCATTATTTCATTCGACAGTTTAATAGTTGTTGCTGGAGGCATCTTTTGTTCCCTATGATCCAAAAACGAGTCCACTTCCTTGCTACTTTTTTTAGAATGGGTTCCTAGCAATGGATGCGATTGTCTCTAGCTTGGTAGGCAGCTCACACCCCTGGTTACTATGTAGAAGTTGCTTCAAAGGGATTGTCTGCTAAACAAGTTTTGGGAGGCACAAAGATAGAAATAATTACCATCAATTTCTTATACTCCAGACTATAAACTTTTTAACTGTCTCATTGGGTTACTGTAAGCAAGATTCTTGTGTTTCGGTTGTGTCCTGGATGTGTGCAAATTGCTTGTCTGGTTTCTGCGAGAGTATAGTGATATCTGAGAAGCCCAAGTTGATTTAAGGCTCTATCATTGCAAGCGTACATCACTGGGGATTAGCGTTGTTTAATTGTGAGACTTATCCGTCAACCTTCATCTCGATTTCCAAGGGCGATACATAAACAACTGGACCTGGTAGTCTGGATGCTTCAATATTCTTCTTGGTCTAATGCGACACAGTTGCAGACTAACAAGGTCTCCGCTGGGTCTGTTACAAGTTTTTCCACTGAGAACGCACGGTCCTATGTCTAAAGCACTACAGAGAGCCTCTAAAGTTATCTTGACTTTTATTGTTCTGGAAGAGACACTGCGTTATGTTAAATATTTTAAGTTAGCCAATATTTATTCCTCAATCAACATAACAAAAAAACAGATTATCTGGTCATTATCACATTGCTGTTTGTGGGAGCTTGCTGTGCGTATTGGCTGCCACGTTTCCCACATTACAACAGTGACTACACTCCTAAAGTAATTCATTGGCTGTAAAGCACTTTGTGGTCTCCAGTGGTCGTGAAAGGCGCTGTATAAATGCAAGTCTTCCTTTTTCTTTTTTTTTTAAAGCTAAATCTGATGTTTGTTTCAATCTTGATTCTGTTAATCTTACTTTTTAATCAACTAGATTTTAATTTTTCAGCCAATGTTTGTCAATGTGGAGTTTGCCATCAGTCGGAGCGATCAAGTGGGATCCTGTACTATTTCCACTGCATGAATTAACAGTAAAAAGAACCATGATTGACCCTTCTATCCTAGTCTTCATGCAAAAGACCATGGGGGAGAAATTCGGTTGATAGCGCCACCGATTAATGCCTAAAGAGGCCGAGAAGTGGGGCGCTAGCCAATTTCCGGGCGGGCGCAAGGCGTCTAGCGCCTCGCCCCATATTGAGCATGCATTTAGCGCCGGCGCTAAATCTTAGCGATTATGAAGTAATTTGAGTGTGCAACGCCTTTTGGGTGCCCCGGACCAGAAATTCAGTGGCGCCCCCCTCCATAGCGCCTGGCGCTAATAGTGACAGCTTACCTGGGCCTTACCAAGTCTCTCTCAGGCTGGAGGAGCGTTATTTATAGGGGACTGGTGTGGTTTAAAAGTGGCAGCCATTTTTGGATCACAACTTCCTCGAGAGCTACAAAGAGTTGCTGAGCTGCACACCGAGAGCCATTTGACCACTGAGCCAGCACAGGCAGACGATCTTCAGCCTTCTGACCATCACCTTGCTGTTGGTGAGCCTTGACAACGGGGAACCATCCTGTGGGCACTTATTATGGGGGCTGCATTGGAGGGGAACGTCCTGCTGCTGAATCATCTGGAAAGGGCACTGAGACGCTGGGAGAGGGGGGCGGGCATGGCCAGACGGAGGAGGGCCAACAGACGTCGCCACAGCAGACCTTACGCTGGCAGGGTTTTCCGACAGCAGTTTTCCTACATGAACATGCCGGAGGAGCAGTGTGTCAGAAGGCTGCGATTTAGAAAGGAGGTGGTGACTGAGCTGTGCCAGCTGCTTCAGCCAGATCTGCAGCCTCAGATAAGGTGCAGGACATCTCTGTCGGTGGCTGAACTTCTACGCGAGCGGCTCTTCTCAGGCTGCGCATCAGAGGCTGATCAGAAGTAGCTTCTAGGCCCCTCTCACGGAATGCTTGCTGCCATTCCAAGAACAGGCATGGAACTGGTCTGATACCCCCAAGCCTGTGAAGGGCAAGATGCATGTAAATAGCAGGCATAGCCGTTGTAAATGAAAAAGTGTTTCATTACACAAAATGTGGTTCCTTCAAACATGAGAAAGCTATGGCAACAGAAAGCAAAACTAATACCCTGACACATAACTGCCTCTCACACCCGGGAGACTGTCCAAAACATAAATCACATTCCGACCATCTTCCTTGGCCTTGATTCCATTGCGCCAACCAAAGCATCCAATGCCCCATCAGTGAGGCGTTCCGCCCACTGCCTCACCCTTTCCATTTCTTGCTAGGCTGGTGCGCCACAGGTAGGCTCCCACCGCTTTGAAGGCCTACAAGGCAGTGAGTGTGTCTGGTGATGCCAATTGACCTGCCCCTTTAAGAGCTGGCCGGCGCCACTGTGTCTCAGGGAAAGTGATTATTGAAAGCACCTGCGCTGCGCCCCGCCGCAGCAATATTGGGTTGCGCCGCCGGGTTAGCGCCTTAAGAGTAGCGTGCAGTGCCTGATTTAGCGCCGCAATCACCTTTAGGGGCGCTGCAACCCAATATCGCGCTAGGTGGCGCTAAATTGTGACTGGCGCTAAACTTTGCGCATCGCCAGGACTAGCACCCCAAACGGGGCTATACCGAATTTCTAGGCCCATATTTTTAGTTCAGAGGGACCAAGGCTTATCTGTGGGAGTGGATTATTTGCACTCAGCACACGGAGAAAGTATCTGGAGTAAGTTCGAGTTGCAGCAACGGGTTTCCCTGATGCCACACCAATTTATTTCCGGTGAGCAAGTGGGCCATTCAGACCCAGCTTCAATCCCCATTTAGTGCTCTGAGACAGCTGATCTCAGCCAAGGGAACAGTAAGTGCTTGTTTGAGCACCTCTGGACTAGCAATGGGGAAAACTAAAACAAAAAACATGGATGAGCCAGGCTACCCAGTGAAAACAAGATCTGGCTCAGCTGTGAGGTCTGCCACAGTCAATTAACCTTCAGCACATACAAATAAAAAGGGCATGGAAGGACATCAGGCCCGCCATATTGCGACATGGTGAAACCACGTTCAGCACTGACCCACCTCCGACCATGCAATCTCCTGGGACAAGCAAAAGAGAAGGGGAAAATAACTTGCACCTATTTCAGCAAAATCTCTGGGATGTCCTTCTCTGAATCTCTAAGACAAGCAAAGCCCTGGAAGACTGCGGTAGCACATAGCTCCCCACAATCACAACTAACCCTCTATGAGCCTGACTATATCTTGGTTGATGCATGAAGAATGCTCCTTTGGACATAGAAACATAGGAGCAGGAGTAGGCCATTCGGCCCTTCGAGCCTGCTCCGCCATTCAATATGATCAGGGCTGATCCTCTAGCTCAACACCATGTTCCCGCTCTCTCCCCATACCCCTTGATGCCTTTTGTGTCCAGAAATCTATCTATCTCCTTCTTAAATATATTCAGTGACTTGGCCTCCACAGCCTTCTGGGGTAGAGAATTCCACAGGTTCACCACCCTCTGAGTGAAGAAATTTCTCATCTCAGTCCTAAATGTCCTGCCCTATATCCTGAGACTGTGACCTCTCGTTCTAGGCCCTGCATCCAGTCTGTCCAGCCCCGTCAGAATTTTATACGTTTCAATGAGATCCCCTCTCATTCTTCTAAACTCTAGTGAATACAGGCCTAGTCGACCCAATCTCTCCTCATACGACAGTCCTGCCATCCCAGGAATCAGTCTGGTGAACCTTCGCTGCACTCCCTCTATGGCAAGTATATCCTTTCTTAGGTAAGGAGACCAAAACTGCACACAGTACTCCAGGTGTGGTCTGACCAAGGCCCTGTATAACTGTAGTAAGACATCCTTGCTCCTGTACTCAAATCCTCTTGCAATGAAGGCCAACATACCATTTGACTTCCTAACTGCTTGCTGCACCTGCATGTTTGCTTTCAGTGACTAGTGTACAAGGACACCCAGGTCACTTTGTTCATCAACATTTCCCAATCTATCACCATTTTTATAATACACTGCGTTTCTGTTTTTCCTACCGAAGTGGATAACTTCACATTTACCCACGTTATACTGCATCTGCCATGTATTTGCCCACTCACCCAACTTGTCTAAATCGCCTTGAAGCCTCTTTGCATCCGCCTCACAACTCACAATCCCACCTAGTTTTGTGTCGTCAGCAAACTTGGAAATATTACATTTGGTTCCCTCATCCAAATCACTGATATATAATGGGGCAGTAATTCCTCCCCAAACGCGCGAGTACGGAAGGGGTACTCACGCGTCTGGCCGGAGGAAATGCCGGTTTTCAGCATGCACAGCGCATGCGCTGAAAACCGGCATTTCCTCTCCTCTAACCCAAGAGGTGAAGAGGCTAGCGCGTGCGCTGTAGGGGGCAGCGCGTGCGTCTTGGATTTCCTCTGTTTTGGGGGATTTGCGCATGTCTAAAGGCCTCCGGTCTTTACGCTTGTAAAAAGCACACGTAAGTATTTATTTTTACAGGTAAGTGGTGTTTTAGTGTAATTTAGAATTTTTTTTCCACAGGTTTATTATTTTAAAGAATCTACAATAAGGTAAGTTTAGTTTTAGACCCTTTTTATTAAAAATTATTTTTTTCAAAAAAAAAAATTGTTTAAATTTTTAAAAAAAAACTTATTTATACTTAACTAGCTGAAGTGCCCGGCGGTGCCAAGGCTTTTTCGAGGGCATGTTGTTGTTGGAAGAGAGAGAGAGAGAGAGAGAGAGCGACTGGGGGGGGAGGGCGGGGGGGGGAAGGGGAGAGGGGGGGCAGGGGGGGGCGAGGGAGGGGAGGGGCGCGGGGGGGGAGGGAGGGGGCCCCCCCCGAGGGTCGCGCCCCCCCGCGAGGGTCGCGGCCCCCCCCCCCCCCCCGAGGGTCGCGCCCCCCCCCGCCCGAGGTGAAGACCGCCGATTGCGGCTGTGCGAGACGGCCGGGGGGCCGGTTGCCAGGGTGACGCTTGACGCTCAGCAAGCCCCGCCCCCCAGCCGAGCCAGAGACGCCGCGTCTCAGCTCCTGCTGCGCGCGCACCCTAGCGGCGCTGGGCTGAGGCTCGGCCCTCCAGCCTTCGAGTGGGGCCGGGAGGTGCCTAGCTCGGGCGTGGGTGCGAAGGAGAAGCCGAGGCTTCGAGGCCTACCTGGAAAAACGGGGAAAGGTAGGAAAATTAATGAGATTAGATAAGTTAATTCGTTTCTAAATCATTTTTTTAAAAAACAGTATGGCCTAGAAATTCAGTGCCCTTAGCGCCGATTTTGCGGCGCTAGAGGGCCTAGCGCTGCAATTGGCGCCGGCGCCTAAATTGCCTGGGGCCCTTCCGCCGCGGTAGACCGGTAGCGCTGCGCCGGCACCGATGACGTCATCGGTGTGCGCAGCGTCCCGGTTGCCGTGGTAACCCGCCCGAACTGGGAAATTGACTTGCGGCCGCCTCGCCCGTGGCAGCCGCAAGCAACGTTCTGGCAGAGGTGCCTTGCACAAGTTTGCGCCGGCGCATTAAAGGCCCCGCGGCGGCCGGCCGCTTTCCCGCCGGCCGCCTGGCCGCAGCTCCCTCCCCGGACTTCCCCCCCACCCCCCCCGGAACAGAAGCAAGCCCAGCACTTGTCCGAGGTGCCGGGCTCATTTTTAATACGATTATCGCGGGCCGCGGCCGGGTGCAGGCAGGTCCTCCTTAAGGGAAGGAGGCCTGCACTTCCCGAACCTGCCGCACCGCAGCGGGCGCCGCAGCGCCGGAATAGCGCCGAAATTCAGCGCATAGCGCCAGTTTTCAGGCGCTAACAGCTTTCAGCAGCGCCGGCAGCCGTTTGGGCGCAGAAGTACTGAATTTTTGGCCCGACCAGCGCGACTTAGCTCCGGCACTAACTTCCGGCGCTAAAGCCGTTGCTGCGCCAAAACCCAATTTCTAGGCCTATGTGTTTTAAAAGCAACGTTTTTTTTTAAGACGCAGAAAGCGGGAAAAAGAAAGGAAAAGTTTGGAATCAAGATGGCGGCGACTCACCTCGGTTCAGAACGATAAGGCCCGGCCCCACACGCACCGATTGGCCCGGCGGCACACGCCAGCAACCCGGCGTACGATTGGTCGAGCTCGAGGTCACTCTGTCGCTAATGAGCGGAATGTTAAGGTTTTTCGGATACCGCGGGCGCGATTTTAGCCCGGCCGAAACGTAAATACGCTTAAAACTGTCTCGGAAGCGTAAGCTTTCTTTGGAGGTAACGCGCGCGTAGGTACGCCCTGTAACTTTCGAGCGCATACCCGACAGACGCACACGCGATGACAGACAGAATGACAGACAGACAGAAGTACCGATTTATATATAGATAGATAGAGATAGATAGATAGGTGGATAGACTAGCTGAAGTGCCCGGCGGTGCCGAGGCTTTTTCGAGGGAATGTTGTTGTTGGAAGAGAGAGAGCGCGCGACTGGGGGGAAGAGAGCGAGCGACTGGGGGGAAGAGAGAGAGCGACTGGGGGGGAAGAGAGAGAGCGACTGGGGGGAAGAGAGGGAGGGGGGAGGGGAGGGGGGAGAGGAGGGGGAGGGGAAGGGAGTGCGGGGGGGAGGGAAGGGAGGGCGGGGGGGAAGGGAGGGGCGTAAGCTTTCTTTGGAGGTAACGCGCACATAGGTACGCCCTGTAATTTTCGAGCGCATAGCCCGACAGACGCACAGGCGATGACAGACAGAATGACAGACAGATGTACCGATTTATATATATAGATAGATAGATAGATTTAATGATTGGGATGTTTTTTAAATTTTTATTTAAAGTTTAAATAGTGTTTTGGGTCCCCGTAGTTTTCATGAGTTTGACAGTTCTTACTCTCAAACTCACGAATGAACCTTCCCCTCCCCTGATTGGTTGTACAGTGCTCACCTGATCCCAGCCGGCACATCGCACTTAACTACGCCGCTGGATCAGGTAAGCACTGCGCGCTGACATCTGAACCGGGCCTGTGACAGGAAATGCAAGCAGGCCCGGGCTTCAGATGTCAGCGCGCAGGGTGAGTGCAGATTGGGGGCTTGCACGCGCGGCAAGCCCCCGACACCAAGTTCTGGGCCATTGTGAATAGCTGGGGCCCAGGCACTGATCCCTGCGGTACCCCACTAGTCACCGCCTGCCACCCCGAAAAAGACCCATTTATTCCTACTCTCTGTTTCCTGTCTGTTAACCAATTTTCAATCCATGCCAGTATATTACCCCCAATCCCATGTGCTTTAATTTTGCACACTAACCTCTTATGTGGGACTTTATCAAAGGCCTTCTGAAAATCCAAATACACCACATCCACTGGTTCTCCCTTATCTATTCTAGTAGTTACATCCACAAAAAACTCCAGTAGGTTTGTCAAACGCGATTTCCCTTTCATAAATCCATGTTGACTTTGTCTAATCCCGTTGGTATTTTCTAAATGTCCTGTTATCACATCATTTATAATAGACTCTAGCATTTTCCCCACTACTGATGTTAGACTGATGTAGTTTCCTGTTTTCTCTCTTCCCTCCTTTCTGATGATGCCTGTCCATCTTTCTAAAACCTTGTCCGTGGAATTGTACCCCAACTAGAGTCAGGGGCGGAGGAGGAGAGAAAATTGGAGGGGGAAAGGAAAACATTGGGCCGGTTGAGCGTGAAAGCCTAGCTTGCCACTGTGGCACTGTAACCAAGTACCGGCACCTAAATAACCGGAAATCTCTCTTAACCGGCAAAATTCAGGAGTAGGTTCAGGTAAGTTTTACTTGATATTAGTGGCAGTTCCTGGATCTGTGGCTGTGTAACCGGGACTCCTGCACCTGTTGCCATGCAACAGGGACGCCCGGATCTGTGGCCGTGTACGGGGCTCTCGTACCTTAGTAAGTATACCTCTCTGTAATCCGGACTTTTTGATCAACCAGCAGCACGCCGGTCCCGTCGGTGCCGGATAAAAGTTTCCTGTATGTAGATCATAGAGAGCATGATGACATTGCTGTGAATGACACTGAAACCACCCATAAAACAGCAAAATTAAGACATGATTATTGGATACAGAGGGGGAGTTTTAGCAAAATGAATTTTTAAGAACCAAAAGCCTAGAAACCATGCAGTGCAATATCAGCGTGCAAACAGGATTAGTTCATGTGAAATTACTTTGTATTTTATTAAAAGAGTTAACCCATAAACAGATTAACCTCAGTTAAAATAGCATACAAAGTAATTTCATAAGTACACTAATACTGAACTGCGTAATTTCTATGCTAATGTGAGGGTCAGGTAGGGTATACGGAGCTGTAAGTCATGTCATCAGTTGAACATTGTGACGCAGCAGTTTGGAGTCTGCTTCAGAACCTTTAAGTTTACTAAACCCAATACAGCATTTAGATACAATAGCAAAATACTGCGGATGCTGGAAATCTGAAATAACAACAGAAAATGCTGGAAATACTCAGCAGGCCAGGCAACATCCGTGGCGAGAGAAACAGAGTTAACGTTTCAGGTCTGGGACCCTTCATCAGAACTGGAAAAAGCTGGAGATGTAACAGATACTAAGCAGGTGCAGAGACGGGGGGAGTTTAGGAGGGGAGGAAGGAATTGAAAGAACATCCTGTGAAAATGTTGCAAATGGGAATGGCAATACAGCATGAAAAATGGGGGCAGGGATTATTATCTGAAATTACATTTAGATACATTACTTCAATCAGTATCACCTCTGAGACTGTCGAATTATGTATGCAAATTTTGCTGATTGGATTCTTACACAAGCATTTTTTTTAATCAGGATCTTGCTTGCACAGAATGACGCACAGTACAGTAACTGCGAGTATACGATTATCTCTGCTGCAGATCGGGTAGGTGAATGCTGGCAGGGAAACTGCTCCCCCTGCCCGATTACATCAGCAGGAGGCTTGATTGATTTTAGTCACCTGTCCATCTGGGACACATTTATGGCTGTAGCCCTCTCACCTCTGAGTCAGATGACTGTGAGTTTGAGGAAATAATCCAGGCTGACACTCCAGTGCAACAACAACAACCTGTATTTATATTGTACATGAAACACAAAAAGTTAGCATGCAGGTACAGCAAGTACAGGAAACTCTTTTTTATCCTGCACTGACGGGACCGCCGTGGTGCCGGTTTATCAAAAAGTCCGGATTACAGAGAGTTATAGTTAAAAGGTACGAGAGCTCCGTACACAGCAACAAATCCAGGCTTCCCTGTTGCTTAGCAACAGGTGCAAGAAGCCCGGCCACAGACCAAGCGTCCCTGTTGCTTAGCAACAAGTGCAGGAACCCCCGATTACACAGCCAAGAATCAAGAAACTGCCACTAATATGAAGAAAAACTTAACTGAACCTGCTCCTGAATTTTGCCGGTTAACCGAGATTTCCGGTTGTTTGGGTGCCGGTAAATCGAGAGTTTCCTATAATTAGGAAGGCAAATGGAATGTTGGCCTTTATTGAAAGCGGGGTGGAGTATAAAAGTAGGGCAGTCCTGATACAACTGTACAGGGCGTTGGTGAGACCACACCTGGAGTACTGCGTACAGTTTTGGTCTCCTTATTTAAGGAGGGATATACTCACCTTGGAGGCAGTTCAGAGAAGGTTGATTCCTGAGATGAAGGGGTTGTCTTATGAGGAAAGGTTGAGCAGGTTGGGCCTATACTCATTGGAGTTTAGAAGAATGAGAGGTGATCTTATTGAAACATATAAGATTCTGAGGGGGTTGGACAGGGTAGATGCAGGGAGGATGTTTCCCCTCGTGGGGGAATCTAGAACTCGGGGGCACAGTTTCAGAATAAGGGGTCGCCCATTTAAAACGGAGATGAGGAGGAATTTCTTCTCTCAGAGGGCCGTGAATCTTTGGAATTCTCTTCCCCAGAGAGCTGTGGAGGCGGAGTCATTGAATATATACAAGGCGGAGATAGACAGAATTTTGAAAAACAGGGGAGTCGAGGGTTATGGGGAGCGGGCAGGGAAGTGGAGTTGAGGCCAAGATCAGATCAGCCATGATCTTACTGAATGGCGGAGCAGGCTCGAGAGGCCGAATGACCTACTCCTGCTCCTGTTTCTTATGTTCTTATATAGCGCCTTTAACGTAGTAAAATGTTCACAGGAGCGTTATCAAACAAAAATTGACACCGAGCCACATAAGCAGAAATTAGGATAGATGAAAAGAGGTTTTAAGGAGCGTCTTAAAGGCAGCGAGAGAGGTAAAGAGGCGGAGAGGTACAGGGAGGGAAGTCCAGAGTTTAGGGCCTTGGCAGCTGAAAGCACAGCCGATAATGGTGGAAGGATTAAATCAGGGGATACGCAAGAGGCCAGAATTGGAGGAGCGCAGATATCTCGGAGGGTTGTAGGACTGGCGGAGGTTATAGAGATATGGAGGGATGAGGTCATGGAGATTTAAAAACAAGGATGAGAATTTCCAAATTTAGGCGTTGCTGATGTAGGTCAGCAAGCGCAGGGGTGATGGGTGAACGGGACTCGGTGCGAGTTAGGACACAGGGGGTGATGGGTGAACGGGACTTGGTGCGAGTTAGGACACGGGGGGTGATGGGTGAACGGGACTTGGTGCGAGTTAGGACACGGGGGGTGATGGGTGAACGGGACTTGGTGCGAGTTAGGACACGGGGGGTGATGGGTGAACGGGACTTGGTGCGAGTTAGGACACGGGGGGTGATGGGTGAACGGGACTTGGTGCGAGTTAGGACACGGGGGGTGATGGGTGAACGGGACTTGGTGCGAGTTAGGACACGGGGGGTGATGGGTGAACGGGACTCGGTGCGAGTTAGGACACGGGGGGTGATGGGTGAACAGGACTTGGTGCGAGTTAGGACACGGGGGGTGATGGGTGAACGGGACTCGGTGCGAGTTAGGACACGGGGGGTGATGGGTGAACAGGACTTGGTGCGAGTTAGGACACGGGGGGTGACGGGTGAACAGGACTTGGTGCGAGTTAGGACACGGGGGGTGACGGGTGAACAAGACTTGGTGCGAGTTAGGACACGGGGGTGATGGGTGAACAGGACTTGGTGCGAGTTAGGACACGGGCAGCAGAGTTTTGGATGAGCTCAAGTTTATCGACGGTGGAAGCTGGGAGGCCGCCCAGGAGTGTGTTGGAATAGTCAAGTGTAGAGGTAACAAAGGCATGGATGAGGGTTTCAGCAGCGGATGAGCTGAGGCAAGGGCGGAGTCGGGCGATGTTACGGAGGTGGAAGTAGGTGGTCTTGGTGATGGCGCTGATATGGTCGGAAGCTCATTTCGATCTAATACGACACCAAGGTTGCGAACGGTCTGGTTCAGCCTCAGACTGTTGCCAGGGAGAGGGATGGAGTTGGTGGCGAGGGAACGGAGTTTGTGGTGGGGCCCAAAGACAATGGCTTCGGTCTTCCCAATATTTAGTTGGAGGAAATTTCTGCTCATCCAATACTGAATGCTGGACAAGCAGTCTGATAATTTAGTGACAGAGGAGGGGTTGAGAGAGGTGGTGGTGAGGTAGAGGTGGGTTTCACAAGCGTACATGTGGAAACTGACGCTGTGTTGATGTCGCCAAGGGGCAACATGCAGATGAGAAACGGGAGGGGATTATGGATCTATCCTTGGGGGACACCAGAGGTAACGATGCAGGAGCGGGAAGAGAAGCCTTTGCAGGTGATTCTCTGGCTACGATTAGATAGATAAGAATGGAACCAGGCGAGTGCAGTCCCACCCAGCTGGACGACGGAGGAGAGACGCTGGAAGAGGATGGAGTGGTCAACCATGTCTAAGGCTGCAGACAGGACGAGGAGGGCTAGTTTCCAACGGTCACAGTCACATAGGATGTCATTTGTGACTTTGATAAAAGCCATTTCAGTAATGTGGCAGTGACCGAGACCTTATTGGAGGGATTTAAACATGGAGTTCCGGGAAAGATGGGCATGGATTTGAGAGGCGACAACATGTTCAAGGACTTTGGAGAGGAAAGAGTGGTTGGAGTTAGGGCAGTAGTTTGCAAAGACAGAGGGGTCAAGGGTGGGTTTTTTGAGGAGTGCGGTGATGACGGCAGATTTTAAGGGGAAGGGGACAGTACCTGAGGAGATAGAACACTTAACAGTATCAGCTAACATGGGGGCCAGGAAAGGAAGTTGGGTGGTCAGCAGTTCGGAATAGGGTCAAGGGAGCAGGAAGTGGGTCTCATGGACAAGATGTGCTCGGAGAGGGCTTGAGTGCAGATTGGAGAGAAACTAGAGAAATATGCAAGTTCAGGGCGGAACCTTAGAGAAAGTGAGGGAGTGCTTCACTGTCGGAGCTGCAGCCCTTCTGATGAGGCATTAAGCCGAGTTTGCCCTCTCAGGTGGACGTAAAAGATCCTGTGGCACTATTTGAAAGAACAAACTTGCATTTATACAGTTCCTTTCACAACCTCAGGATGTCCCAAAGCGCCTTGGAGCCAATTAAGTACTTTTGAAATGTAGTCACTGTTGTAATGCAGGAAATGCGGCAGCCAATTTGCACACAGCAAGCTCCCACACACAGCAGTGAGATAATGACCAGATAATCTATTTTTAGTACGATAGCAAAATACTGCAGATGCTGGAAATCCAAAATAACAACAGAAAATGCTGGAAAAACTCAGCAGGCCAGGCAACATCCGTGGAGAGAGAAACAGAGTTAACGTTTCAGGTCGAAACCCTTTGTCAAGACTAAAGAGGCACAGGGAATGAAATAGATCGAAAGGCAGGGCTGGGAGAGAACAAAAGAGAAGAGACATTAAGAGGTATTCAAAACGAGACGAGATGGTGATAGGACTAGCGGAGACAAAAGACGGCTCTAGATTAGGTGTGAAATGCGCTGGCAGAATGGGAGACAGCTGCCATGTGGGAGAGAGAGGAAAAAAAAAGAAAGGGGGGGGGGGGGGGAGGCCAAAACAAAGGTGTGGATAAAAATTATAAGTAAAAATGTAATAGGGGCCGAGGTTATGATCTGAAATTGTTGAACTCGATATTGAGTCCGGAAGGCTGTAAAGTGCCTAATCGGAAGATGAGGTGCTGTTCCTCGAGTTTACGTTGAGCTTCCGTGGAACAATGCAAGAGGCCAAGGACGGTGAGGTCCAAGTGGGAATGGGGCGGTGAATTAAAATGACAGGCGACCGGAAGCTGAACGGAGGTGTTCCGCAAAGCGGTCACCCAATCTGTGTTTGGTCTCCCCAATGTAGAGGAGACCGCATCGTGAGCAGCTATTTTTAGTGATGGCTGAGGGATAAATATTGGCCAGGCACTGGGAAGAACTCCCCTGCTCTGGAAAAGAACCGTGGGATCTTTTACATCCGCCTCAGAGAGCAGACAGACTATCTCCAATAGTGCAGCTCTCCCTCAATACTGCACTGGAGTGTCAGCCTAGATTACACACTTGAGTGTCTGGAGTGGGACATCTCATGACTCCTTAAATACTCATGAGCTGCTGTAATATCTGTTTCGGTACAAAGGCAATGGGACTTCAACCTGGTGAAAACCATTGAAGGTTTCTAATCATTTGTGCGCATCACACTGGTCAGGTACAACAGGGCAAGTGAGTTGTTGCAGCAAAAAATCCAAAAAGCAGATTCAATGTGACTGGGGACGAGTCTCCCAGTGTCAGTCACTCTCTCTCGCCCTCACGCTGCTTGTCCTCCACAGGCCACTTGCCCCCTGCGCCTGTGCCCCGAGTGTGTTGGGTTGGAAATATAACTCAGTAATTACTTACTGCCTTACTTTATATAGAATATACAGAAACAGGCCATTCGGCCCAACCAGTCCATGCCGGTGTTTATGCTCCACTCGAGCCTCCTCCCGTCTTTCCTCATCTAAATCTATCAGCGTAACCCTCTGTTCCCTTCTCCCTCGTATGCCTATCTAGCTTCCTCTTAAATGCATCGATACTATTCGCTTCAACCACTCCCTGTGGTAGCGAGTTCCACATTCTCACCACTCTCTGGGTAAAGAAGTTTCTTTTGAATTCCCTATTTGATTTCTTGGTAACTATCTTATATTGATGGCCTCTAGTTATGCTCTTCCCCACAAGTGGAAACATTCTCTCTGTATCCACTCTATCACAACCTTTCATAATTTTAAAGACCTCTATTAGGTCACCCCTCAGCCTTCTCTTTTCAAGAGAAAAAAGAGACCCAGCCTGTTCATCCTTTCCTGATAGGTATAACTTAAGCAAGCCCATTCCAAATGGGCAAGTCACACTGAATGTAGTAAATGGAGAATCTGTGGGGTGTTGCACAGGGACTGATCACCATGGATAACATCATAAAAGGGAGCCAAAAGAAAATTTAAACTGTGGGTGCACAAAAAGCCTGGGTTTTCCCTGGTTGAGAGTGAGATGCTGCTGGCAGTTAAACCTAGAACAGTTTGTTTGACTGGGGGTTGGTTTTCCTTTTGTTAAGAGTGCAATACTGGTTGTATTTTAACCCCAATGAGTTGCTGTAAATTGCGAGGTACATTTTTAGGGGGAGTTGTACTTAAGTGTTGTGAATAATTCTCCCGTGTTGTTTTTAATTGAGACATCGCATGTTACTGAGCCGCAACTGCTGCAGCCTCGTTAATATTACAAGGCTGTCCCATTGGTGCGTCTGTGTTCTGGTTTCATTTATAAGCTGTGATCATTTTAAAGTGCTGTAGACTACAAAACAATAGAAAAATGAAAAACCGCTCCGAATCTACTGTCAATACTCTGCTACCTCAGCCAAATAGTTATTATTCATATATGAGCCTAGTCAATCAACTCCGCACCCCCACTCCCCTCCGCACCCCCACTCCCCTCCGCACCCCAACTCCCCTCCGCACCCCAACTCCCCTCCGCACCCCAACTCCCCTCCGCACCCCAACACCCCTCCCGCCCCAACTCCCTCCCAATCTCCCGCCCCGCCCCAACCCCCTCCCTAAAACCAGCAAGTTGAGGCCCCTGTACTACACCATCAAAGATCAACTTAACTCAACCTTCCAGACTCAACATTGAGTTGAATAATTTCAGATCATAAACTCTGCCCCTGTTTTCTCGGGCAGCAGCAGCAGCTGATGATTCTGATATTCCCATTAATAGCTCCTCTAGACCCATCTTTTGTTAAAGAAAAAAGACTTGCATTTATAGAACGCCTTTCACTACCACTGAACATCCCAAAGCACTCTACAGCCAATGAAGTACTTTTGAAGTGTAGTCACTGTTGTAATGTAGGAAACGCAGCAGCCAATTTGCACTCAATAAACATTGGCCAGGACACCGGGGATAACTCCCCTGCTCTTCTTCGAAATAGTGCCATGGGATCTTTTACGTCCACCTGAGGTGACAGATGGGCCTCGGTTTAACGTCTCATCCGAAAGACGGCACCTCCGACAGTGCAGCACTCCCTCAGCACTGCACTGGAGTATCAGCCTAGACTTTTGTACTCAAGTCTCTGGAGTGGGGCTTGAACCCACGACCATCTGACTCCGAGGCGATGGTGTTACCAACTGAGCCACAGCGGACACGGTCAGCTTTACTTGTCCCATTACCATCTCCTTTCACCATCATCCCTTTTGTCATTCAATCTCTCCTACCTTCCAGCCTATCACAGACCTTCCCTTTTGTTCTTTCCTCCCTTCCCCCCCTTTCTCTGTGCTTGCTTAAAATCCGTTACATCTCGAACCTTTTCCAGTTCTGATGAAAGGTCATCGACCTGAAACGTTGACTCGGTTTCCCCCTCCACAAATGCTGCCTGACCTGCGGAGTTTTTCCAGCATTTTCTGTTTTTTTTATTTCCGTACCTTAAACCTCAGACTTCCTGTTCTGAAGAGCTCCATTAATAACTCAACAAACTCAACAAGGGAGCCTGTTTTGCAGTGTGAATTATAATGCATTTCTCCATTTAATAAATCTTTACATCTCAGGACTCTACCTTGTACAGCAGACATTACTGGATCACGGGTCAATTGCAGCATTTTATAACCAGATTTTCCAATTTTTGTTTGTTTGCTTTGCGATATTTAGTCCCTAATTACGTGTCATAGGCCTATATTAAGACAGTTAAATTTGAGTTGCCTGCCTTTTTTGGGCTCTGTCTGCTTTTGCGAGTTCTCTAGGTTGGGTCAGATCGGGTCTGAGCAGTTATATCACAGTTCACAGAATAGCTCATACAATAACTGTGAACCCCGCAAGCAGTGCGATGTCACAGCGTCCCTTGGGATGAGCTATTCCAAGAGAGAACGACTCCCCCATTTGAACACACAAGTCCTGCACCAGAGACTAACTAAAACCTCATCAAAAAGGCCTTTCCCCCAACACACACAGCGCTGGGTTTCCAATACACCCCCACCACTCTATCCCCGCCGCCAATCTGCTCTCGCTGCCTTCGCTCTTCCCTTTCCTCTGCTTTCTTCAGTCTGTCCGAGCTATCGTGGGTGGGCGAGGCAAATCGTTTGGTAGCACTGCCAGCGGTATAAGAACACATCACCTGCCTCTTTGCTGGGAGTCAGCATGTGGCCGCAAGGAACTTGAGGAGACCGTGGGAACCTCAATCTAAACCGGGGACCTTGCTCTTCCGTTATCAGAGTTGGAAAATTGTTATGAAAGAGCTGTTATTTCTGCTTTTCTCAAGTTCCTTCACTGTAGAATGCTACGTGCTTGAGCAGGTTGTTACACCGATATGTTGATCCTGTTCCAGATCCGTCGAAAGTTCCTTGGCTTGGATGCGTTGCTACACGGGTGTGGGGGAACACTGCTTCTCAAGTCTTCCAAAATTCAATAGACTCTGGAACAGTTCCCATGGATTGGAGGGTAGCTAATGTTACCCCACTATTCAAAAAAGGTGGTGGAGAGAAAACAGGAAATTATCGACCGGTAAGCCTGACATCGGTAGTGGGGAAAATGCTAAGAGTCCATTATAAAAGATGTAATAGCAGAGCACTTTTGAAGAAGGGTTTCGACCTGAAACGTCAACTCAAATTTCTCTCCATGGATGTTGCCTGACCTGCTGAGTTTTTCCAGCATTTTCTGTTGTTATTTTGGAAAACAGTGACAGGATCGGACAAAGTCAACATGGATTTTACAAAAGGTAAATCGTGCTCGACTAATCTACTGGAATTTTTTGAGGATGTAACTGGGGGTAGAATAGATAAGGGAGAACCAGTGGATGTGGTGTATTTGGACTTTCAGAAGACTTTCGATAAGGTCCCGCATAAGAGATTAGCGTGTAAAGTTAAGGCACATGGGATTGGGGGTAAGGTCCTGACTTGGATAGAGAACTGGTTGGCAGACAGGAAGCAAAGAGTTGGAATAAACGGGTCTTTTTCCGAGTGGCAGGCAGTGACTAGTGGGGTACCGCAGGGATCGGTCCGAGGACCCCAGCTATTCACAATATATATTAATGATCTAGACAAGGGAACTAGATGTAATATCTCCAAGTTTGCAGACGACACAAAGCTGGGTGGGCGTGTGTGCTGTGAGGAGGATGCAGAGAAACTCCAGTATGATTTGGACAGGTTGAGTGATTGGGCAGATGGAGTATAATGTGGATAAATGCAAAGTTATCCACTTTGGTGGCAAAAACAGGAAGGCAGATTATTATCTGAACGGCAATAGATTGGGAGAAGGGGAAGTGCAACGAGACCTGGGTGTCCTTGTGCACCAGTCGCTGAAGGTAAGCATGCAGGTGCAGCAGGCGGTTAAGAAGGCAAATGGTATGTTGGCCTTCGTAGCGAGAGGATTCGAGTACAGGAACAAGGATGTCTTGCTGCAGTTGTACAGGGCCTTGGTGAGACCACACCTTGAGTATTGTGTGCAGTTTTGGTCGCCTTATCTGAGGAAGGATGTTCTTGCCATGGAGGGAGTGCAGTGAAGATTCACCAGACTGATACCTGGGATGGCAGGAATAACGTATGAGGAGAGATTGTGTCGATTGGGATTATACTCACTGGAGTTTAGAAGATTGAGAGGGGATCTCATCGAAACCTATAAAATTCTGTCAGGCCTGGACAGACTAGATGCAGGAAGGATGTTTCTGATGGCCGGGGAGTCCAGAACCAGGGGTCATAGTCTAAGGATAAGGGGTAAGCCATTTAGGACTGAAATGAGGAGGAATTTCTTCACCCAGAGAGTGGTGAACCTGTGGAATTCTCTGCCACAGAGGGCGGTGGAGGCCAGTTCATTAAATATATTCAAAAAAGAGTTGGATATATTTCTTAAGGCTAAAGGGATCAAGGGATATGGGGAGAAGGCAGGGACAGGGTACTGAATTTGGATGATCAGCCATGATCTCATTGAATGGCAGAGCAGGCTCGAGGGGCCGAATTGCCTACTCCTGCTCCTATCTTCTATGTTTCTATGTCCAGAAACACCCCATAGAATTCTGTCCTAGGAAATCAGAGCAAGGCTGGTGACTGCTGTCCAAATAACTCTGGGTAAACCCCATCGTTGCGTGGGACCTGCAGTCACTTTGCTGAAATAATGGTGGAAACCAGCCATGGTCTCCCCAGGGTTAAGCTCTGAAGTCGATCTAATTTAGATAACAGTTACATACCAGTGAGGGGTCATTAGGAAGCAGACTGATACAAAATAGGAATTGCATCCTGCAGTATCGTTCTGACATGGGTCCCCCTGATTTTTGAAGAAATTGATGTGGTGTTGGCTATTACTAGTCCATGACTCACCCAGTCCCTCGATGACATCTCGTCCCCAAGACAGATAAAAGTAGGATTGCCCATTTGAAGTTTAAACCCGCAGAAGCACTGAAGATAAGGACACATGGTTAAAAAGCTTTGCTCCGTACTTGCCTAGTTTACTCACATCAGATTCATGCGAACTATGCTTTTCCAAAAATTAAAGAGTTATTTTACCACAACAGCCATTGAGTGAAAACATTCCATTTACCCGTGAACCGCTATTAAAATTGTCCATCAGGATACAACTGGGGTTTTTTTTGCACCCAATTTTACTTTGATGTTACCAAAAGTAAAATGGGAAGCGCCCATACAAGCCTGGCTTTCGCCTCCAATAAAATGGTTAAACTAAGGACTAAAAATCGTAAAGGTAAACAACAAAAATTGGAACATCTAGTTACTGTCGTTATACAAGGTAAAGCCCTAAGATGAAAAGATTTATTAAAATGGAGAAATGCATTATAATTCAAAACAGGCTCCCCTGATAGCTCAGCAAGTTTGTTGAGTGGCTAACAGAGCTTTACAGAACAGGGAGGTCCAAGGTTCAATGCCCAGGCTGTGTTGAGTTAAATTTATTTCAGCTGGAAGAATCAGCCAGCATTCCTGCTCCTGAGCACTATCCACTGACCCCTGCTGCAGATGAGAACACAAGAACATAACAACATAAGAATTAGGAGCAGGAGTCGGCCATACGACCTTCGAGCCTGCTCCGCCATTCAATAAGATCATGGCTGATCTTCGACCTCAACTTAAATAAAGGGAATTACGAGGGTATGAGACGGGAATTGGGTAAGATTGATTGGGTGGTGTTTCTGGGGGGATTGACAGTGGATAGACAATGGCAAGCATTCAAAGATAGAATGGAAGAATTCCAGAACATGTTTATACCGGTTTGGCATAAAAATAAACCTAAAAAGGTGGCTCAACCGTGGATAACGAGGGAAATTAGGGACAGCATAAAATAAAAAAAAAGGGCATATCAACTGGCAAAAAAAAGCACCAGACCGGAAGATTGGGGGCAGTACAGGATACAGCAAAAGAGGACAAAGGGATTAATCAGGAAGGGGAAAATAGAATACGAAAGTAAACTTGCAGCAAACATAAAGACAGACTGCAAAAGCTTTTATCGGTATATCAGGAGGAAAAGACTGGTAAAATCCCAAGTCGGTCCCTTGCAGTCCGATTCGGGAGAATATATAATGGAGAATAAGGAAATGGCAGACCAATTAAACTCATACTTTGGTTCTGTATTCACAAAGGAGGACACAAATAACCTCCCAGGAATATCGGCAAACATAGGGACTAATGAGAGGGAGGAGCTGACAGAAATTAGTATCTCTAGGGATATGGTGTTGGGTAAGTTGAGGGGACTGAAGGCCGACAAATCCCCGGGGCCTGATAAACTACATCCTAGGGTACTTAAGGAGGTGGCCCTGGAGATAGCAGATGCTCTAAGGATCATCTTCCGGAACTCCATTGACTCGGGAACAGTACCCGTGGATTGGAGGGTAGCTAATGTTACCCCAATATTTAAAAAGGGGGGTAGAGAGAAAGCAGGGAATTATAGACCAGTAAGCCTTACATCGGTTGTGGGCAAAATGCTAGAGTCCATTATTAAGGATAAAATAGCGGAGCACTTGACAAATGGGGAAAGGATCGGACAGAGTCAACATGGATTTACAAAGGGTAAATCGTGTTTGACTAATCTGCTGGAATTTTTTGAGGAAGTAACTGGTAAAATAGATGGGGGAGAGCCAGTGGATGTGGTGTACCTTGACTTCCAGAAAGCCTTCGATAAGGTTCCACACAAAAGATTATCATGCAAAATTAAGGCTCATGGGATTGGGGGCAAAGTATTAACGTGGATAGAGAACTGGCTGGCGGATAGAAAACAGAGAGTTGGAATAAACGGCTCGTTTTCGGAGTGGCAGGCAGTGACCAGCGGGGTGCCGCAAGGATCTGTCCTGGGACCCCAGCTGTTCACAATATATATAAATGATCTGGATCAGGGAATTGGATGCAATATTTCCAAATTCGCTGACGACACTAAACTAGGAGGAGGGGTGGGCTCTGATGAGGATGTCAGGAGGCTACAGTGCGATTTGGACAGGTTGGGGGAATGGGCGGATACGTGGCAGATACACTATAATGTGGATAAATGCGAGGTTATCCACTTTGGGGGTAAAAACAGGAGGGTAGATTATTATCTAAATGGCAATAGATTGGGAGATGGGGAAGTGCAGAGGGACCTGGGTGTTCTTGTGCACCAGTCACTGAAGGAGAGCATGCAGGTGCAACAGGCGATTAAGAAGGCAAATGGTATGTTGGCCTTCATATCAAGGGGGTTCGAGTATAGGAATAGGGATACCTTACTACAGCTGTACAAGGTGCTGGTGAGACCGCATCTGGAGTATTGTGTACAGTTTTGGTCGCCCCATCTGCGGAAGGATGTTCTTGCCATGGAAAGAGTGCAGCGGCGATTCACCAGGCTGATACCTGGAATGGCGGGAATGACCTACGAGGAGAGATTGAATAGTTTGGGCTTGTACTCACTGGAGTTTAGAAGATTGAGAGGGGATCTCATCGAAACATATAAAATTATGGCAGGCCTGGACAGGCTGAATTCAGAGAGAATGTTTCCAATGGCAGGGGAGCACAGAACCAGGGGCCACAGTCTAAAAATAGCGGGCAAATCATTTAAAACAGAGATGAGGAAGAATTTCTTCACTCAAAGAGTGGTGAGCCTGTGGAATTCCCTGCCACAGAGGGCTGTGAAGGCTAATTCAATAAATATTTTCAAGAGAGAATTGGATATATTTCTGAAGGCTAAGGGGATTAAGGGTTACGGAGAAAAGGCGGGGACGGGGTACTGAACTGGTAAGATCAGCTATGATCTCAGACGAAGATCAGCCATGATCTCATTGAATGGCGGAGCAGGCTCGAAGGGCCGAATGGCCTACTCCTGTTCCTATCTCTAAAAAAAAACTCCACTTTCCCGCCCGATCCCCATATCCCTCGATTCCCCCAGAGTCCAACAATCTCTTGATCTCAGCCTTGAATATACTCAAAGACTCAGCATTCACAGTCCTCTGGGGCAGAGAATTCCAAAGATTCACAACCCTCTGAGTGAAGAAATTCCTCCTCATCTCAGTCTTAAATGGCCGACCCCTTATCCTGAGACTATGCCCCCTTGCTCTAGACTCTCCAGCCAGGGGGAAACAACCTCTCGGCATCTACCCTGTCAATCTCCTTCAGAATCTTGTATGTTTCAATGAGATCACCTCTCATTCTTCTAAACTCCAGAGAATATCGGCCCATTCTACACAATCTCTCATCATAGGACAACCCTCTCATCCCAGGGATCAACCTCGTGAACCTTTGTTGCACCGCCTCTAAGGCATGTACATCCTTCCTTAGATAAGAAGACCAAAGGCTGCATGGATGTCAATTGATAACAGGATCATGCTCAACTTCTATGCCACCTTCCCCAACCCCCTAGCTGACTGATAAGCCTCACATTTGAATAATGGCGATTTGGCCGAGGTAGCAGGGAGTATTTGGTGCTGTGGAACATGGCAGGGGCAAATTTGGTGCGCAGCGAAAGGGGAAGAGAGAGTTAATTAAATTCAGAGATGGAGGAAAGATTTTTTTTTTAAAAAGAGGTTCTTAAATCTAGCAGAGGACTAAGAAGGATTAATGGAAAGAGGCGAGAAGTTATTAGGTTTAGATCACATTAAAAAACTGTAATTTAAAAGAGCCAGAATCTGAGCACAGAAAGGAACAAACTTGGAAGAGAATGGTTTTATCAAGTCAACAAGTAAATCACAAAGACAGATTAGACTGCAGTGCGGCAATTAGCTTACTGGGTTGGTTAGCAAAACAGTTGATTATAGTAATGTTTTAGTGAATCAGGGCCAGCAGCCAATTCAGGAACCAAAAGCATTTAATTATCATTCATTTAATGAACGTGCGTGTAATTCTCCGTCTCGCTCCCACTCTGACCTCTCTGTCCTTGGCCTCTTACACTGTTCCAATGAAGCTCAGCGGAAGCTCGAGGAACAGCACATCTTTCGATTAGGCACTTTACAGCCTTCCGGACTCAACATAGAGTTCAACAATTTCAGACCATAACCTCGGCCCCGATCATTTTTTTCTTTCTCTCACATGGCAGCTGTTGATCACCTGCCAGTGCCATTTACACTTCATCTACAGCCATCTTGTGTTTCTTAACTTGTCCCATTACCATCTCCTTTTGCCTTGCACCATCATCCCTTTTGTCATTTAATCTCTCCTGCCTTCCAGCCTATCACAGACCTTCCCTTTTGTTCTTTCCTCCCCTCCCCCCTTTCCCAGCCCCTACACTTGCTTAAAGACCTGTTCCATCTCCAGCTTTTTCCAGTTCTGACGAAGGGTCATCGACCTGAAACATTAACTCGTTTCTCTCTCTACAGATGCTGCCTGACCTGCTGAGTATTTCCAGCATTTTCTGGTTTTTATTTCAGATTTCCAGCATCCGCAGTATTTTGTTTTTGTAATCTTGCCTTCCTTCTGTTCTGATGCGTTATTCTAGTGCCTGCAGGGTTTGAATGCAGTCAGCGATTTCCCTTCCAGCCAGGCCAGTGAGAGTCGCCTGTATCACAGTGACCGTCATCAACTCTCATCACCGTGAGCACAGGCGGCAAGCTCGCCCGATGCTGTAGTGTGGGTGATCACTGCACGGTCATCAGTGCCAACCCAAACTCTGCTATCTGGTTCTAAACCCTCCTTGGGGATGTTGTCGAGATTTGCAGAACTCTCCGAGGTGTCACTCGCTCCAGCTTTGGTACTAGTGTTTGTGGCCACTTCATTCGTGAGCGTGGCGGAGCTCACAGACTTTCTCCTGCACTTGCTGACGCTGCTTCACCTCTTTCATGCTGACTTTTTGCTTTTAAAGTACTTCAAGTGCAACCAAAGAGCTTCTCTCAGTGACCGTGCAGTACAAAGAAAGGACTTACATTTATACAGTGACTTTCATAACTTCAGGATGTCCCAAAGTGCTTTACAGCCAATTAAGTGTTTTGAAGTGTAGTCACTGTTGTAATGTTGGAAACGCGGCAGCCAATCTACGCATAGCAAGGTCCCACAAACAGCAATGTGATAATAACTAGATCATCTGCTTGAGTGATGTTGGTTGAGGGATAAATATTGGCCAGGACACCAGGGGCAACTGCCCAACTCTTCTTCGAAATAGTGCCATGGGATCTTTTACAACCACTTGAGGGCAGACGAGGCCTCAGTTTAACTTCGCATCCAAAGGACGGCACCTCCGACAGTGCGCCGCTCCCTTAGTACTAGATTATGTGTTCAAGTCTCTGGAGTGGGACTTTCTGACTCAGAGGCGAGAGTTATTTTACGCATCGGACATCGCATTTCAAAGTATCACAAGTATTAAAAAGAGAAAGGCGTTAATTTCATGTTCCGGTCAATTCCAGGTTATTTGCCGTTTGCGAAGGAGGTTCCTGGAAATTTACAAGGGGCTGGTAAACTGCAAACAATAACACTCGCGCTGTTGTAGAGTTGAGTAGCATCCAATTTACTGCGATGAACACGACTGGAGATCACAGCAGCACTGCAGCCAAGTAAAGTAATTCATGCAGACCATGGCGCAATGGGCAGCTTGCAATGCTCACAGGAGAAAGCACATTCTGCCGAGCGTAACTGCAGCAAGTCTGCGCTCCAGGAGGGCCCCTGGCATGCACCGACCTGAACCCTGGCACAAGCCAACACCTTGGCGAGGGCAAGAAACACCAGGGAGGGTAGGTCCACATTCCAATCGAGGGACATGGAGCAAAGGCAGGTAAATGGAACTGAGGTGCAAATCAGCCCTGATCGAACTGAATGGTGGAACAGGTTCGAGGGGCTGAATGGCCTCCTCCTGTTCCTAGGTCTCAAAAGTAAAAGGTTCTGTCGCAGCACTCAGCGCGTGACACTAGATGTCACTAGCTTGCTGCCATGGGTCTGGCGTCCGCAGAGAATTACGAAGGTTCTATATGTAAATGGGTTTCCGATCCAGAACTGCGCAACAGTCAATGTGTTTAAATAGGTTATGCAGTAGACAGAGCACTTGGAGGCTATTCAACTCAATAACGCGCTATATAAATACAAGTTATTACTTGTCCAGCACACCCTACTTGAATCACTTAAAGCCAAAAAAAAATCAAATCCAAAAGGGGCCAAATTGTATTTTCCTAAAAATTCTTCTTATTGTAAACTGTTGGCTTTACTTCAGCTTTTCACTAAAGCCTATTCGTTCCTTGCCAGTGAGGCGACAGCTGCTAGTATCTGGCACCAGTGACCGACTGCACGGAAATTAATATATTGCCGCCACTGGGCGGCGCTGTGATGCCAGCATCACATGTCCGAGTGCCTGCACAGCACCACCTAGTGGCTGCGATCAGGTGCACGCTGGAATTTGGCGTCACCTAGTGGCAGGGAACGAATGCTGCAGCGATATAAAATCAGAGAATGATACAGCATAGGATACAGAGCTCTCCCAAATAGTCCCACTCCCCTGCTTTTTCTCCGCAGCCCTGCAAATTTTTCCACTTTAAGTACTTATCCAATTCCCTTTGGAAAGCGATTATTAAATCTGCTTCCAACACGCTTTCAGGCAGTGCATTCCAGATCATAACAACTCGCTGCTTAAAAAAAACTTCATCTCGCCTGTTTTTTTGCCAATTACCTTAAATCTGTGTCCTCTGGTTACCAACCCTTCTGCCACGGGAAACAGTTTCTCCTTATTTAGTCTGTCAAAACCCTTCATGATTTTGAACAACTCTATCAAATCTCCCCTTTACCTTCTCTGCTCTAAGGAGAACAACCTTAGTTTCTCTAGTCTCTCCACATAACTGAAGTATTTCATCCCTGGTAAATCTCCTCTGCACCTTCTCTTAAGGCCTTTACCTCCTTCCCAAGTGCAGGGCCCAGAATTGGCCACCATTCTCCAGCTGGAGTCTAACCAGTATTCTATAAAGGTTTAGCATAACTTCCTTGCTTTTGTATTCTATCCCTCTGTTTATAAAGCCAATGATCCCGTGTGCCTTTTTAACCGTTCTCAACTTGCCCTGCCACCTTCAATGATTTGTGTACCTAGAGCAAAGGAGGGCAAAGGGCATGATCAAGAGGGGCAAAATAGCTTACGAAAACAAGCTGGCGGAAAATATAAAAACTAACTCCAAAAGCTTTTATAAATATATCAAAAGGAAAAGACTGGTGAAAACCAAAGTTGGTCCATTGCAGTCAGATACGGGGGAATATATAATGGGAAATAAGGAAATGGCAGATCAACTAAATGCATACTTTGGGTCAGTCTTTACGAAGGAAGACACAAAAAACCTCCCTGGGATATCGGGAAAAATAGGGACATTGGCAAAGGAGGAACTGACGCAAATCAATATCTCTAAGGATATGGTGTTAAGGAAGCTAAAGGGATTGAAGGTGGACAAATCCCCAGGGCCTGATAACATGCATCCTAGGGTACTGAAGGAGGTGGCCCTAGAGATAGCGGATGCACTAAGGATGATTTTTCAGAATTCATTAGACTCGGGAACAGTGCCGATGGATTGGAGGGTAGCTAACGTTACCCCACTATTCAAAAAGGGGGGTAGGGAAAAAGCAGGTAATTACAGACCTGTAAGCCTTACATCAGTTGTGGGCAAAATGCTGGAGTCCATCATTAAGGATGAAATAGCGGAGCACTTAGCAAATGGGGACAGGATAGGACAGAGTCAACATGGATTTACAAAGGGTAAATCGTGCTTGACTAATCTATTGGAATTTTTTGAGGGAGTAACTGGTAGAATAGATGGGGGAGAGCCAGTAGATGTGGTGTACCTGGACTTCCAAAAGGCCTTCGATAAGGTCCCACATAAAAGATTAGCATGGAAAATTGAGGCTCATGGGATAAAGGGGAAAGTTTTGGCGTGGATAGGGAACTGGCTGTCAGATAGAAAACAGAGAGTTGGAATAAACGGCTCATTTTCTGAATGGCAGGCAGTAACAAGTGGGGTACCACAGGGATCTGTCCTGGGCCCCCAGCTGTTCACAATTTACATTAATGACCTGGATCAGGGAGTCGGATGCAGCATTTCCAAATTTGCAGACGACACTAAACTAGGAGGTGGGGTGGGCTCAGAGGAAGAGACCAGGAAGCTCCAGAGCGATTTGGACAGACTGGGCGATTGGGCGGATAAATGGCAGATGCACTATAATGTGGACAAGTGCGAAGTTATCCACCTTGGGTGCAGGAACGGGAGGGCAAATTATTATTTAAATGGCAATAGATTGGGAGAGGGGGAAGTACAGAGAGACCTGGGTGTTCTTGTACACCAGTCACTGAAGGCGAGCATGCAGGTGCAACAGGCGGTCAAGAAGGCAAACGGTATGCTGGCCTTCATAGCAAAAGGGTTAGAATACAGGAACAGGGATACCTTGCTGCAGCTGTACAGGGCACTGGTGAGACCACACCTCGAGTACTGTGTACAGTTTTGGTCGCCTCATCTGAGGAAGGATGTTCTTGCCATGGAGGGGGTGCAGCGGCGATTCACCAGGCTGATACCAGGAATGGCGGGAATGACCTATGAGGAGAGACTATGTAGTTTAGGGATGTACACACTGGAGTTTAGAAGATTGAGAGGGGACCTCATAGAAGTGTATAAAATTCTGACAGGTCTAGACAGACTGGATGCAGAAGGAATGTTTCCCTTGGCGGGTGAAAACAGAACTAGAGGACATAATTTAAGGATAAGGGCTAAACCATTTAGGACAGAGATGAGGGGGAATTTCTTCACTCAGAGAGTGGTGAACCTGTGGAACTCATTGCCACAGAGGGCAGTGTACGCCAGCTCATTAAATATATTTAAGAGGGAATTAGATATATTTCTACGGGCAAAAGGGGTTAAGGGTTACGGAGAGAAGGCGGGGACGGGATACTGAATTAAAGGATCAGCCATGATCTCATTAAATGGCGGAGCAGGCACGAAGGGCCGAATGGCCTACTCCTGCTCCTATCTTCTATGTATCTATGTATGTACCCCAGGTCTCTCTGTTCCTGCACCCCCTTTAACACTGTACCATTTAGTTTATTTTGCCTCTCTTCGTTCTTCAAACCAAAATTAATCACTTCACACTGCTCTACGGGGAATTTTCACTGGATCTATTCCAAAGGCAAGTAGGAGCCAGACTTCAAAACAATGGAATCTATTACCCAGTGCAGTTCCAAGAAGTGCAACAAAATATGGAGATAAATAACTTCTATCGAAGTCTGTAGCCCACGGGACAATGAAACACTTTGTACTGACACTTCTGTCAAGATAATATTTAAAAGTACACTAAAACCTGTCAAAAGCTTAGCAAGTGGAAATGAGAGAAATAGATTATAAAGTTAAGGAAACTATAAACAAAGTTTCAAAGGATTAGAATGTGCCAAGCACCAAGAATGTTGGCTTAGCAGGCCAACATCTAATAGCAAGGTCCCACAAACAGCAATGTGATCACGACACAATAATCTGTTTTAGGTGTTGGTTGAGGGACAAATATCGTCCAGGACACCGGGGAGAACTCCCCTGCTCGTCTTCGAATAATGCAGTGATATCTTTTACATCCAGAGGGCAGACAGACCACATTTTAACGTCTCATCCAAAAGTGTGGTGCCCAAAATTGGCCATAATACCAAGTGTCTGCATCTGCACACACTCAGAGGTTGAACTCCAAACCATCGTCAACACCTTCACCAAAGCGTACGAGAGCATGGGCCTTACGCTAAACATCCGTAAGACAAAGGTCCTTTACCAACCTGCTCCCGCCACACAGTACTACCCCCCGATTATCAAAATCCACGACGAGGCCTTGGACAACGTGGACCACTTTCCATACCTCGGGAGCCTGTCAACAAGGGCAGATGTCGATGACGAAGTCCAACACTGCCTTCAGTGTGCCAGTGCAGCCTTCGGTCGCCTGAGGAAGAGAGTGTTTGAAGACCAGGACCTCAAACCCAGCACCAAGCTCATGGTCTACAGAGCAGTAGTGATACCCGCCCTGCTGTATGCTTCAGAGACATGGACCATGTACAGCAGGCACCTCAAAGCATTGGAGAGGTACCACCAACGCTGCCTCCGCAAGATCCTGCAAATCCATTGGCAGGATAGGCACACCAATGTCAGTGTTCTTGCTCAGGCCAGCATCGAAGCTTTGACCATGCTCAATCAGCTCTGATGGACGGGCCACATTGATACAAGACTCCCAAAACAAGCGCTCTACTCGGAGCTCCGACACGGCAAGAGAGCTCCAGGTGGGCAGAGGAAACGCTTCAAGGACACCCTCAAAGCCTCCTTGAAAAAGTACAACATCCCCACTGACACCTGGGAATCCCTGGCCCAAGACCGCACAAAGTGGAGAAAAAGCATCCGGGAAGGCGCTGAACACCTCGAGTCTCTGCGCCGGGAGCAAGCGGAAGCCAAGCGCAAACAACGGAAGGAGCGCACGTCAACCCAAGCACCCCACCCACCCGCCCCTTCAACCACCGTCTGCCCCACCTGTGACAGAGACTGTAGGTCCCGCATTGGACTCATCAGTCACCTGAGAACTCATTTTTAGTGTGGAAGCAAGTCATCCTCGGTTCCGAGGGACTGCCTAAGAAGAAGAATACTCCAACTGGCGCCTCCGACAGTGCAGCACTCCCTCAGTACGGCACTGAAGTACCTGTCTAGATTATGTGCTGAAGTCTCTGGAGTGGGGCTTGAATCTCAGAGGAGAAAGTGCTACCTATTGAGCCACAGCTGACGTCAATCAGTCGTGGGAACCGGCAAATACAATACAAGATAATGCAATTCGACATTTAATTTTGTCACAGCATCAATCAAAGGCGACACAAGAAAAGACTTTTTTACGCAGCGAGTGGTTATGATCTGGAATGCACTGCCTGAAAGGATGGTGGAGGCAGATTCAATCGTGGCTTTCAAAAGGGAATTGGATAAGTGCCTGAAGGAAAAAAAATTGCAGGACTACGGAGAAAGGGCGGGGGAGTGGGACTAGCTGAGCGCCGGCATGGGCCCGACAAGCCGAATGGCCTTCTTCTGTGCTGTAACCATTCTATGACTCTTGCATCAATGTAGGTCGCGCAGAACAGGGGCTGCATCACATGGAACCTCGAGCAGCACATAGAAAGTTTAAATCCACGTTCTCCTTAACTTGCACCTGTCTGAAGTTGCTGATACTCACAGATCTTCTTGTTCTGATTTAACAGTGAGGTGACAACATCAACAACAGCCCTTTCCAAACCTCCAGGCCCACAAAATTCAAACAGGGCAAACCAGGGAATATGTAATATTACCAATGTTTCCCCCTAAGGTGTGTGGGCAAGCGGCTGCGCATCAATCTGGAAGTCCCGCGCAGGCTGCTCGCCAGCTGTTGCCGCTGGAGGAGATGCACGGGGGGAAAAAAAAACAATTAGAGGGAACATTGAATATCACTATAAGGATCGAGTTGCCTAGGCTTCAGCGGCAGCACTTTCAGGACTTGGGGACCCGTGTCTAGGTTGGACACTCAGACAACTCAGCCCAGCTCTCTGCTGGCCTGGGCCAAGCAAATCGAGGGCCCCAAGTCTTGGGCAAGCAGAATAGTTCATTCTACTGTAGGTAAAAACATCCGTCGATATTGAGGATGTCAGTTCAAGGCAGAACAGAGCGAGAGAGGAGCAGAGATGACAGTGCTGCCCCGATGCTCCAGTAAGTGCTGGGCTGTGTGGCCCTGAGCCACATAAACCAGAAAGATTGGAGGTACAGCTTCAGGTCAGTGCAATTCGCCCAAGTGACTCCAGTCACCCCCTGCAATAATCTTCATGCATGGACATTGGCCAAGGGCAGGATTGGGCTTGGCAGTGATGCCTTCCACAGTTGAATAGTCAGTCAATACTCACTTTCTAGGTTCGAACAATCATTTTGGCGATTACCAGTGTTACAAATGCACTTTCATCTATCACACATACATAGTTTTCCATTTCCCCTCTCCTGACACACATTCTCCAACCAAGCAAACAGCTTGGCAATCCGCTCCCAGCCCTATGCCCATGACACTTCACAACTCAACCAGTGCGGGTTGTGTGATTTGCCCTCAGACTCTGTTACTCCCCAATTAGAAGCAAGCAGTTGGGATATCCTGGGGAACATTGCAACAGTCGAGGTTTCTGTACGATATGACATGCCTCATTCTTCATTTGAGCTGACCTACCATTTCCTGGCAGCCCCACACCGTTCTGGGGTCGATAGCTTTGGGAACCACACGGGTGGGGAAAAACCTTGCATTTTCAGTGCGATCATAGAGCTTCTTCAGCACACACACTATCAGAAATAACATCCAATGTGCTTCAGTGTTGTAACAACAAGCTTGTGTGTGATGCTCTTCCATCATCTTCTATCTTTGAGTCACTGACAAAGTCCGTCGGAAGTTTTAGGGCAGAGGGTCCAGTCCGCAGGACTGCATCAGTATTTGGAAAAGGGTCTCCTCACCCAGAGCAGAATGTTTGAAAGGCACTGTTAGGGCACCTAAACTAACATTATGACCCAGATAACAGAAACCACAAAGTGGGTAGATAAGTGTAACCATGGAGACAACCTCTCTAAACTAAAGAGTGGATAGTTCATACAGCCCAAGTGTCTGTGACAAGCAGAAACCACAGTCAAAAGTGGTTTTTCTAAATAATATGCGAACGTGCAAAAACAACATGTTGATCTTTGCGGTTTCCAAGCATAAAAGCAACTCGCTTCTCGCTGTGAAGACAGAAATCCTCTTGACCCTCGCGGAATGGAGATTTCTCCCGGTGCACTTGAATAAAGCGATCGTTGTACCGCACCGAAGTCTCCGCCGAGTCCGTTTCAACAACAGGCACCACTTCAATTCATCACCTCAACCTCCCCCAACACCAGAGACCAGTCACTAAACCAAGTGTTAGTGACAGGCCTGTACCCACCAGTACTGTACCCCAGTGTTATACAGTGACAGACCTGTACCCCCCAGTACTGTACCCCAGTGTTATACAGTGACAGACCTGTACCCACCAGTACTGTGCCCCAGTGTTATACAGTGACAGACCTGTACCCACCAGTACTGTACCCCAGTGTTAGTGACAGACCTGTACCCACCAGTACTGTACCCCAGTGTTATACAGTGACAGGCCTGTACCCACCAGTACTGTACCCCAGTGTTAGTGACAGACCTGTACCCACCAGTACTGTATCCCAGTGTTAGTGACAGACCTGTACCCACCAGTACTGTACCCCAGTGTTAGTGACAGACCTGTACCCACCAGTACTGTACCCCAGTGTTATACAGTGACAGGCCTGTACCCACCAGTACTGTACCCCAGTGTTAGTGACAGACCTGTACCCAACAGTACTGTACCCCAGTGTTAGTGACAGACCTGTACCCACCAGTACTGTACCCCAGTGTTATACAGTGACAGGCCTGTACCCACCAGTACTGTACCCTAGTGTTACAGTTAAATACCTGTACCCACCAGTACTGTACCCGTGTTAAAAAGTGACAGGCCTGTACCCACCAGTACTGTACCCCAGTGTTAGTGACAGACCTGTACCCACCAGTACTCTACCCGAGTGTTAGTGAAATACCTGTACCCACCAGTACTGTACCCCAGTGTTAGTGACAGACCTGTAACCATCAGCACTGTACCTGTGTTAGTGACAGACCTGTGCCCACCAGTACTGTACCCGTGTTAGTGACAGACCTGTACCCACCAGTACTCTACCCGAGTGTTAGTGAAATACCTGTAACCACCAGTACTGTACCCGTGTTAGTGACAGACCTGTACCCACCAGTACTGTACCCCAGTGTTAGTGACAGACCTGTACCCACCAGTACTGTACCCCAGTGTTAGTGACAGACCTGTACTCACCAGTACTGTACCCGAGTGTTAGTGAAATATCTGTACCCATCAGCACTGTACCCCAGTGTTATACAGCGACAGACCTGTACCCACCAGTACTGTACCCCAGTGTTATACAGTGACAGGCCTGTGCCCACCGGTACTGTACCCCAGTGTTAGTGACAGACCTGTACCCACCGGTACTCTACCCGAGTGTTAGTGAAATACCTGTACCCACCAGTACTGTACCCGTGTTAGTGACAGACCTGTACCCATCAGCACTGTACCCGTGTTAGTGACAGACCTGTGCCCACCAGTACTGTACCCCAGTGTTAGTGACAGACCTGTACCCACCAGTACTCTACCCGAGTGTTAGTGAAATACCTGTACCCACCAGTACTGTACCCCAGTGTTAGTGACAGACCTGTACCCACCAGTACTGTATCCCAGTGTTAGAGACAGACCTGTACCCACCAGTACTGTACCCCAGTTGTTAGTGACAGACCTGTACCCACCAGTACTGTACCCCAGTGATAGTGACAGACCTGTACCCATCAGCACTGTACCCGTGTTAGTGACAGACCTGTACCCACCAGTACTGTACCCCATTGTTAGTGACAGACCTGTACCCACCAGGTCTGTACCCGAGTGTTACAGTGAAATACCTGTACTCACCAGCACTGTACCCCAGTGTTACAGTGAAATACCTGTACCCATCAGCACTGTACCCCAGTGTTAGTGACAGACCTGTACCCACCAGTACTGTACCCCAGTGTTATACAGTGAGATCTGTACCCACCAATACTGGACCCGTGTTATAGTGACAAACCTGTACCCACCAGTACTGTACCCCAGTGTAATACAGTGACAAACCTGTACCCACCAGTACTGTACCCCAGTGTAATACAGTGACGGACCTGCACCCACCAATACTGGACCCCAGTGTTATATAGTGACAGATCTGTACCCACTAGTACTCTACCTGAGTGTTATACTACTCAAAGTTCTCTCCAGATACAGCAGATGTTCTAAAGAACAATGTCTGTTCTTCTGAAGTTTTAAGTGGACACAGTATGAAAGTTTTACATCCAAATGCTTCACCTAAATGCTAAGGGCACCACTGTGTTTAGAGACAATTCGAAATGTAAAGTAACCTGCAGCTCAGCTTGATGCTGACCCAGTGTGTGTGGAAAGCAGGACTGGGCTGGACGGCACCGTACCATTGAAGGCTGGAAGCGGGCGGAGGTGGTGTGTGCTGTAGATGTCATTCCTTAACTGAAGGCGAAGATCTGTGTCCTTGTTGAGAAGCTGCGGCAGGGTCTCCTTGCGGAATGGCGTCTTCTCTAGAATGACCACGGCGTCCTGAATGTCTCCACAGTCTTCTCCAACCTGCCACATTAAAGAAGCTGCTTACAAAAACTGATAGAACAAGGCCCTCTGCCACCAGCAGAAAGTGCGGTGAAATGTGCCTACTCTAGTGAAAACAATCGAACAATAACTCACCTACACGCATCCTCTGCCAAACTATCATTACATCGATTCTGTAGCACAGACACAGGCTATTCGGTCCGTGCCGGTGTTTATGCTCTACATGAGCCTCCTCCCACTCTACTTCATCTCACCCTACAAGCATATGCTTCTATTCCTTTCTCCCTCATACAGCTTCCCCTTAAAAGGCATCTGTGCTATTCACCTCAACCACTCCCTGGGGGAGCGAGTTCCACATTCTCCCCACTCCCTGGGGGAGCGAGTTCCACATTCTCCCCACTCCCTGGGGGAGCGAGTTCCACATTCTCCCCACTCCCTGGGGTAGCGAGTTCCACATTCTCCCCACTCTCTGGGTAGTGAAGTTCTCCTGAATTCCCTATTGGATTTATGAGTGACTATCTTATATTTATGACCTCTAGTCTTGGTCTCTCCCACAAGTGGAAATATTTTCTCCAGTTCTACCTTATTGAGCCCCTTCATAATTTTTAGAGGCCTGCATCAGGCCACCCCTCGGCCTGCTCTTTTCTGGAGAAAAGAGCCCCAGCCTGTTCATCTTGACATCCGGCAGCCACTTTAACACAAGAGTGGTCCAGACGTCTCCATCGTTAATCACGCCAGGCATCCTTTGCCCACTTTGAGTGAGACCAGCAATTTGATGGCAACTGCTGTGGGGAAAGAGTGGTTCTGTGGGTCAGCGCCAACTGGAAGTTGGGCTGAGGCAGCCTTTCCACGTGAGAGAAATAGGCCAACTGAATTCCACAGCAAGACCCAGGGATAAAAGGGCTGCGTTCTAACCCACTGAAGAAATAATTATCCTTCCACCTGGGGCCTCAGTATTAGTCCCAGAGCCAAGGCTGTGTGAGTGTGAAGGGGTCGGGCCCCTCACCACCATTACAGGTCATCAGCCGTGCCTCGGTGGTAGCACTCTCGCCCCCGAGCCAAAAGGTCGTGGGTCAAGCCCCACTCCGTGCGCTTGAGCATATAATCCAGGCTGACACTTCAGTGCTGTTCTGAGGGAGTGCTGCACTGTCAGAGGTGCCGTCTTTCAGATGAGCTATTAAACCGAGGCCCCGTCTGCTCTTTCGGGTGAATGGAAAGAACCCATGGCACTATTCAATGAAGAGCAGGGGAGTTCTCCCAATGGCCTGGTCAATATCCCTCAACCATCACCACTAAAACAGATGCCCTGGTCATTTACCTTGTTGGTGTGTGTGGGACCTTGCTGTGCACAAATTGGCTGCCACATTTCCTTGCATTATAACAGTAAATTCCCTTGAGTATAGAAGATTGAGAGGCAATCTAATCGAGTTGTTTAAAATTATAAAGAGATTCAATAGGGTAGATGCGGAGAATTTCCTCTAGTGGAGAATTCAGAATGAGGGGACATAATCTTAGAATTAGAGTTAGATCATTCAGGGAGTGAAAGCACTTATTCCACACAAAGGGTGGTGGAAATCTGGAACTCTCTCCCTCAAAAGGCTGTGGATGCTGGGGGACCATTGGGGCTTTCAAGACCGAGATCGATAGGTTTCTGTTTGGCAAGAGATATGGAGCAAAAGTGGACGAATGGAGTTGAGGTACAGATCAGTCATGATTGTGAATGGCGGAGCAGGCCCCAGGGGCTGAATGGCCTCCTCCTGTTCCTAAATATACCTGCGGGATTGATTAACTTTCCCTGGTGAAGATTTGGGGCCTATATACAGGCTGCAGTGGGACTCACACCAGCTCTCACCTGGCCTGAGTCCTGCCGAGGCCTAGACTGGGTGTAAAGGACAGAATTCCCAGGGTAGTCCGCACACTCCCCCGGGCCCAAACAGACGGAAAATCTGCCCAAGCACTGCCCCCCCACTCAAATAAGGTGAAACAGAAAACACTGGCCCATTTTCCAGCCTCCCGTGGTTAATTTGCCCAAGTGTGCAGCTGTGATGCGGTGGAGGCTAAAGTCAATGGGAATCCCTCAATCAGCTCTGACTGCCCATTAAACTGAACGCTTGTGCTGCTCTGGTCTTTAAAATCAGGCGGAATTTAAAAATAATTTTCATAAATTCAAAAATCCACTTATCAAAAATATTGTTCCCATACATTCAGAGTTCTTGTTAGACAAAGGTTTATAACCAACTGCTCGCCTTACAGGAGTGTCACCGTTTATTTATAATCCTTCCCAGGTTGGTCCTGATGTTACAACTATTATTATGAGGCATCCCTGATGGTTCGGAGAGCGGCTGAGTCATACAGACCCAGAGAGCCCCAGGTTCAATCCTCAGTCTGTGCTGTGTCCGCTGATCTTAGCCGGGATGGTGGTTTTGGGGGTTGGGGGGTGGTTTGGAGGGGGGGGGGCGATAGGGGCGCTACTATTGACCTCAGAGCCCCTGGATTAGGAAGCGGGGAACAGTCCGCCAGGGTCCCTGCCCCTGATCACAATCCAGTGACACCCCGCACCCCCCACCCATCCCCAAAAAGTGCATGTGTGCAGACTTCCGGGGTGAAGAAGATCCGGCTTCGTCCCGACGCCCTCACTGCCCGCTTTCACACAAGGGTGATGAACACTTGGGCAAGGCACCAGAGGGGAGCTAGTGTCCAAGGAACCTTATCCCAGCAAGGAGTCTCAGACCACCGGGAGAACGGAGACAAATTGGCAGAGGAAATGAGAAACCAGCTAGCACCATCGCTTCAGTGTCATCACTAATTACCTGACACCAGAGCCACTGGTGTGAACGCAGTCTGACAGATTTCTCTTCCATGCAGACACAAGCTTCCACACACAGCGGCTACAATCTGACAACAAACACCAGTAAGCCACAAGCTGTGATGCTGTCCAAGAAACAGCAGCTTTTCTCATGAGGCCATTGTGTTACAGCCCAGCTCTCTCCAGCTGGACAGGAGGAGATCTGCTGCACTGGCCGCATTCCACAAGAGCATTAGGTTTACTCTCTAAATCTGTGTCCGAAGTTAGAGGCAATTCGTTCCTCAGCTGACCCCTGCAGAGCAGGTCATGTTGCGATCGGTGAATATCTAGAGTGGCTGCCACGTCATAGGCAATAAATGCCTGGGGTTGTGCTTGACGGCACACATCAAACTTTCCTGGATCACAGGGTGGAAGTAAGTGGGTTTACTTCAGCTCCAAGATCATACACCTGCTGAAGCAAGATTGGAACCAAATCAACCCTGCGTGGCAGATTGGTAATCGAACACTTCAGGCAGATCTGCAGTACCCTAAGACACTGTTGATGAGTTAGCCTGGCTCATGAACGGGGCCTGAAGGGGTGGGCCATTTGCAGTGGGCTGCAATTCTTCTGTCAGGTCCAGACAACCCCGCAAACCAATGGCCTAGCAGGTAGAGTGGTCTTGGCTGGACAGTCCTCTGTTTCAGCTGGTTAAACTGCAACAGTACAGCTACACACGTAGACAATGTCGACCATGACGAGCTATTTCACCTGGTCTGGATCAGCAGAACCAGAGGACACAGCCTACGCTTGAAGGGGGGAAAATTCAAAACGAATCTGTGGAAACAATATTTCAGTGAGCAAGTAGTCAATTCATGGAACAGTTAATATGGATTCATTAAAATACAAATTAGATAAATTTCTTTCAGAAAATAACATTTTGAGGATATAATGTATGAGTAATTTGAGGCACATGTGGCAAGTGTGGCATTGTTAGGAGGAACGGGTGACTTTGGACCTGTCGTTCCCAAAGCTCTCCACCACTGGGGTTTTCTCGCCTCATGTCTGGGTCTATTGTAGACTAATTGATAGAGATTGATTGCTGTGATTAGTCAGTAACTCCATTATCATTGTATCATGCCTCTAACAGGAAGGTAGAAGGTGAACGAGATAGACCGTGGTCTTTTTCGCCTAGCAATTCCTATGCTCCACACACTTGGGGGTCCTAAGCCTGGCCTCTTCCCAACTTGCACCTAAGTTAGGCAAGGGACGATGCGGGGGAGGTCCCTAGGGAGTTAGTGGGCACTCACTTCTGACACACAAACTCAAGCTTAGGGATTTCTCATTAGCTTGGGTTTGGAAACCTCAGCATAGTGATGGGTTGTTCTGTGAGAGTCAACCAAAAAAAACCAAATTGCCTCAACAACAAAGACAGGATCATAACTACCTCTGCACTTCTCTAACTGTTTCCAGACTTCCTTCTTTACAAAATGGTTCCAGCAAATTGCACTATCGTGCCCAGTTACCTCACAGTATCCTGGCACGGCCTGTATCCGATAGCCATGGGCGTCAGGTATCACGTTTAGTGGACTATATGTCAGATTCCTTCCTTCACACCTGTCCTGCACCACAACACACGAGCAGACATCCGTGGAAAACGGCTCCACACCCCAATGAGGTGCTCATTTAAAAACGGACATCTGACCAGTATGCTGATCCTCAGCCTTTGACTAACTTCACTTTATGTTGGTACAGCAGGTTGAAAATTGTTTCCTTAAATATTTTTGACCCACAGACCACATCCCCTCCGTTTATTTTTCTGTAAGGTGGGGGCGGCGCTGCTGCAATTTCATTTATTTAGATCAAGCTGACTGGTGCACGACATAGAAAGGCAGATGGAAACAGCTTTTATAGGTGGAGAGTGCGAACCAGAGTGAAGGAAAGAACAAGTGCATGTTGGACAGAGAGAGAGAGAGAGAGAGGGCAGTATAACTGAGGAATGGCAGCGATAGGTGGTGATTACATCGAAGTAGGAACACACAACTGCGGGAGTGGGATACCGCAACTGTTGAAACGGCGCGCGGTACAACGCTGCACTGGCAGAGGAGGTACCCTTTAACCACCACATGTTGAGACAAATTAGGAATTTTCCTTTACCTTGCATAGTTTCAAGTGGTTGGCGTCTAAAATGGAGGCTTTTCTCGTTGTTTGCTCAGCAATCCTTTAAGATACAGGACAGCATGTTTAAAATGCTATTTTATGCAACGCTATAGACGGAAATGTAGGCCTCGATATTTATGGGTAGGTGGGGAGGGAGCAGGGGCGCGGGTCAGCGGCCAGGAAACCCGGAGGTCCTGCCGAAATTAACAGCATTTACTCCGTTTCCCGCCCGGCAGCTGGACAGATTGCCAAGCTGGCCACTGTCAGGCGGGAAAGCCACAGCCGGGATCAACTGGGGATGGTCCCTGGCAGCGGAGAAGATCGGGGGTTCATTGGGGGGGGGGGGGGGCGGTGCTCAGAGAGCGGCAGTGAGGGAGGGAGAGATCGCAGCAGTTAGCTTGGAGGGCCGGAGGGGGGAGGAAGCACTCCTGCGCCTCCTGGCCCACGAGCAGTGCTGGAAAAGCATTTACCTGCTGGATCCGGCAGCTCCCGCCTCCCTTCTGCTGCCGGGTTTCCTGAGCCCTGGGAAAACCGACCAGCAACTGTTAAATTTAAATGGCTCCCAAAACCTTGGCTGACAAACCGCTCGTATGGGTTGGGCTGGGGGAAGATTCAACCAACCAATGGGATCAACAATGCACTGGAAGACACACCTGGAATATCTCTCAAAGGGGCAGTGTGAAGAACGTTTATTTAAATAACAGTGACTACAGCTCAAAAGGAATTCAGTGAAGTGCTTTGGGGAGTCCTTAATGAGGTGCTACATAAATACAAGTTCCTTCTGTGCCAAATGTAACAAACAATGGTCCAGATTGGGGGTGGGGGGCAAGTGGCCGGTGAGGCTGTTCCAAGTGTCTGCCGGCCCAGGGAGGGGGGGCTCTCAGTGAATGGCAGGTCAGGCCGGATTGGTGGAGGAGGGGGTGGTTGAGGGACGAGGAGGGAGGGTCCGAATGAATGCTGCTGCTGCTCCAGATGCAGCAGGGCGACAAGAGTGAATGCTGGTCCAGGAGTTCAGTCGGTGTGGGGAAGCTGAGCGCCACCAATTATTGTTACCATGCTCACCAGCGCACATTGTGGCCTGGAGTTTCCTCCGCATTTGCGAACAGACACACCCACAAACTGGGCGTAAACAAGTTGCGTGGCTTAAAGATTGTAGAATTTTGGGCGTTAAGTGAGTTACTACAATACGCCCGAGTCTTCTCAACCTTTTACGTCCGTCCATCAAACCTTCCATCCAAATGAATCCCCACCCACAACACCGGCCATGCCCCGAATCTCAAACATGAGTATCCTCCAATTGCACTTGTTCGGGGGTGGGGGCACGTCACTCCACACTGCGGCCAGAGTTTCAGGTGCAGCAGAAAAGCAAGTCATTTTACTGGTCTTTTCATTGCAATTTTCTGAGGTTTTTTTTAAATCACCATCACCGAGACCTGCTCCTTATTTTCTGTTCCTTTGAATGCATTTTAAAGAATAAGTACAAGTCACGTTAAAAATTGAAATGCTTTCCCAATTGCAGGTTCCAGTAATGCCAACCCCATAAATCATGTGACAAACTCTTAAAAATCATGAGGTTTGGTAAGAAATCATGGGTTGCTATTTTTTTCACAAACATATAAACCAATATAGATTGACAGTTCATTTATAAAACTAGTTAGTGGTTTTATTTAATCTCTAACAGGTCACAGATCTTCACAAAAACTGTATTACTGCATCTGAAAATGCTTCACAAAAATCCTTTTTTAAAATCCCACCCGTTATCACCATGCTGCCATGCATCTCAGTTTAAGCTTACGGTGACTAATATAAATTATGGAGGTTGGAGAGTCAGAGCCAGAAAGAGGGCATTGGAAAAAAATATTCTGTCGGCGACAAAAGCTTGGATAAAGGGTTTCAGTAGCGCAGGAGTCGAGGTGGGAGCAGAAACAGGCAGTGTTGCAGAGATAGAAACACGAAGTTGTGGTGATGGGGAGGATGTGGTGTTTGGAGCTCAGCTCTGGATCAGACAGAGGTCAAGGTCTCGCACTGTCTGGTTCAACCTGAATGAGTGTCTGGGGAGGGGGGATGGAGTCAGTCAATTAAGCCAGGTAAGGCCTCACAGCGTCGGCGGAAATCCTGAGCGGCAGAGCGGGGCTATAAAAGCCCCAGAGACCAGGTAAGGCCTCACAGCGTCGGCGGGAATCCTGAGCGGCAGAGCGGGGCTATAAAAGCCCCAGAGACCAGGTAAGGCCTCACAGCGTCGGCGGGAATCCTGAGCGGCAGAGCGGGGCTATAAAAGCCCCAGAGACCAGGTAAGGCCTCACAGCGTCGGCGGGAATCCTGAGCGGCAGAGCGGGGCTATAAAAGCCCCAGAGACCAGGTAAGGCCTCACAGCGTCGGCGGGAATCCTGAGCGGCAGAGCGGGGCTATAAAAGCCCCAGAGACCAGGTAAGGCCTCACAGCGTCGGCGGGAATCCTGAGCGGCAGAGCGGGGTAGAAAAGTCCCCAGAGACCAGGTAAGGTGTACCAGTCTCCAGTCTGGAAGGAGAGAGGTAAAAAGTAATCCAAGTGTGACGTCACCAGAAAGCGGGTAAGTGATTGGTTGGTGAGTATTTCTCCCTTTTAAGCTTAAATCTCTTTGGTTTATAGGGCTAGAAATTCAGTAGGCTTTGCGCCCAGTTTTCGCCCAAAGAGGGCTTTTGCGCCACTTGCTGAGCTTTCGCCGATATTCAGCGCTGCGATAATGGCGGCGTTAGCCAGTAGCGCTGCGCCGCCACCGATGACGTCATCGGTGTGCGCAGTGCCCCGCTACCGCCCCGACCGCCATATTTAGTTGCGGCCGCCTCTTCCGCAGCGGCCGCAAACAGCGATCAGAAAACGGGGCCGTCCTGTAGCCTTAGTGGGGCGCTTTAAGGTGGCGGTGCGGCCGGCCACTTTTTCGGCGGCCACCTGCCCGCACCTCCTTCCCCGGCCTCCTCTACCCGCACCCCCCCCCCCCCCCCGCGGCATTGCCGGCTGCTTTCCGCGAACCCGGCACTTCTCCGTGGTGCCGGGCTCATTTGCCGGCACTATCCAGCGGCGATCTCCCCGTTGCAGGCACCTCCCCCTTAAGGAGGAGGCCTGCAGTACCGCAGCCTGCCGCTCCGCAGCGGGTGGCGCAGCGGCGCCTAGAGTGCTGAAATTCAGTTTCAGCGCCCCAAGCGGGGGCGGGCACACCCTGGAATAGCGCCCGGTTCCGACTTGGGGCGCAAAAACTGAATATCTGACGGGCGCAACTGGCTCCGTGCTCAGCGCTAACTTTTGGGCGCACGCCAGCTGGCGGGCCCAAAGTGAATTTCTAGACCATAGTTTCTAAGGTGTGATATTCACCATCTAGAATCGGGACAGAGGATATTTAAGAATAATATTAATAAATTTAATTAATTACATAGAATGGGAGATCAGGCGATGTGTTGCTGCTGCAATATGTGGGAGCTGGTGAACACCATTGATGCTCACAGTGATCACATTTGCAGTAAGTGTTGGCTGCTCGAGGAACTCCAGCTCCGTGTTGAAGAGCTGGAGTCCGAGCTTCAAACACTGAGACACATCAGGGAGGGGGAGAGTTACCTGGACTCTGTGTATCACGAGGTAGTCACACCAATTAGATTAATTAATTCAGATGTAGTCCATGGCCAGGGTCAGGATGGTGTGACTAGAAGTGAGGCAGGTACGGGGATCCAGGAGGTAGTGTTGGAGGAGCCGCAGCCCTTGCACTTGTCCAACAGGTTCGAGGCTCTTACTCCCTGTGGGGACAGGAGCAGGGACTGCAAGGAGGATGAGCAACCTGGCCACAGCACCGTGGAGCAGGGGGCCATTCAAGTGGGGGGAGTTAAAAGAAATGTTGTAGTGGTAGGGGATAGTATCATTAGGGGGATAGATAGAGTTCTTTGCAGCCGAGAGCGAGAGTCCCGAAGGCTGTGTTGCCTGCCCGGTGCCAGGGTTAAGGACATCTCCTCTGGACTGGAGAGAAACTTGGAGTGGGAGGGGGAGGATCCAGTTGTCGTGGTCCATGTTGGTACCAACGACATAGATAGGACAAGGAAGGAGGTTCTGCTGAGGGAGTTTGAGCAGCTAGGGGCCAAATTAAAAAGCAGAACCACAAGGGTAATAATCTCTGGATTATTACCCGAGCCACGAGCGAATTTGGCTAGGACAAATAAAATTAGAGAGTTAAATGCGTGGCTCAAAGACTGGTGTGGGAGAAATGGGTTTTGCTTCCTGGGACACTGGCACCAGTGCTGGGGCAGGAGGGAGCTGTTCCGTTGGGACGGGCTTCACTTGGCCAGTGCTGGGACTAGAGTCCTGGCGGATCATATAACTAGGGCTGTAGAGAGGGCTTTAAACTAACTAGTGGGGGGGAGATTCCTAGAGAGCAAATAATAAAAATGACAACAGAGAAGGTCATAGACTTAGGTAGCAGTGGGGAAATTAAAAACCAGAGCGTGTCAGGAAGGGGCAGAAGGTATGGAGTAAAAGGTAAAGTAATAAAAAGGGCAAAAGCAGGAACTAAGTGTCACAAAACATCTTTGAAAGTTCTCTATCTGAATGCACGTAGCATTCGTAACAAAATAGGCGAGTTAATGGCACAAATAACTACATATGGGTATGATCTTGTGGCCATTACAGAAACATGGCTGCAGGGTGACAATGCCTGGGAATTAAACATACCAGGTTATTTAACGATCAGGAAGGACAGGCAGGAAGGAAGGGGAGGTGGGGTGGCTATATTAATAAAGGAAGGAATCACTGTAATACAGAGAAATGATATTGGGTCAAAAGATCAGGATAATGAAACAGTTTGGGTGGAGGTAAGGAATAATAAGGGGAAAAAAACACTAGTGGGCGTAGTCTATAGGCCTCCGAACAGTGGCAACTCTGTTGGACGGAGTATCAATCAGGAAATAGTTGAGGCTTGTAATAAGGGAACATCTATAATTATGGGGGATTTTAACTATCATATTAATTGGAGGATGAGTTCATTGAGTGTATTAGGGATGGGTTTCTTGAGCAGTGTGTAACTGAACCGACCAGGGGGCAAGCAACCTTAGATCTGGTCCTGTGTAACGAGACAGGATTAATTAAAAATGTCCTAGTAAAGGATCCCCTTGGAATGAGTGACCATAACATGGTTGAATTCCATATTCTATTAGAGGGTGAGAAGGTTGGATCTCAAACAAGCGTGCTAAGCTTGAATAAAGGAGACTATGAAGGTATGAGAGCGGAATTGAGTAGAGTGGATTGGGAAAATAGGTTAAAGGGTAAGACGATACATGATCAGTGGTGTACATTTAAGGAGTTATTTTACAACTTCCAAAAAAAAAATATTCCACTGAGAACAAAAGGGTGTAAAAGAAAAGACAGCCATCCGTGGCTAAGTAAAGAAATTAAGGATAGTATTCAACTAAAAACAAGGGCATATAAGGTAGCCAAATCTAGTGGGAGGATAGAGGATTGGGAAAACTTTAAAAGACAGCAAAAAATAACAAAAAGATTGATTAAGGGAAGATAGATTATGAAAGTAAATTAGCAAAAAATATAAAAACAGATAGTAAGAGTTTTTATAGTTATGTAAAAAGAAAAAGGGTGGCTAAAGTAAATGTTGGTCCCTTAGAGGATGAGACCGGGAAATTAATGGTGGGAAATATGGAGATGGCAAAAACACTGAATGAATATTTTACATCAGTCTTTACAGTAGAAGACACTAAGAATATCCCAACACTGGACAAACAGGGGGCTAAAGGGGGGGAGGAGCTAAACACGATCAAAATCACTAAGGAAGTGGTACTCGGTAAAATAATGGGACTCAAGGCGGATAAATCACCTGGACCTGATGGCTTACATCCTAGGGTCTTGAGGGAAGTGGCGGTAGGGATTGTGGATGCATTGGTAATAATTTTCCAAAACTCCCTGGACTCGGCAAAGGTCCCAGCAGACTGGAAAACTGCTAATGTAACACCCTTATTTAAAAAGGGCAGTAGACAGAAGGCTGGAAACTATAGGCCGGTTAGCCTAACATCTGTGGTAGGTAAAATTTTGGAGTCCATTATTAAGGAGACAGTAACAGGACATTTGGATAATCATAATTTAATAGGACAAAGTCAGCATGGTTTTATGAAGGGGAAGTCATGTTTGACAAATTTGCTGGAGTTCTTTGAGGAAGTAACGTATAGGGTGGATAAAGGGGAACCAGTGGACGTAGTGTATTTAGACTTCCAAAAGGCATTTGACAAGGTGCCACACAAAAGATTATTGCTTAAGATAAAAAATCACCAGATTGGGGTTAATATTCCGGCATGGATAGAGGATTGGCTATCTAACAGAAGGCAGAGAGTTGGGATAAATGGTTCATTCTCAGACTGGCAATCAGTAACTAGTGGTGTTCCGCAGGGGTCAGTGCTGGGTCCCCAACTCTTTACAATCTATATTAACGATTTGGAGGAGGGGACCAAGTGTAACATATCAAAGTTTGCAGATGATACTAAGATGGGAGGGAAAGTAGTGAGTGAGGAGGACATAAAAAACCTGCAAGGGGACATAGACAGGCTAAGTAAGTGGGCAGAGATTTGGCAGATGGAATACAATACTGGAAAGTGTGAGGTTATGCACTTTGGCAGGAAAAATCGTAGAGCAAGTTATTGTCTTAATGGCAAGAAACTGGAAAGTACTGAAGTACAAAGGGATCTGGGGGTCCTGGTGCACGAAACTCAAAAGGGTAGTATGCAGGTGCAGCAAGTGATTAAGAAGGCCAATGGAATGTTGGCTTTCATTGCTAGGGGGATAGAATATAAAAATAGGGAGGTATTGCTTCAGTTGTACAAGGTATTGGTGAGACCGCACCTGGAATACTGCGTACAGTTTTGGTGTCCATACTTAAGAAAGGACATACTTGCTCTCGAGTCAGTACAAAGAAGGTTCACTCGGTTAATCCCGGGGATGAGGGGATGGACATATGAGGAGAGGTTGAGTAGATTGGGGCTCTACTCATTGGAGTTCAGAAGAATGAGAGGCGATCTTATTGAAACATATAAGATTGTGAAGGGGTTGGATCGGGTGGATGCGGGGAAGATGTTCCCGATGATGGGTGAAACTAGAACTAGGGGGCATAGTCTTAGAATAAGGGGCTGCTCTTTCAAAACTGAGATGAGGAGGAACTACTTCACTCAGAGGGTGGTAGGTCCATGGAATATGCTGCCCCAAAAAGCTGTAGAAGCTACATCATTACATAAATTTAAAACAGAAATAGACAGTTTCCTAGAAGTAAAGGGAATTAAGGGTTACGGGGAGTGGGCAGGAATTTGGACATGAGTCTAGGTTCGGATCGGTCATGGCCCTGTGGGTAGCGGAGCGGGCCCAGGGGCCGTGTAGCCTGATCCTGCTCCTATTTTGTGTGTCTAATTCTGTTAGATTCAGGAGATGGTTCTGTGATAGTGGATAGGCGATTAGGATCAGATCAGCCATGATCTTATTGAATGGCGGAGCAGGCTCAAGGGGCCGATTGGCCAACTCCTGCTCCTATTTCTTATGTTCTTATATTTACGGCTTGGCCACCTGACAGCAGGAAGAGGCGAGCATTCCGCCCACTGCCCACCTGTTTGATGCCGGATGTTAAAACTTAAGCCTCAACTCTCCTGTGAACCAAAACCAAAACCTACGCTATTATACACGCTGTGTCTGAGGTAGTCCAGAAGCAACAATACATTTTATCGTTGTTTTTGGCCGCCACCATAAACTCTGCTCCTTGTCACCGACTCCATCCTCCTCCCCGACTCCATCCCCCTCCCCAGACACTCATTCAGGTTGAACCAGTGCGAGACCTTGACCTCTGTCTGATCCAGACTGAGCTCCAAACACCACATCCTCCCCATCACCACAACTTTGTGTTTCTATCTGTGCAACACTGCCTGTTTCTGCTCCCACCTCGACTCCTGCGCTACTGAAACCTTTATCCATGCTTTTGTCACCGAAAGAATATTTTTCTCCAAAGCCCTCTTTCTGGCTCTGACTCTCCAACCTCCTGAATTTCTGACTCCTCCAACCCTTAGCCACTCTTATTCTTTTCTGCACTCAGTCCTGTTCACCCATTATCACAAACTAACTCTGGCTGCGTGATGCCCAACACTTTTTAAATTTAGAATCTTTGTCGGTATCTTCAAATCCTTTCACAACCTCAACCCAACCTTCTGCAACCTCCTCCAGTTTTATACCCCCTCCTGCATCCTTTAGCCTTTGGACTCCGGGCTTTTGTGCGTTCCCAGTCCCTTCACCTCACCATTGGTGGCAGAACCTCGTCTCTTTCTCTGGAACTCCCTTTCTTAACCCCTCCACCTCTTGCTGCTCTCCTCACCTTGAAAACCCAGCTCCATATACTACGTGCAATTTCAGCCAAAATAAAGAAGACAATTTAAGAAATTTAACGTCTGATGCCAGATTCCACATTAGAATTTTTCAATACACTATTTCTTCTATGCGGTGACCTTTGTGCAGGAATTAGTGTTCATATTTTCTGCACCTACCTTCATAAACTGTTTCCCCTTTTTGCTACAACTCCGCTCACAGCTTGGTTTTTGGATTTCACACATGATTAAAGGAAGCCTTCTGTTGCATACCTTGTAGTTTTGAACCAGTTAGCCTTGTCCCCTCCCCCCATGACCATTCTGCAGAGTCAGGCATAGGGTTGCGAAGGGGTGGAAAGTTTGCTTGGGAATTTTGCCCAAAAAAGCACATGCTAGCATAACATTTTTTTTTTGTATTTCATTCATTTCTTTTTTCCACAGGTCCTCTCTTAAAATTACTAACAGAGATGGAATCTTAATTATTAAGGAATTTCTTAATCAATATATGTTTATCTTCTTACTTGGCTTGTTTTAATAATTACAAGTTTTGTGTGTGACTGTGAACAAATGTGTCCCAATTGGTTGGATGAGCGATTGGCTCCCTCTATTGGTGATGTAGCGTCGTGCGTGCACAGGTCATGCTTCCATCACATGGAGCATCACCCTGTTGCAAACGTGCTGATCGACCGCTGTTCGACACAGAGACGAATGCCCTTTATTTCTCTGCATAGAACAATGCCACGTTTACCGTCGGATGTGTGGAAGCATTTTACCCCAGGCATTAAAGATGGAAAGACTGTGTACATGTGCAAACACTGTACAAAGCCATATGTAAAGAATGCCACAAAGATGCAGCAGCATTTATCCAAATGCAAAAACTTCACTCAAAGCTCACAGCAGTCAGCCCAGAGTTCCTCTGCTTCCATTCAAGAAGATGATGGTTCACATTCAGCATCAGGCTCCTTATCATCAGCAACTCCTGGCCCACTTGGAAGGTTCTTTGATACAATGGATAACCATAGCCAGAAGAATGCAGATGAGTGCCTTGCTCGAGCTGTATATGCGACAGGCTCACCCCTCATGCTCACAGCCAATGTATACTGGAAGAGATTTTTCAATGTTATTCGCCCTGCATACTGTCCTCCCACCAGACATGCTTTGTCTACTTATTTGCTGGAGGCTGAGTATAACAGAGTCCAAGGAAAGCTCAAAGAAACAATAGAGATGGCAGACTGTGTTGCAGTTATCTCAGATGGGTGGTCAAATGTACGAGAGGAGGGCATCATAAAGTACATCGTCTCCACTCCTCTCCCAGTGTTCTTCAAGAGCACAGACATGAAGGACAACAGACACACAGGCACATACATTGCTGATGAGCTGAAAGCGGTCATCAATGATCTTGGATCACAAAAGGTCTTTGCAGTAGTTACTGACAATGCTGCGAATATGAAGGCTGTTTGGGCTCAAGTGGAGGAGGCCTACCCTCATATTACGTCTATTGGGTGCGCAGCTCATGGGCTCAACCTGCTCCTCAAGGACATCATGGGTTTGAGAACCATGGAAACACTGTACAAGAGAGCCAAGTAAGTTGCTAAGTATGTCAGGGGAAAACAGGTAGTTGCAACAACCTACAACTCCAAGCAAACGACAAAGAACAAGAACACCAAACTGAAGCTGCCCAGCAACACTAGATGGGGTGGCATTGTCATAATGTACAACAGCCTTCTGGAGGGTAAGGAGTCGCTGCAAGAAATGGCAATATCCCAGTCTGGGGATATGGAAACCACCATCAAGAAAATACTGCTGGATGATGTGTTTTGGGAGAGAGTGGTTAGCAGCCTTAAACTACTCTCACCAGTAGCATCTGCAATTGCTCAGATTGAAGGAGATGACGCTGTCTTGTCAGATGTTCTCAGGCTTTTTACTGATTTAAAAGAACAAATCAGCATTGCCCTACGCACATCCCTGCTGCTCAAAGCAGGGGAGAAGGCAACTGTTCAATTCATACAGACGCGTCAAGAATTTTGTGTCAAGCCGATTCATGCTGCAGCATACATGCTGGACCCAAAGCATGTTAGGAGACCAATACTTTCTGGAGAACAGATCAACAGCGCTTACAGTGTGATTTCTACCCTCTCACACCATCTCAATCTGGACGTGGGCAAAGTTCTGGGAAGCCTGGCAAAGTTCTCTACCAAGCAAGGTCTTTGGAATGGGGACGGGATATGGGAATCATGCAAGCATATCAGTGCACATACCTGGTGGAAGGGACTTTGTGCATCTGAGGCCCTGTCACCCATTGCATCGGTGATACTCCAAATCCCACCTTCATCAGCAGCCTCTGAACGAAACTGGTCACTTTTTGGGAATACACATGCAAAGGTGCGCAACAGGTTGACTAACAAGAGAGTGGAGAAACTGGTGGCTATCCGGGCGAACCTACAGCTTATTGAGCCAGATACAGAAGTGTCCACCACACAGCCAGACAGTGACACAGAGGAGGAAATGGACACATCAGAGCCAGAGTCAGAGAATCAGGAGGAGCAATGAGGAGTAGAAGACTCAGAAGACTCATGAGTAGAAGACTCAAAGGGACAAAATAAGGACAAATTACAGGCTAAATAAGCTGACACTCTTTTTATTTTATTTTAGATGGGTCTTTTATGTGGGGGTTCAATAAAGTTCAAAATTATAACCTAAATAAAGTTTTGAAAGCCTGTTTTTATTTGTATGTCCATTTTGATGACAAAGATAATATAAGGGTCAGAGACAAAAACCATCAGTGTGCAAAAAAACTCAAAATCCCCATGGAAAGTTTCTTTTAAAAATTCCCGGAATTTTGCAACCCTCGTCAGGCAGTCAGCGTCTTATTGGCACCGTCACACCTCATTTATGTTTTGCAAAGATTCCATCGAAACGTACCCGTCAATCAGTGTCCAGGTAACGAGAGCCCGCCCCCCTTTGGAACTGGAACATTATATATAGGAGGTGGGCAGGGCACCCAGACTTTGCTAGTTTTTTTCTGTATAGAAGTTCTGGTTTGGAATTAATCAAGCGTTCAACTCGCGAGTTTTTTTTAGGTGTATCGCGAGCGGGGGGGGGGGGATTTTAATTAAAAACCGCGTGTCTCGATATTAAATTGTGAGAGTTGGCATTACTGAGGTTCTTAAACTCGCTGCGCTTGGTGTGAGTGAATCAATCATAGAAATCAACGGCACAGAAGTAGGCCATTCGACCCATCGTGTCTGTGCCGGTGGTGAAATGAGCTGAAACTTAAATTTTAAGACTCCAAAGAATATATGGTGGGGGTTCGGTATTTCTTTGGGCTCTGATTGTTTCCACTGGTTTACGCCCATTTTAAATGTAGCCGTATTCTAATGCGATTGGGAGGATACTGGGGCGTAATTTGACATCTTCAAATTATTTGCCCACGGAGGAAAACTCCTGACCATTATGTATTAAATTTAGGTTAGGCCTCAACTGGAGTATTGTGTCCAATTCCGGGCACCAAACTTTAGAAACATAGAAGATAGGAGCAGGAGTAGGCCAATCGGTCCCTCGAGCCTGCTCCGCCATTCAATGCGATCATGGCTGATCATCCAAATTCAGTTCCCTGTCCCTGCTTTCTCCCCATATCCCTTGATCCCTTTAGCCTTAAGAAATATATCTAACTCCTTCTTGAATATATTTAATGAATTGGCCTCAACTGCCTTGTGTGGTAGAGAATTCCACAGGTTCACCACTCTCTGGGTGAAGAAATTCCTCCTCATCTCTGTCCTAAATGGCTTACCCCTTATCCTTAGACTGTGACCCCTGGTTCTGGACACCCCGACCATCGGGAACATCCTTCCTGCATTTAGTCTGTCTAGTCCTGTTAGAATTTTATAAGTTTCAATGAGATCCCCTCTCATTCTTCTAAACTGCAGCGAGTTTAAGCCCAATCGACCCAATCTCTCCTCATACGTCATTCCTGCCATCCCAGGTATCAGTCTGGTGAATCTTCGCTGCACTCCCTCCATGGCAAGAACATCCTTCCTCAGATAAGGCGACCAAAACTGCACACAATACTCAAGGTGTGGTCTCACCAAGGCCCTGTACAACTGCAGCAAGACATCCTTGTTCCTGTACTCGAACCCTCTCGCTACGAAGGCCAGCATACCATTTGCCTTCTTATCCGTCTGCTGCACCTGCATGCTTACCTTCAGCGACTGGTGCACAAGGACACCCAGGTCTCGTCGCACTTCCCCTTCTCCCAATCTACTGCCTTTCAGATCATAGTCCTCGGCTGTACTCTCTGTTTACACATGACTGTACAGCCATACACAGCAACAACCGGATCATCAAGTTTGCCGACGACACCACAGTAATCGCCCTGATAAGCAACGACGACGAGACGGAGTACAGAGATGAGATAGTCCAGCAGATGAGATAGTCCAGCTGATGAGATGGTGCAATGACAACAATCTTGCCCTGAACGTTGGCAAGACTAAGGAGCTCATCGTGGACTTCAGAAGCCACCGAGGGAACCACCGCCCCATCAGCATAGACGGGACACCAGTGGAAGTCGTCAGTTGCTTCCGATTCCTGGGACTGCAGATCTCCAATGACCTGGCCTGGAACCACAATACTGAGGCCATGCTGAAAAAGGCACACCAGCGCCTCTACCCTCTACGGTGCCTGAGGAAATGTGACATAAGCACAGTGGCTTGTGAACTTTTACCGCGGCACCATAGAGAGCGTCCTGACGGGTGGTGTCAACGTGTGGTATGGTAACACCACTGCACAGGACAGGAAAGCCAGCCAGAGGGTTGTGAGGACGGCAGAAAAGATCATCGGGTGTGCACTTCCGTCCATCGTGGAGATCTTTCAGACCAGGTGTCGGAACAAGGCCCGCTCCATTATCCAGGACCCCAATCACCCTGGGCACGAACTGTTCTCCCTCCTGTGGTCCGGTCGTCGGTACCGCAGCATTCGAACCAGGACCAGCAGGTTCAAGAACAGTTTCTACCCACAGGCAGTGCGCCTACTGAACTGCTAACCGCACTGCCCCACATACCATAGTCACATTCTCCCTCCCACCCTGGAACTGTATATCACATGAACTGTGAGCGCACAAGAACATTCTTGATCACTGGACTGTGTGCACATAGGACTCTTGTACCTCAACCTTAACTTATAACTTATAGAACTTATAACTCATTTGTACATTGCACACTGCATTTTAACTTATATATATTATATTACACTACCATATACTTATCATATTACATAACTATTACTTCCAGTGGTAACAGAGGCTTTTTGCACTATTCATCATATCCTGCAACTTGGACTGTCATTGCTATACTTGTTTGCTTATTGTTTCTATATTTATACTTGTTTTTACTTTTGCTTCTTATATTTATACTTATACTGTGGGAGTGAGTGGGGAGTAAGCATTCCATTGTACCAGTTACATATGGCAATAAAATAATCTTGAATCTTGAATAATCTGCCTTCCTGTTTTTGACACCAAAGTGGATAACCTCGCATTTATCCACATTATACTGCATCTGCCATGCATCTGCCCAATCACCCAACCTGTCCAAATCATACTAGAGTTTCTCGGCATCCTCCTCACAGCACACACACCCACCCAGCTTTGTGTCATCTGCAAACTTGGAGATATTACATCTAGTTCCCTCGTCTAGATCATTTATATATATTGTGAATAGCTGGGGTCCAAGGACCGATCCCTGCGGTACCCCACTAGTCACTGCCTGCCACTCGGAAAAAGACCCGTTTATTCCAACTCTTTGCTTCCTGTCTGCCAACCAGTTCTCTATCCAAGTCAGCACCTTGCCCCCAATCCCACGTGCCTTAACTTTACACGCTAATCTCTTATGTGGGACCTTATCGAAAGCCTTCTGAAAGTCCAAATACACCACATCCACTGCTTCTCCCTTATCTATTTTACCAGTTACATCCTCAAAAAATTCCAGTAGATTAGTCAAGCACGATTTACCTTTTGTAAATTCATGTTGACTTTGTCCGATCCTGTCACTGTTTTCCAAGTGCTCTGCTATTACATCTTTTATAATGGACTCTAGCATTTTCCCCACTACCGATGTCAGGCTTACCGGTCTATAATTTCCCGTTTTCTCTCTACCACCTTTTTTAAATAGTGGGGTAACATTAGCTACCCTCCAATCCATGGGAACTGTTCCAGAGTCTATAGAATTTTGGAAGATGATCAGCAATGCATCTACTATTTCTAGGGCCACTTCCTTAAATACCCTAGGATGTAGATTATCAGGCCCTGGGGATTTATCGGCCTTCAATCCTGTCAATTTCCCTAACACCATTTCCCTACAAAATACTGATTTCTTTCAGTTCCTCCCTCTCATTAGACCCTATGTTCCCCAACATCTCTGGGAGGTTATTTGTGTCCTCCTTTGTGAAGACAGAACCAAAGTATGTATTTAATTGGTCTGCCATTTCTTTGTTCCCCATTATAAATTCCCCTGATTCTGACTGTAAGGGACCTACGCTTGACTTCACCAAGCTTTTTCTCTTCACATATCTATAGAAGCTTTTAGGAAGGATGTCAAGGCCTTGGAGCGTGTGCAATGGAGGTTTACTGGAAGGACGAGCAGCTGGAACGGAAGGATTACCCGCAGAATCTCCGCTTCATGTTCGGCATTGATGGCAGGCTTTACAAAGAGAACGGATTCCAAAAGATCAAGCGCGCCATATCGTATTGTAAGTACCGCTAGTTGCACGTCACTGTGCAAAATCCTGATGGACACCTTCAGCTCCGCACTAGCCTGCATTGCTTGCTGGTAACTAAAAAAAATTCTCTATTGGAGTTGAGGGTGCAGAGGAGATTTATCAGAATAGTACCAGAGATGAGGGACTGGAGAGATTGGAGAAACTGGAGTTGTTCTCCTTACAGCAGATAGTTCAGGGGAAATTTAATAGAGGTGTTCAAAATGATGAGGGGTTTTGATAGAGTAGATCGGGAGCAACTGTTTCCACTGGCAGGAGGGTCGGTCACCAGAGGGCACAGATTTAAGATAATTGGCAAAAGAACCAGAGGGGAGATTATTTTACGCAGTGAGTTGTTGTGATCTGGAATGCGCTGCCTGAAAGGGCGGTGGAAGCAGATTCAATAGTAACTTTCAAAAGGGAATTGGATATACGTACAGTTGAAAAGGAAAATTTGCAGGGGTATGGGGAAAGAGCTGGGGAGTGGGACAGCTCTTTCAAAGAGCACGATGATCCAAATGGCCTCCTTCTGTGATCTATCAAACTATTTATTCACATTCCCACCCATTCCGCAATCCTTGTTTAAAAGGAAGGTCGAGATGGGAATAGGGCCACTAAGGGATGGAGAGAATACCACAGGCAGCCATAGAGATGGCAGAGATATTAAATAATTACTTTGCTTCAGTATTTGCCAGGGAGATAGAACAGGTGGAGATGACATCAGATGATGAGATTAGTAATGAGTTAACTGCATTTAAAGTAAAAGTTGGAGATATACTAAAGAAACTCAGAGGATAAAACCCCTGGTCCAGATGGATCCGCGCATTTTTTTAAAAATCTAGGGAAGAAATAGCAGAGCTATTACTACACTTAGTTAGTAATTCATTAGAAAAAGGTGTAGTGCCAGAGAACTGACAGATAGCTAACGTAATACCTATATTTAAGAAGGGAGATAGAACATGTCCAGGGAATTATAGACCAGTCAGCTTAACATCGGTGGTAGGAAAAATAATGGAATCTCTACTAAAGGAGAAAATAGAAGAACATCTAGAAACCAAAAATACTAATAATAAAGTCAGCATGGATTTCAAAATGGAAAGTCTTGCTTGACCAACCGAATTGAAGTTTTTGAAGAGGTAACAGAGAGAGTAGACAAGGGTAATGCAGTAGATGTAATTTATCTAGATTTTCAAAAGGCCTTCGATAAGGTACCACATAATGAATAAGGTCAGGGAATGCGGAGTCAGTGGACAAGTAGCAGAATGAATAACTAGCTGGCTTCAAGACAGAAAGCAGAGAGTAGGAGTAAAGAGTAGCTATTCAGAGTGGCAGAAGGTGGGTAGTGGTGTTCCACAAGGATCACTGTTGGGACCACTGTTGTTTACAATTTATATTAACAATTTAGACCTTGGAATCAAAACACAATTTCTAAATTTGCGGATGACACCAAATTGGGGGGAAGCCAATACTGAGGAGGACTGCAACAAATTACAGGAGGACATTAATAAACTTGCAGAATGGGCATATAATTGGCAAATGAAATTCAACACAGAATGTGAGGTATTACATTTTGGTAAGAAAAATAGTAAGGTCACATATTACTGGGAAAATAAGAATCTAAATGGGGCAGAGGAACAAAGGGATCTCGGAGTACAAGTACACAAATCATTGACAGTAGTGACACAGGTTAAAAAGGCCATAAAAAAGCAACCCAACCACTAGGGTTTATTTCTAGTGGGATAGAATTGAAAAGTAGGTAAGTTATGCTAAACCTGTATCAAACCCTGGTTAGACCACACTTTGAATACTGCATGCAGTTCTGGTCGCCATATTATAAAAAGGATACAGAGGTACTGGAGAGGGTGCAGAGAAGATTTACACAGATGATACCAGAAATGCGCGGGTATATGAGGAAAGGATGAACAGGCTGGGTCTCTTTTCTCTTGAAAAGAAAAGGCTAAGGGGTGACCTAATAAGAGGTCTTTAAAATTATGAAACGTTTTGATAAGTGGAAACACTCTTTCTGTCTACTCTGTGAGGAAGAGCATAACTAGTGGTCATCAATATAAGATAGTCACCAAGAAATCCAATTCAAAAGAAACTTCTTTACCCAGAGAGTGGTGAGAATGTGGAACTCGCTACCACAGGAAGTGGTTGAAGCGAATAGTATAAATGCATTTAAGGGGAGCCTGGACAAGCATATGAGGGAGAAGGGAATAGAGGGTTACGCTGATAGATTTAAATGAGGAAAGACTGGAGGAGGCTCGAGTGGAGCATAATGGCAGGAATGACGTATGAGGAGAGATTGGGTCAAATGGGCTTATACTCGCTGGAGTTTAGAAGAATGAGAGGGGATCTCATTGAAACTTATAAAATTCTAACAGGACTAGACAGACTAAATGCAGGAAGGATGTTCCAGATGGCCGGGGAGTCCAGAACCAGGGGTCACAGTCTAAGGATAAGGGGTAAGCCATTTAGGACTGAGATGAGGAGGAATTTCTTCACCCAGAAAGTGGTGAACCTGTGGAATTCTCTACCACAGAAGGCAGTTGAGGCCAATTCATTAAATATATTCAAGAAGGAGTTGGATATATTTCTTAAGGCTAAAGGGAGCAAGGGGTATGGGGAGAAAGCAGGGACAGGGTACTGAATTTGGATGATCAGCCATGATCGCATTGAATGGCGGAGCAGGCTCGAGGGGCCGAATGGCCGATTCCTGCTCCTATCTTCTATGTTTCTATAAACGCTGACATGGACTGGATGGGCCAAATGGCCTGTTTCTGTGCTGTATATCCAATGTAATAATCTCTGCGCCTCCAGTTGTGACAACTGTAAGGCTCTGCCGAAAAGCCCTGCCCACTATTGGCCCCGCCCCCTCTCCACTGTCGGCCCCGCCCCCTCTCCACTGTCGGCCTCGCCCCCTCTCCACTGTCGGCCCCGCCCCCTCTCCACTGTCGGCCCCGCCCCCTCTCCACAATTGGCCCTGCCCCCTCTCTGCTATTGGCCTCGCTCCCACCCTGCTATTGGCCCTGTCCCCGCTCCACAATTGGCCCCGCCCCTCTCCACAATTGGCCCCGCCCCTCTCCATTATTGGCCCCGCCCCCTCTCCACTGTCGGCCCCGCCCCCTCTCCACTATTGGCCCCGCCCCTCACCTTCCCGTGAATGAAGATGGTCTTGTCGCGCGCGCTTTCTCTCAGTATTTTCTCGATGCGGAAGCTGTTGAAGGTGAAGCCACTCCGCTCGGCCGGCGCCTTCCCCTCCTGCGACTCCGCCTCCGGGGCGCTCTCGCTGAGCCGCTGCTTCTTCTCCGCGGACCCCGGCGCGCACTCCTTCGCATTCTCCGCCATCTCCAAACCAGCGCCCGCCTTTACTCGTCAGCCAATCGGCAGGAGCGTTGACCGCCGCGGCCAATGAGCGCCAGCTTCACTGAAGACGCCCAATCAGCGCGCGTCTTGTTTTGACGCCGGCGATCGTTGTCAACAAGCTGGGACAGCGGCGCGTGCGCAGAGCTCGCCCTCCGCCTCCCCTGTTGCCGGAGGAGAGGGTGAGAGCCTGCCCTCAGCCATAGCTGCTGCTTTACACATGGGCTCTTCGGCCAGGAGATATTTTGATTCAAAAAAAAATACTGCAGATGCTGGAAATCTGAAATAAAAACAGAAAATGCTGGAGATACTGAGCAGGTCAGGCAGCATCTGTGAAGAGAGAAACAGAGTTAACGCGTCAGACCGCTAACCTTTCGTCAGAACTGGAAAAAAGCAGAAAACGGAACAGATTTTTAAGCAAGGGTAGGGGCTGGGACAGGGGATGAAAGAACAAAAGGGGAGGTCTGTGATAGGATAGAAGGCAGGAGAGGTTAAGAGACATTAAGAGATATTCAAGGCAAAAAGAGATGGTAACAGGACAGGTTAAGAAACAAAGGATGGCTCTAGATGAAGTGTAAACTGCGCTGGCAGAATGAAAGACAGCTGCCCCGTGGGAGAGAAGAAAAAAAGACAGACAAAAAGCGTGGATAAAAAATATATATATATGATGATAGGGGCCGATGTTATGATCTGAAATTGTTGAACTCTATGTTGAGGCTATGGAGGAAGGCTGTAAAGTGCCTAATCGAAAGATGAGGTGCTGTTCCTTGAGCTTCAGTGGAACAATGTAAGAGGCCGAGGACAGTGAGGCCTGAGTGGGAGTGGAGCGGAGAATTAAAGTGACAGGCGACCGGAAGCTCGGGGTCCCCCTTACGGACTGAACGGAGGTGTTCCGCAAAGCGGTCGCCCAATCTGCATTTAGTCTCCCCACATCGTGAGCAGCGAATACAGTATACTAAATTGCAAGAAGTACAAGTAAATCGCTGTTTCACCTGGAAGGGGTGTTTGGGGCCCTGGACAGTGGGAAGGGGGGAGGTATAAGGGCATGTGTTGCATCTCCTGCGCTTGCACAGGAAGGTGCCAGGGGAAGGGGTGTTGGGGGTGATAGAGGAGTGGACCAGGGTGTCGCAGAGGGAGCGGTCCCTTCGGAATGCTGAAAGGGGAGGCGAGGGAAAGATGTGTTTGGTGGTGGGATCACGCTGGAGATGGCGGGATCACGCTGGAGGTGGTGGAAATGGCAGAGGATGATCAGTTGAATGTGTAGGCTGGTGGGGTGAAAGGTGAGGACAAGGGGAACTCTTATCGTGGTTCCGGGAAGGAGGGGCAGGGGTGAGGGCAGAAGTGCGGGAGATAGAATGGACATGGTCAAGGGCCGTGTCAACCACAGTAGAGGGGAATCCTCGGTTGAGGAAAAAGGAAGACATGTCGGAAGCACTGGTGTGGAAGGTGGCATCGTCAGAGCAGATGCGGCGGAGACGGAGAAACTGGGAGAATGGAATAGAGTCTTTACAGGAAGCGGGGTGGGAGGAAGTGTAGTCCAGGTAGCTGTGGGAGTCATTGGGCTTGCAGTGAATGTTTGTCAATAACCTATCCCCAGAGATGGAGACGGAGAAGTCGAGGAAGGGAAGAGAAGAGTCGGAGATGGACCATGTGAAGTTGAGGGAAGGGTGGAAATTGGAAGCAAAGTGAATGAAATTATCTAGTTCAGGGCGAATTCACTTTGTGTCACATTTTCATAAACCACAGGATTCACCAGGGTAGTTTTGATCCAGTCTGTTTTTTCACAACATCTCAAAATAAGTAATTGATACACTAGGCACAAAATCTATTTTTAAAAGTGTCTCGGAATTCAGACCCAGCGTCTCACTCCCAAAGCCTCCATGCACTGCTTAACCTTGCTAGCCCCTCCGAGAGACTGACAAGGATCCAAAAGCACCCTATGTCACTAACTGGTAGTGATAGACCATCCAGATAGTTGCTGAAGAACAATTGGATGGTTAGAACAGAGAAAGTTCAGAGGAGATTTAACAGAGGCGTTCAAAATTATGAAGGGTTCTAATAACAGTAAATAAGGAGAAATGGTTTCCACTGGCAGCAGGGTCGGTAGCCAGGGGACACAGATTTATGGTAATTGGCAAAAGAGCCAGAGGGGAGATGAGGAGAAATGTTTTTACGCAGCGAGTGTTTACAATCTGGAACGCGCTGCCTGAAAGGGCGGTGGAAGCAGATTCAATAGTAACTTTCAAAAGGGAATTGGATAAATACTTCAGAAAGAAAATTTACAGGTGTAAGGGAAAAGAAAAAAGTGGGACTAATTGGACAGTTCTTTCAAAAAGTTGGCACAGGCATGGTGGGCCAAATGGCCTCCTTCTGTGCTGTATGATTCTATGAACAACTTGCATTTATTCACAGATTCCAACCCTCCTCTCCCATAGTAAATTCACAATCTTAACTGTGCCTGATAAATGGCAATGGAACAAGGTAAGCAGAAAGCGCTGAAGGAAGAGTCATCCTATTGCCAGCTCATCTGGGGGGGGGGGTTGTAAAATCAAAAGCAAAAAGAGGGAGAGAAGGTAAATTTAATAACTTGTGTCAGCTGTATGATCCACGAGTTATGCAAAACCCCCTCCACAGCTCGACACCCAGAACACCACTCCCCCCACATTGGTAACGGCACTGTTACATCACCATACAGTGTGTTCTCCAGGTGTCCTGGTGGTTGCACGCTCACCAGGTGTCGTAGTCTGCCCTTTCTGCACCTCCCCCACCCTTAAAGTGATATTTGGAACATCCAGGGCAAACTGGAATGGAATTTCTCCAGCACCAGTCTATGCTGAGAAGACAAGATTGGGCCAGCAGGGGGGGGGGGGGGGGGTGGGGAGAGAGGAAACTAAAGAAGGTTCAACCGGCAACAAAATAAAACAATCAGCCAGAAAGTCACTGTAGGATTCTGCCCGTTACTGTTATGAAATAAGGAAGTGTACAGGAACCAGAAACAACTGAATGTTCTCAGATATAATGTGTCACAGAGCAGTGAGAGAGATCCTCCCAGTCAGCAGGTAGCGCTGCTTTTGGGTCCTCGCAGCCTACACTTTTCCATAAACAAACTTTAAAAATACAGCAAATACTTCGCAAAAGTGACCGCCTCCAACATCATTTTATTTTGTTATCAAACAGAACAATGAGGCTAGCGACGGGACAACATATACTGAATAACCATTCTTGACTTCACCTCCTGCGAGACTATCCAGTTTTATGTTTTCTTAATCCGAGGATGACAGCATCAGTCAGGAGTGAGCGCGGGCCAGGGAGGTGGGGATGTGCAACAGAACCCAGTGTGCAACATACAGAGGATGTCACAATCCAAGGAAAGTGAAAGCACAAATCAAAAATAATACTTGTGTTTGTATAGCATGCTGAGACACCTTAATGCTTCATGCACAGTGACTGGAGTGTAGTGACTGATAAAAACAGCAACTTGCATTTATATAGCGCCTTTAATGTAGTAAAATGTCATAAGGCGTTTCACAGGAGCGTTATCAAATGAAATTTGACACCTGGCCACATAAGGAGATATTAGGGCAGGTGGTCAAAGAGGTAGGTTTTAGGGAGCGTCTTAAAAGGTGGAGGGGTTTAGGGAAGGAATTCTAGAGTTTGGGACTAAAGGCACGGCCGCCAACGCTGGGACAAAGGAAATCAGGGATGTGCATGAGGCCAGAATTGGAGCAGCGCAGAGATCTGAGGGTTGTAGGGCTGGAGGAGATTACAGAGATAGGGAAGAGCGAGACGATGGAGGGATCTAAACACAAGGATGAGAACTTTAAAAAAAAAGGCATTGCCGGACCGGGAGCCAAAGTAGATCAGTGAACACAGGGGGGTGATGGGTGAACGGGACTTGATGCGAGTTAGGATACGGGCAGTGAACACGGGGGGGGGGGGGGGGTGATGGGTGAACGGGACTTGGTGCGAGTTAGGACACGGGCAGTGAACACAGGGGGTGATGGGTGAACGGGACTTGGTGCGAGTTAGGACACGGGCAGTGAACACAGGGGGTGATGGGTGAACGGGACTTGGTGCGAGTCAGGATACGGGCAGCCGAGTTTTGGATGAGCTCAAGTTTACAGTGGGTGAAAGATGGGAGGCCGGGTAGGATAGCGTTGGAATATTCAAGGCTGGAGGTAACTACAGCATGGGTGAGGGTTTCTGCAGCAGAAGGGCTGAGGCAGGGGCGGAAACGGGTGATGTTACGTGGGACAAAGCAGCAGTGATTCTGCACCAGTGACATACCTCAATGATCTACATGACCAATTTGTTTTGCGGGTGTTGGTTGAGATAGGAATGTTGGCCAACTCTCTTCTTCCTCCTCTCTGAATGGAGCCACTGAATGTTTAATGTCCAGTGTCAGTTGGGTCCTGCAGTGGGTTACGCACTGAACTTTGACCTCTTAAGGACTGGGTTCAAACCAAAACTAGACTAATGGGATGGAAGAAGAAAAGAACAGAGAGAGAGAGAATGACAAAGCAGAGCAGTCAGTGCACAGACAAAAAGTTAACTCGTTTATTTTTCCCTTTCAGATGCCGACAGACCTGCTGTGTGTTTTTATTTCTTGGTTTCAGCACAGTTCCTCGTGAAAATTGACACACAACACAAGGCTGATCACAGTTCAAGAGCTTCGGAATTGATAGACGAAAAAGACCACGGTCCATCTGGTTCACCGTCGACCATCCTGGTAGTCACAGGATAGAATGATAATGGAGTTGTTGACTAATCACAGCAATCAATCTCTATCAATTAGTCTACACCAGACCCAGACATGAGGCGAGAAAACCCCAGTGGTGGAGAGATGTGGGGACCAAATGTCCAAAGTCACTCGTTCCTCCCACAAAAGTTACCCTTACCACACGTCATGTTTCAAATTCCTCATATACTCGACCCAAAAATGTTAGTTTCTGAAGGAAATGTATCTAATTTGCATTTGATCAATTAGTATTCAAAGTGAGTATTGACACCACTGTGTTAGCCAATGAGTTTGAAACAGGGCAGGCCCTGGCAGCAAACAGAGTCTATTTAATCCAAGTCTCCGCGAACTGCAGCAAACAGAACTCGTAACCGAAACTGCAGCAGAGCCTCCCGCTAAAAGCAAGATTACTTCTCCAGCAAAATGCAGTGAGTAGAAAAAAGATACATAATACAAATTATGTGCATAGAATCAATTCCGGTCACTTCCAGGCATGATTGATGGGGGAATTTTCCAATCATCTCCTGTCTAGTCGGGACTTATGGTGTCACTATATGCAGCCATTAGTATGTAACTGGTCTACTCAGGCACCACAGAGATGAGAAGTAGAAAAGTTTACACTGATGCAATAGGGGGTGCTCTTGCGAGGTTGGGGCTGGCTTTAGAGTGCAGCAGAGCGACCCTCGTTCTGCACCTAGCCAGTACTCAAAGTGGAGAGACATTCCATTCCCAGCACCGACATCTCCCGCCGGGAGACCCAATCGTTTATTCCCCATTCATTCAAAGAAAAAGAAAAAGAAAACGCCACTTTGGTTCTCCAATCACAACTCGATCATACTCTCCTTCACTATCCATCCAGATCTGTGCCAGCGAGGGGAAAACCCCACCAAAACACACAGCAAGCCACTCCCGTCTCCTAAGGTGCACCCATGTGTATCACCTGGACTCAACACAAGCTGGAGTGAGTGTAGATGTCAAAGCTCAGGAGTCAGGCCAAACACAAACATCGATCGGTGTCAGTTTTCATTTGACTGTCCCTTGGCTGGGGAGAGGTTCCTATCACAGGGAAAGTAAAGAGGGGCAAAACATTGCAAACACACACACATAAACCATAGATACAGAGGCACACACACACACACACACACACACTGTGACAGAGACAAATAGACAGTTACACAGACCGACAGAAACAGACACACATTTTTCAAGTTTCCCCCAGTGTTAGAACTCCTCCATTTTTAGTACCCCACCTCCTCGATGGTGGAACTCAGTGCGTACTGTCCTTCACTCGCTCAGCAATTTCCGCTCAAGTCTAGTGTTTCGCTGCCCGTGTCCACGGTCGACTCTCGCTCACACTGCACACGGTCACTGTGCTCTCTCTCCTTCCTACAGAGCTCCTCGAGATCTGGAGACATAAAGAGAAACAGGTCAGTTTCCATGTTAAGTTCCGGGGTACCACGGGGTGCGCTGGCAGGGAGGGGCTGGGTGGCATGCCTGGCAGGTGAAGCACTGGCAGAATGTGGGCTGACAGACAAGGGAGGCACGTGGAGTTTTGATGTCTGTGCCCTCTGCGCCTGCTCTTGATTTTATAACTTGCATTAAATTAATGCCTTTAGCATAATAACATCACAAGACAGAGAAGCTTAGCACCAAAAATAATTAGAGGGAACACTGGTAGGGGTGGCAGATTCCCTTCCTTGAAGGACATTAGTGAACTAGTTGGGTTTTTTATGACTATCCGTAGCTTTTATTGCTCCAGGAAACTTTTTTTTATCCGGCACGGACAGGACCGACGTGGTGCCGGTTCATCAAAAATTCCGGATAACCGAAAGCTATAGTAAAAGATACGGAGCTGAGAGCGCCATATAAAGCAACAAACCCTGTGCTTCAGAACAATGGCCACAAGTTGCAAGCGTCTCTGTAGCTTAGCAACAGCTGCAGCCACACCCTTGCACAGCAACAAATGGAGGAAGGCAAGTAATAAAAGTTACCTGAACCTACTCCTGAATTTTGCCGGTTAACCGAGATTTCCGGTTATTTAGGTGTCGGTAAATCAAAAGTTTCCTGTATCTTTATCTGGTGCCAACCACCAGATGACCTTTCAGTCATCCCGTGCCTTTGCCTTTCAACCATGCTTTGTGTCATGCTGCAGGTCCTCTGTGAATCACCAGATTTACTGAACTCAATTCCCAACTTGCCATGATGGGATTTGAACTCATAACCTCTGGATTGCTAGTCCAGTCCCATAACCACAAGGCTTCTGTACCGGATTTTGATCAGCACAAAGACATTTCTTCTAACCACTCTCCTCCTCAGGTGACAACTTTAAATTGAGGACTCCTCGTCACTTACTCCCTCACTAGAGGAAAGCCTCTCTCTATTCAAAACGTCAAAACCCATCATAATTGATTAAATCTCCTCTTAGCTTCTCTGCTCCACTGGAAATAGTCCCATTATCTAGCGTCTCTCCTCGTAACTATAGTTTCCTATCCCTGGTATCATTCTGGTGAATCCACGCTGCACGGCTCTCAATGGCTTTGGTGTCCTTTCTGTAATGAGATGCCCAAGTGCTTTAACTGTGGCCAAACCAAACTTTTATACAAAATTATCACCTGCTCTTCAAAGAGTGTCACTGCATAGCATCTCACGGGCTCCAGAAGTACATTATCCCACGGATTATCTTACATCTGCGGGGTAAACGGACACCTTAATAACCGTTTCTTGCTGGGCTCAACCTTTATTGTGCGAGATTTTTTTTTCTCCAATCTCAAGTTTTGCTCCAAGCTTAGATATTTTGAACAGGTGTCTTCTCGTTCTGTGCTCATAGTCCAGGTTAAATGGCCTTGCATCTACATTAGCCATCCCTCTCGAGCCTTCTGAAGACTTGGATCGTGGCCCCATCCTCTTTTTCTCTCATGAAGTTCAGTTCTGTAAGTTTCTCTTAATAACTGATGACTTGAAGCACAATCTTTGCCGCTACTCTGTAAACTCTCTCCAATGCATCAATGACTTTTGATGATCAGGTGCCCAAACCCAGACACGCTGATCAAGTGTGGGGTCACCGGTGATCTATAGAGTACCTTATTTAGACCTGGCATCAAATGCCCTTCAGATGTCTCTTAGCCTTTGTTCACCATTGCTGATCAAGTTGACTCAAGATTTTTTTTTAGGAACAATTGGTGATTATCCCCAAATCCTTCTCCCCCTCCACCTTTGATGATATCCCTTTGTCGTGTATGCATGTCTTACACATCCCGTCCCCGTATATGCCACCTCACAATTACCTGCGGTAAATTCCATTTGCCATTTCTTAGCCCATCCACTTAATTGGTCCGGATCCTTTGGAACACTCAATGTCTTTTACACTCATTGGGGAGGAAGAATTCCTCTTGTTTCTATGCAATGGGGCAACATAGACATGTTCAAAAAGAACACGTTTACAATTTCACTACACAGACAACAGAGAAGTTATTTTCGACCTTGTCTCTATGTAGCTTGGCGTCATCAATAAACTGGATAAAATTTCAAGACGTATCCTCCTCCATATTGTTTATGAAGAATGTAAAAAGGTGCGACAGATCCAGAACTGACCCTCGGGGAACTCTACAGACACCTTGCCCAGAACACACCTCCTGCCCTTTATCCTCATCCTACTTCCTTACTGCCAAGCCAGCTTTCAATTGAACTAATTTGCCATTAGTTCACGGAGCTTTACCTTCTTTAAAAGACGTGTGGAACCTCATTAAATACTTTCTAAAAATCAATGTAAATTTGATAAACTGGACAAGCTTCATTCAGTAGTTTGATTACCTTCTCAAAGTATTCCAGTCGACTAGTGGCATTTTGCTTCTAAATCCAATGCTATCCCTTAAAGCTCTGCAAGAGTATCTTAGCTCAAACCAAAAACCCGCTCATCCATCTCCCCTGTGCTCACTGACCTACATTAGCTCCCGTTCTCATCACTGCATTCATGGCCTCACCCCATCTTATCTCTGTAATCTCCTCCAGCCCTACAACCCTCTGAGAAATCCAACTCTGGCCTCTTGTGCATCCCCCACTTCCTTTACCCCACCACTGGCGGCCGTGCCTTCAGCCATCTCGGCCCCAAGCTCTGGAATTGCCTCCCTAAGGCCCTCCGCCCCTCTATCTCTCTCTCTCTCTCCTCCGTTAAGACGCTCGCTAAAACTAGGTCACCTGTCCTAATGCTTCCTTTGATGGCTCGGTGCCAGATATTGATGCACTACAGCAACTCACCAAGGCTTCTTCGGCAGCACCTCCCAAACCCGTGACCTCTTCCACCTAGAAGGACAAGGGCAGCAGGCGCATGGGAACACCACCACCTGCAAGTTCCCCTCCAAGTCACATACCATCCTGACTTGGAAGTATATCGACGATCCTTCATCGTCGCTGGGTCAGAATCCTGGAACTCCCTCCCTAACAGCACTGTGGGAGTACCCTCACCACACGGACTGCAGCGGTTCAAGAAGGCGGCTCACCACCACCTTCTCAAGGGCAACTTGGGATGGGCAATAAATGCTGGCCTTGCCAGCGACGCCCACATCCCATGAACGAATAAAAATATTGTATGATGGCACTCACGTGGAGCGCATTAAAGACCATGTGGTGTCTGCGTTAAAGACACTATATAAATTCAAGTGGTTGTTGGGCGAACCATTCTCTAGGGTCAGGCTGTAGTCACTGGCACTTTGTACCAGTGCTGCACACAATTAGCAAATGTAGACCACAAGAAAGGCCACTCCCAACGAGTTGGTGTATTCACTGCTGAGGGCGGCGCGGAGCCGAACCAGACAGAGCAGGAAGGTCCCTGGTACAATGCCCGTCTGACCTGAATTAGAAGCACTCAAGCACTGGATCCAGTATACCTTGGGAGGGCAAAATAAGCCACTGATCTTGCTCCAGTGATCCTTGCTGAAAAATAACTGGGTTTGGATGTTGGCCGAGGACAGGAGCCAGGCTCGGCTGCGATGCCTCCCTTGTGTGAATAGCCTGCCAGTCGAGGCTCACACATGATCCACGAATAACCACTTGGGCAAGGTACCGGAGTCAACACCTTCAGAAGGGGATGGGCCGCACTTGGAGGGGCGGAACAAAAGAACAGAAGGGCCACATAGCGTTAGAGCAGAGAGTTTGAGGAAAAAACATCTCCCTCACTGTGAGCCTCATTGATACCAAGACCGTGTGTGTAACCTAGACTCGGCAAACCAGACTCATACAGCACCGAAGGAAGTAATTCGGCCCACCGTGCCTGTGCCGACTCCTTGAAAGAGCGCTCCAATTAGTCCCACTCCCCCGCTCTTGCCCCACAAAGTTTTCCTTTTCAAGTATATATCCAATTCTCTTTTGAAAGTTACTGTTGAATCTGCTTCCACCGCCCTTTCAGGCAGCGCGTTCCAGATCACAACAACTCGCTGCGTAAAAGAAATTCTCATCTCCCCTCTGGTTCTTTTGCCAATGATCTTAAATCTGTGTCCCCTGGTGACCGACCCGCCTGCCAGTGGAAACAGTCGCTCCCGATCTACTCGATCAAAACTCTCCATCATTTTTGAACACCTCTATTAAATTTCCCCTTAACCTTCTCTGCTCCAGATTCTCTAGTCTTTCCACCTAACTGAAGTCCCTCATCCCTGGCACCATTCTGGTAATCCTCCAATGGAAAATATATATATATTTTTTTGTTACCAGCAAGTGGGGTGCTGAAGGTGTCCATCAGGATTTTGCAGTGACGTGCAACTAGCGGTACTTACAATACAATATGGCGCGCTTGATCTTTTGGAATCCATTCTCCTTGTCCAGCCAGACATCAATGCCGTACATGAAGCGGAGCTCCTGCGGGTAATCCTTCCGTTCCAGCTGCTTGCGGACAGGAATGACCCGTCCATTGGCAGTGGGAGATTCAGAAAGTGCCTGCTGCATCTGGTACCGGCACCACGGGTCCTTGAGAAAGCTCGGCGTGATGACCAAGACCCAGCAGTGGCTGCCCCTGACCGCTTGGCAGAGCTCGGTGCAGATAGCGGCCCCTGGGGCCGAGTCCCTGAGCTGCATGAAGCAGCGAAGGCTGTACGGGTGCAGTTCCAGGAAGGACACCAGGTCCTGCACGTACGTTATATCGTCCTCGGTGTGACAGATGCACACGTCGTACTCTTTACTCCATCGGGCGCTGCTGTTGAGATTCCATGACGGCAAGGCAACGACGGGCGGGGAGCAGGTGCTGCTGGACCTCGAGTCTCCACGGGGACTTTTTGTCCTGTCGCTCGTCCGGGGGCTGGAGCCGGGATTCGAGCTCCTGTTCCTCTTGAAGTCTACAAGCCGCCTGAAGAAGCCTGCGGATTTTTTTTTTTTTTTTTAAAACAGACGGTAAAGTTAGTTGGTGACTTTCCTTATTCTCTCCTCATCCCAAAAGGCACTGTGTCCCGCTCAGAGACTTGAGCTCAAAAATCCAGGCCGACACTCCAGTGCAGTGCTGAGGGAGCGCTGCACTGTCAGAGGTGCCGTCTTTCGGATGAGATGTTAAACCCAGGTCCCGTCTGCTCTCTCAGGTGGAAATAAAAGATCCCGCAGCACTATTTCAAAGAAGAGCAGGGGAGTTCTCCCCGGTGTCCTGGCCAATATTTATCCCTCAATCAACATCGCTAAAAAAAAGATTATCTGGTCATTATCACTTTGCTATTTGTGGGATCTTGCTGTGTGCAAATTGGCTGCCACGTTTCCTACATTACTACACTTCAAAAGTACTTCATTGGCTGTAAAGTGCTTTGGGACGTCCTGAAGTTGTGAAAGGTGCTATAGAAAGGAGAGAGTGTCTTTATTTGCTCCCCTCCCCCTTCCTCAAAACGCCGGCTCTCACTGGGGCACAGTTCCATGGCCGACAGCCTCACCTAAGTGGGCATTCATGCGAGAGCCTGGACAGTGAGTGTCGGCTGGCTATTCGACCACTGGGACTGCACAGCCGAGCCTGACCCAGTTCTCAGCTTGCCCGCGTACACACATACTCTCCGGCTGGAACTACTGCCAAAGAACCCTGGCTGAATTTGCTCCTTCCCATCTCAAAAGGCAGAGACCAACTTTAACATTCTCATCCCACAGCGGCTGGCTCGACACAGATGGATGTTGGGTCCTTAGTTCCTCGTCTGTATAACACTTCAGGTGGTACATTAACCTTGTGTTTGTTTTTTTAAATTCTTGTTCTGTCTGTGTAGCCTCCCTACACCATGCACCATCTCTGGCTAGGGCTCAGTGCTTAGAACTCTCACCTCGGAGTCAGACGGTCGTGGGTTCAAGTCCAACTCCAGAGACTGGAGCACAAAAATCCAGGCCGACACTCCAGTGCAGTACTGAGGGAGCGCCGCACTGTTGAAGGTGCTGTCTTTCGGATGAGACGTTAAACCGAGGCCCCGTCTTCCCTCTCAGGTGGAGATAAAAGATCCCACGGCACTATTTCGAAGAAGAGCAGGGGCGTTCTCCCGGTGTCCTGGCCAAGATTTATCCCTCAACCAACATCACTAAAACTGATGATCTGGTCATTATCACATTGCTGTTTGTGGGAGCTTGCTGTGCGTAAAATGGGCTGGTGCGTTTCCTATATTACAACAGTGACGCCACTTCAGAATATACTTCATTGGCTATAAAGCGCTTTGGGACGTCCTGAGGTGGTGAAAGGTGCTATAGAAATGCAAGTCTTTTTTGTGCAAGAGCAGCCCAGGGTGACTGCCTCTCGGTTCCTCCCCTCTGCTTGCAACTCGCCTCCATCTGATGGAGACCACCAGTAACTTGCCGCACAGACACCTACTGCATCTGAGCACCCAGTAAACTCAACGATTGGCCCGGCTCACCCTCGCCACCATTTGGTTCCATTGGGTAATTCTACAGATCCGTGCATTTTAACAAGATTCACTTACGAGCCATCTGGTGCTGAGTGGGGCCCTCCAACACCTTCACACCAACACACAGCCAGAACGTAACAGCCAATTTAATCCTTAAAGAAAACGGAGACAGTTCCTTCTTGAAGTCTCAGTCCTGGTCACCAGCAGAAGATCCTCCTGTCCAAACACGATCGCATGGAGACTTCATCTGCAATGCACGAAAGAACCACATAGGATTGAACTAAAATACTGCCATGGTGTGGAGATGCCGGAGTTGCACTGGGGTGGACAAATGTAAGAAGTCACACAACACCAGGTTATAGTCCAACAGCTTTATTTGAAGTCACAAGCTTTCGGAGCGCTGCTCCTTCGTCAGGTGAAGTGGAGAGATGCATAAAGACACAGCTTATATAGTCAGGGAATAATGTCAGATGTTTACAGGTAATCTTTCTAACTGCCATTTATCACACCTCGGCAGAGAGATAATCACAGCAATCAAAGGTGTGAATGGTGTCCAAACAGGTCAGTCAGGAAAACATTACATCAATTGACAACGACACATCATCCAGTTTTCAGTCCGATTCCCATTGGACATAGGTTCACAATGCAAAACTGCCTTTAACTCAGCACTAAATCACCAAGAGGCCCCAGGAAGTAACATCTTCACAGTGACACGATAGAACATTGATGGGACAGTGTAGAGGGAGCTTTACTCTGTATCTAACCCATGCTGTACCTGCCCTGGGAGTGTTTGATGGGACAGTGTAGAGGGAGCTTTACTCTGTATCTAACCCGTGCTGTACCTGCCCTGGGAGTGTTTGATGGGACAGTGCAGAGGGAGCTTTACTCTGTATCTAACCCGTGCTGTACCTGCCCTGGGAGTGTTTGATGGGACAGTGTAGAGGGAGCTTTACTCTGTATCTGACCCGTGCTGTACCTGCCCTGGGAGTGTTTGATGGGACAGTGTAGAGGGAGCTTTACTCTGTATCTGACCCGTGTTGTACATGCCCTGGGAGTGTTTGATGGGGCAGTGTAATGGGGAGCTTTACTCTGTAACTAACCCATACTGTACCTGCCCTGGGAGTGTTTGATGGGGCAGTGTAGAGGGAGCTTTACTCTGTAACTAACCCATACTGTACCTGCCCTGGGAGTGTTTGATGGGGCAGTGTAGAGGGAGCTTTACTCTGTAACTAACCCGTACTTGTACCTGCCCTGGGAGTGTTTGATGGGACAGTGTAGAGGGAGCTTTACTCTGTAACTAACCCGTACTGTACCTGCCCTGGGAGTGTTTGATGGGACAGTGCAGAGGGGAGCTTTACTCTGTATCTAACCCGTGTTGTACATGCCCTGGGAATTATGTCCCTTCCTCCCTCCTCCCGATTTTTTGACTCTTACTGGGGCACAGTCCCACAGGCACTGAGCACCCACTGCTGTTTCACCCACGTGCCCATTCTGGCTGCTAGTAATTTTAGTGTCCAAGAAATGGACTTTAAACCTGTACCTGACAGCTGCAGGCAAGATGTTTACAAACGGCTGAGGACAGAAGCTGCTGAATGCCCCAAATAGCCCATGGTTTAAGAGAGCGGGAGCGATCTTCATCTGTACACCAACTGGTGTCTCACTTTCGTACTTTAAAACTGTGTTTTAACGGCAAACATTTAGCAACCCTGCAGAAAAGCTCATGGTGATGATCTGTTTTATAGTTATTTTTAACTCTCAGCCAGCAAAGCTGGTGAGTAACTGTGCCACACTGACCAGAAAGCATCTGTTCAAACCTCAACTGTTCCGAGTTGACTGTACTCAGCCAGGGAAACAGTTTCTCCTTATTTATCAAAACCCTTCATGATTTTGAACACCTATTAAATCTCCTCTGCACCGTCTCGGCTTTGAGGATGACAATGTCAGCTTCTCTAGTCTCTCCACATAACGGAAGTCCCTCATCTACATCATAGAATCATACAACGCAGAGGGGGCCATTCGGCCCATCGTGCCTGTGCTGCCTCTTTGAAAGAGTTATCCAATTAGTCCCACTCCCCTGCCATGTCTCAGTGGGTCGCACTCTCACCTCCGAGTCAGAAGGTCGTGGGTTCAAGTCCCACGCCAGAGACTTGAGCACAAAAATCTAGGCTGACGCTCCAGTGCAGTGCTGAGGGAGTGCTGCACTGTCAGAGGCGCTGTCTTTCGGATGAGACATTAAACAGAGACTCCGTCTGCTCTCTCAGGACGTAAAAGATACCAAGGCACTATATCGAAGAAGAGCATGGGAGTTATCCCCGGTGTCCTGGCCAATATTTATCCCTCAATCTATAAAAAACAAATTATCGGGTCATTATCACATTGCTGTTTGTGGGAGCTTGCTGTTTGCAAATTGGCTGCCGTGTTTCCTACATTACAACAGTGACTATACTCAAAAAGTACTTCATTGGCTGTAAAGCACTTTGGACATCCTGAGGTCGTGAAAGGCGCTATAGAAATGCAAGTCTTTCTTTTTTTCTATTGCTCTTACCCCATAGCCCTGCAAATTTTTCCTTTACAAGTGTATATCCAATTCCCTTTTGAAAGATACTATTGAATCTGCTTCCATCACCCTTTAATAAGCCTATAAATATGCTATTGATGAATGGATCAGCAAGTAGAGCCGACCACTTCCCCAGTGGGTGTTATGTGAATTAAGCCAGCATCTATTACAACTCCATGTGTAATAGCTTTCCGATACGTCGTGCACCAAGGATGTACCGGACAGTGGGTGGACAAACTACTGCTAGGCCCCGAAACCAGCCCCCGGGTGCTGCATCCGGATGACTCACTCTCCGCCTGCCCTGCCCTGCCGAACATTCCCTGCTACACTTGGCCCCCGCCACACAGCACTGCTCCCCGATTATCAAAATCCACGTCAAGGCCTTGGACAACGTGGACCACTTTCCATACCTCGGGAGCCTACTGTCAACAAGGGCAGATGTCAATGACGAAGTCCAACACCGCCTTTAGTGTGCCAGTGCAGCCTGAGGAAGAGAGTGTTTGAAGACCAGGACCTCAAACCCAGCACCAAGCTCATGGTCTACAGAGCAGTAGTGATACCCACCCTCCTGTATGCTTCAGAGACATGAACCATCTACAGCAGGCACCTCAAAGCACTGGAGAGGTACCACCAATGCTGCCGCCGCAAGATCCTGCAAATCCATTGGCAGGATAGGCACACCAACGTCAGTGTTCTCGCTCAGGCCAATATCCCCAGCATCGAAGCTTTGACCACGCTCTATCAGCTCCGATGGATGGGCCACATCGTCCGCATGCCCGATGCGAGACTCCCAAAACAAGCGCTCTACTCGGAGCTCCGACACGGCAAGAGAGCCCCAGGTGGGCAGAGGAAACGCTTCAAGGACACCCTCAAAGCCTCCTTGAAAAAGTGTAACATTCCTACTGACACCTGGGAATCCCTGGCCCAAGGCCGCGCAAAGTGGAGGAGAAGCATCCGGGAAGGCGCCAAACGCCTCGAGTCTCTTTGCCGGGAGCAAGCGAAAGCCAAGTGCAAACAGCGGAAGGCGCGCACGTCAACCCAAGCACCCCACTCACCCGCCCCTTCAACCACCGTCTGCCCCACCTGTGACAGAGACTGTAGGTCCCGCATTGGACTCATCAGTCACCTGAACTCATTTTTAGTGTGGAAGCAAGTCATCCTCAGTTCCGAGAGACTGCCTAAGAGAGAAGACGACACTCGGGAAGGGAAGCAGCACTGCTCCATGGAACCGAGGTTAGTGCGCGGTCTGAAGCCACAACCAGCACGCCGACTGCAGCCAGCCCTTGGAAACCTTCAGCTGTACCACTACCCGAGTCAGATCCCACGTCTGAAGGTCACCAAAGCTCTGCACAAAGGTCAACGATAGTGCTTCTGAACGGAGGTGAAATTAAGTCTCCCCTCACAGTCTCCTACTGTTGCTCATTCTCTCTCAGGACTTTAAAAGGTGTGGAATTCCGCATCCCCCCTCAGTCTTTCCTTCGTCTCACAGGTTTCTAAAATCCAAAACTTAGCATCACCAAAACACAACTTTCTGATTTACCTCCTGCTCTTTCAAACTCACCTTGACTTAAGTTTATCCAGTCGCAACAAGTTGACAGATGATTCCAGAAGGATAGGACAGCACTTCCCGATTCTGCGAGGTGCGCAGGGTAACGGCCGTCTTTGCAAAAGCAGATTCTCTGCCTCCTCCTCCTGACTATCACAATTACCCGCCTGGTCTCGAAGCGATGGCGAGGGAAGGATCGCCACTGGGCCTCTGGTACACTGCATTACAAAACTCACTGAATTAGCACACAATGCACGACTGCAATTCAAAGCACTCCCAGAGCTGCTAAGCACATCCTTCCTGGTAACCCAGAACAGGCAGCAGTTTCAGTAAGTACAAAAAAAAGGAAGTTAGAATTGAGCACCAGCTGCAATTGTGCATTGAAAAGACAAATTCAAAATCTTGGCTGGGGCAGAGATCACATCATTATAGAAGGTAAATGTCTTCCTAGATAACACTGGGTCCGTGTGAGCTCTTGGGACTGGTTTCCATCGCCTGAAGGGATCGGAGAGGAATTCTCCAGGGTATTTTTTTTCCCTTTTTGGCCCTGAGTTTTTGGTCTGGTCTTTTGCCTCTCCCAGGAGATTACATGGCTGAGCGAGGGAGGAAGTGTTTGTTATGAGGCTTGTCATGAATCTTACCATTCATGTAGAAATGACTCGTGATAACACTGGGCGGCCAGCTGGTGGCGCCGTCCAAGGAAAGTATAAATACTCGGGCGTGGGCCCAGCTTGCTCAGGACGTTTTTGTAACCAGGCACTAGTGATGTAACTAGAACTCATGGTTGTGAAACAGTTGATTAAAGCCCTGTTTTATATTCCAACCAAGTGCTTAGTAGTTTTCTTACATCAAGGCTTGATGAACCAGCTGGTCCTTTCCTGCCCCATCAATTTTGTATGCTTCAGCCTCTGAGAGCAGGTTGTCATTTCAGTTGAGCTCCAGAGACCTTTTAGATCATCGGTTACATCGCAGAGGGCAGGCGTGTTAGGGACCCCGTGGGCTGGCCTTGTGGGACATCTTGTCCCAGGCTCATTCCCTGCCCCAGATGACAAGATGGGCACAGTTGGCAGGGGATCCAATCAACGCCGAGGCTTTGGTACCCACTACTGGCTGCAGCTGAGGCATGGAGGTTCGATCAGTGTTACAGCACAGAAACAGGCCATTCAGCCCATCAACATGAGCCACCCAGTCCAATCCCGCTCGCTCCCCGCACCCTTTAATATTCCGCTTTTTCAGGCATTTAATGCTCTTTTGAAAGTAGCCTCTAGATGTTCAAATTTAAAGAGAACATGGATTTTTGCACTAACAGAACCACAGGTCGGAAGGATGCGAGTTTAAGCCCCACTCTAGGACTTCAGCACATAATCCAGGCTGACATTTTAACGCAGAGCTGAAGGAGTGCTGCACTGTCGGAGATGCCATCTTTCGGATGAAGCCCTGACTGCCCCCTCAGATGGATGCAAAAGGTCCAATGCCACTATTGGAAGGCGGTGAATAGTGCCCCCTCAACCAACACCACCAAAATCAGGTGAACTGCTCATTTATCCCATTTGCTATTTTTGGGACCTTGCTGTGCACAAATTGGCTGCCACATCTGCCTACATTAGAAAATGTACTTCATTGGCTGTGAAACACTTTGGGACGTCCTGAGGATGTGAAAGGCTCTATAAAAATGCAAGTCATTGGCCCAGAAATTCGGGTCAGAGGCTTCCCGCGGGTGCAAGCCTCCGACCTGCACTTACCTAGCGCGCCGGCTGTTGAGCTGTGGGCCCACGTGGGATTCCGATCCTGGGCCTCCTCCAGCTGCCGGCGCGCAGTGCTTGCGTATCCCAGGGGCGCAGTTAGTTCGATGCGTCCCCTGGGATCACGTGGGCCATGGAGAGCCAATGGTAGCAGGGAAGTGCCCATTCATAAAATTGACAGGTAGAGCTGTCAAAACTATAACTATAAGCCCCAAAACATCACTAAAACTTCAAATAAATTTTAAAAAACATCACATTTTAAAAATAACTATAAATTACATAAAATAACTATTTTAAACTAATTTAAATTTTTGAAAAAATTAATTACATTTTCTAACGGGGCTAAAAATAAACTTACCTTTCTTTAAAGTATTTAAAATAATGAACCTGTGGAAAAAATGTTTTAATTTTAATTCACCACTTACCTTGTTAAAAGCAGGCCTTGCGACTGCTTTTTACATGTGTAACTCCTGGAGACTTACCCTCCCGAAGAAAGATGGAAAAAAAATGTAAGTTCAATGCTCACGCACTGCCTCTCTGGCGCACGCGTTCCACCTGTGAACCCCTTCTTTCAAGGGAACGGAAGTTCTGGTTTCCCGCGCATGCAGGAAACTGGCACTTCCGTTGGGCCTACGCGTGAGTACCCAGCGCGTACTCACACGTGGGGACCCGAATTTCTGTGCCATTATTCTTTTTTTTAGATTTGCCAGACTCACATTGTCAGCAGGACTCCAGTATAAACGATCCAACTTCCAAATTCCAGATGGCAGTAGAGACACACTTTTATCGTGGGTGAGCTGTCACACCTTCTCCTGTGGCCTGCAGAATGTGCCGAGACATTTCAATGTGTCACAACCGGTGCACGCTGCTTTGAGGCCACCTTAGTGTTAATATCCAGCCTTCAAAAACAGAATCTGCGTTAAAAGGGAAAATGTTTGATTTTGTTACAGATTCGGCACGAATAATAATTAATTTCTAAAAAAAGATACAAAAAAGAAATGAATGGTTTTAGGTGGAAATCTTCAAAAGCCAAATGTTAAAGTGAAAGTGTGTCTGCACATCTTCCTCACAGATACAGAGGTCTCCATATGGCCTCTAATGAACCCACAGGAGACTGCTGGGAAGTGAAATATAATATACTAGCTGAAGTGCCCGGCGGTGCCGAGGCTTTTTCGAGGGCATGTTGTTGTTGGAAGAGAGAGCGAGCGAGCGACTGGGGGGGAAGAGAGAGAGCGACTGGGGGGAAGAGAGGGAGCGGGTGGGGGGAAGAGAGCGGGGGGCGGGGAAGGGAGGGCGGGGGGGGAAGGGGCGGGGAAGGAGGGGGGAGAAGGGGGAAGGGAGGGGGGGAAGGGGGGGGAAAAGGGAGGGGGGAAGTGAGGGGGGGGAAGGGGCGGGGGGGCCCAGGCCGAGAGCCCCGCTCTCCGAGCCCCGCCCCCCCCAGCCGAGAGCCCCGCCCCCCCCCCGGCCGAGAGCCCCCCGGCCGAGGCCGATTGCGGCTCTGAGACGGCAGGCGGCCGAGCCCCGCCCCCCCCGGCCGAGCCCGATTGCGGCTCTGAGAGACGGCCGGCGGCCGAGCCCCGCCCCCCCCCCCCCGCCGAGCGCGGAACAGAGATGCCGCGTCTCACCTGCTCCTGCTGCGCACGCACCCTGACCCTCGTGGCTGACGCCGTTGCCCTGGGTAACGTGACACGGCGGGGTGGGGGGGGGGGGGTGAGGAGCTTAGCAGAAGCGCAATGACCTAGCTCGGGCCTGGCTGGGCAAGAAAGGCGCAGGCTTTCAGGCCTAAGAAAAAAACGGGGAAAGGTAGGAAAAAGAATGTTCAGGTTAGGTTTACAAATGAGTGATTTTTTAAAAAATAATTTAATAAATTCAATTTTATTTTGGTGGAAATGTATATTTGAAAAGACGCAGAAAGCAGGAAAAAGAATGGAAGCAAGATGGCGGCGACTCACCTCGGTTCAGAACGATAAGGCCCGGCCACACACGCACCGATTGGCCCGGCGGCACACGCCAGCAACCCGGCGTACGATTGGTCGAGCTCGAGGTCACTCTGTCGCTAATGAGCGGATAATGAGATGCTAATGAGCAGAATGTTGAAGGTTTTTGGGATACCGCGGGCGCGATTTTAGCCCGGCCGAAACGTAAATACGCTTAAAACCGTCTCGGAAGCGTAAGCTTTCTTTGGAGGTAACGCGCGCGTAGGTACGCCCTGTAACTTTTGAGTGCATAGCCCAACAGACGCACACGCGATGACAGACAGAATGACAGACAGATGTACCGATTTATATATATATACTAGCTGAAGTGCCCGGCGGTGCCGAGGCTTTTTCGAGGGCATGTTGTTGTTGGAAGAGAGAGCGAGCGAGCGACTGGGGGGAAGAGAGAGCGGGTGGGGGGAAAAGGGAGGGGGGGAAGGGACGGGGGGGGGGAGGAAGGGACGGGGGGGGGGAGGAAGGGACGGGGGGGGAGGAAGGGACGGGGGGGAGGAAGGGACGGGGGGGGGAGAAGGGACGGGGGGGGGGGGGGAGAAGGGACGGGGGGGGGAGAAGGGACGGGGGGGGGAGAAGGGACGGGGGGGGAGAAGGGACGGGGGGGGAGAAGGGACGGGGGGGGAGAAGGGACGGGGGGGGAGAAGGGACGGGGGGGGAGAAGGGACGGGGGGGGAGAAGGGACGGGGGGGGAGAAGGGACGGGGGGGGAGAAGGGACGGGGGGGGAGAAGGGACGGGGGGGGAGAAGGGACGGGGGGGGAGAAGGGACGGGGGGGGAGAAGGGACGGGGGGGGAGAAGGGACGGGGGGGGAGAAGGGACGGGGGGAAGAAGGGACGGGGGGGAGAAGGGAGGGGAGGGGGGGGAAGGGGGGGAAAGGGAGGGGAGGGGGGGAAAGGGAGGGGAGGGGGGGAAAGGGAGGGGAGGGGGGGAAAGGGAGGGGAGGGGGGGAAAGGGAGGGGAGGGGGGGAAAGGGAGGGGAGGGGGGGAAAGGGAGGGGAGGGGGGGAAAGGGAGGGGAGGGGGGGAAAGGGAGGGGAGGGGGGGAAAGGGAGGGGAGGGGGGGAAAGGGAGGGGAGGGGGGGAAAGGGAGGGGGGAGGCGGGAAGGGGAAGGGGCGGGGGCCCAGGCCGAGAGCCCCGCTCTCCGAGCCCCGCCCCCCCCCGGCCGAGAGCCCCGCTCTCCGAGCCCCGCCGCCCCCCCCCCCCCCCCGGTCGAGCCCGATTGCGGCTCTGAGAGACGGCCGGCGGAGCCCGATTGCGGCTCTGAGAGACGGCCGAGCCCCCCCCCCCCGGCCGAGCCCGATTGCGGCTCTGAGAGACGGCCGGCGGCCGAGCCACGCCCCCCCCCCCCCCCGGCCGATTGCGGCTCTGAGAGACGGCCGGCAGCCGAGCCCCGCCCCCCCCGCCGAGCCCGATTGCGGCTCTGAGAGACGGCCGGCGGCCGAGCCCCGCCCCCCCCCCCGCCGAGCGCGGAACAGAGACGCCGCATCTCACTTGCTCCTGCTGCGCGCGCACCCTGACCCTCGTGGCTGACGCCGTTGCCCTGGGTAAAGTGACACGGCGGGGGGGTGGGGGTGAGGAGCTTAGCAGAAGCGCAATCACCTAGCTCGGGCCTGGCTGGGCAAGAAAGGCGCAGGCTTTCAGGCCTAAGAAAAAAACGGGGAAAGGTAGGAAAAAGAATGTTCAGGTTAGGTTTACAAATGAGTGATTTTTTTAAAAACAATTTAATAAATTCAATTTGGCCCGGCGGCACACGCCAGCAACCCGGCGTACGATTGGTCGAGCTCGAGGTCACTCTGTCGCTAATGAGCGGATAATGAGATGCTAATGAGCGGAACGTTGAAGGTTTTTGGGATACCGCGGGCGCGATTTTAGCCCGGCCGAAACGTAAATACGCTTAAAACCGTCTCGGAAGCGTAAGCTTTCTTTGGAGGTAACGCGCGCGTAGGTACGCCCTGTAACTTTCGAGCGCATAGCCCGCCAGACGCACAGGCGATGACAGACAGAATGACAGAAGTACCGATTTATATATATAGATAGATACATACATACATACATAATAATAAAAAAAAGTGAGCCTTAGTTTAGTAGTAGCAGGCTTGCCTCTGTGTCAGAAGGCTGTGGTTTAAGCCCCACTCTTCAGACTTGAGCACATAGTCTAGGCCAACACTGCAGTGTAATACTGAGGGTGCGCTGCACTGTCAGTGGTACCACCTTTGGTGTGCGCTTTCTCGACACTGTCCGGTCAAACATTCCCAGGGCAGGTACAGCATGGGTTAGATACAGAGTAAAGCTCCCTCTATACTGCCTCATCAAACACTCCCAGGGCAAGTACAGAACGGGTTAGATACAGTGTAAAGCTCCCTCTACACTGTCCCATCTAACACTCCCAGGGCAGGTACCGCATGGGTTATGTAGTGTATGTACCTTTAAGGGGGGAGAACTACTTTTTACAGCTCCTGTATCCTGTAGTACCGGCAGTGACCACACCTGTATATAAACCCTGAGTAATGCTCTGTACAGCCAGTTGCAGTTTGAACCCTCATTCAGTAAACACCTGTTGATCGTTCCCTGCAGTCTTTGTCTGATTATTGAAGGACACCACATTAAGATACAGGGATCTAACATTGGCGACGAGAAGATTCGAACCTACCTGCAACTCTGCTTCACCTCCCAGGGATTCGCTCCTGGAGAACAGTGGAAGGAGGTCGAGTCCAGAAGCACGGGCATCGCAGGGGAGGCTGTCGGGAGCCAGGCTTGGCCTTCCAGCCACGGTGGTCCAGCGAAACGGGCTGGCAACAGGTACTGCACAGACCCTTCCCGGACAGCGGCGACTAGAGCCGACCGAGCGGCACAGAAAGGGCCGAGCAGCGTCGACGGGAGGGAAAGGGCAGAGCACACGGGGCGCAGCCGGTGTTCGAGGGCCGAGCAGCATCAACGAGAAAGAGCAGAGCGCAGCCGGTGTTCGGGACCGAGTGGCGTCAACGGGGGAGAGGCGAAAGAGAACAGAGCGCAGCCAGTGTTCAGGGGCCGAGCAGCATTAACAGGGGAGAGAGGCGCGCAGGAAAACGCGAAGCGCTGCCATTGCCACGAGGACCGCAGAGAGCGGCGTTGGCAGCAGCGCAGGAGCAGCGCACGAAACCCACAGGGCGTCGCCATTTGCCAGGAGGACCGCCGAGAGCAGCGTTGGCAGCAGCGCGGGAGACGCCATTTTAAGCCGCTGCGGGGAAGAAAGGAAAGCACGGGAGACGCCATTTTAAGCCAGTCTAACCACACCCAAAAATGCCGAAGAGTGGCAGTATCACAGCGTTCGATAATGAAGTCGAAGATTGGAAGACATATGTCGAACGCATAGAAGTATACTGCAAGGCGAATGAAGTGCCAGATGACAAGAAAGCACTGGTATTGTTGAATTCAATGGCTGCAAAAATGTATGGCTTACTACGAAACCTAGTAACCCCAGAGAAGCCAGTAGAAAAGGGTTTTGAAAACATAGTGTCAATCCTACAGGACCACTTAAACCCCACACCGCTGCTGATAGCAGAAAGATTTAAGTTTCACAAAAGGAACCAGCATAAAGATGAAAGTAATGCTGAGTATTTAACGGAACTGCGCAAGCTATCGAAACACTGCCAGTTTGGAACGGGACTAGCAGATACTTTAAGGGACAAGTTTGTGTGTGGGCTTCAAAGTGAAGGAACCCAGAAACGGCTTCTATCAGAAAAGGATCTTACGCTGGACAAGGCTTTCAGCATGGCAGTATCACACGAAGCAGCAGCACGGGGCGCTGCAGAGATACAACGGAGATCGCAAGAATATGGCACAAATGAAATGTCATACGGAACAGTGAAGTGCTATCGCTGCGGCAGAACAACACACAACCATAATGATTGCTGGTTCAAGGACAAAGTGTGCAGATAGTGTGGAAAAGTAGGACACATAGCAAGAGTCTGCAGGTCGGGAAAGAAAACCAACAGCAAGAAATCTCCACAGGAGAAGTACAAGAAGGTACATAAGGTGACGGAGAGTAGTTCAGACGAACAGAAGAGTGATACAGACTCCGGAAGCAAGGAGCTGGGTTGTCTGAAACTACATAATGTGATCAAAACGGAGGATAACCAAACTATCTGGGTCACGTTCAAGATAGCAGGAGTCCAAGTGAAAATGGAATTGGACACAGGATCAGCCCTAACAGTCATAAACCGAAGGGACTACAAGCGGCTATTCTCACATATACCCTTGAGAGATACAAAGATTGTCTTGAAGACGTACACGGGGCAAAAAGTCTACCCCAAAGGAAAAATAAGGGTGAACGTTATATATAACGGCAAGGAAACACCAAAAATGGACCTATATGTATTGCCAGATGGAGGACCACCACTACTAGGACGTGAATGGATCCAGAAGATACAGCTAGATTGGCATTCCATACAAGCACGGACTGTAGATGCCAAAAAGGATGATGACGTCACACCTGGACAACTGTCAAAAATGCTAACTGACGCACAAGAAGTGTTCCAGCAGGGACTCGGAACACTAAAAGGCATCACAGCGACAATCAAAATAGAGGAAAATGCAAGCCCAAAGTTTTTTAAGGCCAGACACCTTATGCGATCCGCCCAGCCGTCGAAGCAGAGCTGGAAGGTTTGGAACGTTCAGGAGTACTGTCCAAAGTGGACTGGAGCGAGTGGCCTACACCCATCGTTCCTGTAATGAAGAGGTCGTTGAGTAATACGCCTGGGGAACCAAAGAAGGTTCGCATCTGTGGGGACTTTAAGGTGACAGTGAACCCAGTCCTTCACACTGTACAATATCCGCTTCCGCGGATTGAAGATATTTTCGCCTCGCTATCTGGAGGGAAACGCTTCACTAAGATTGATCTGGCCCAGGCGTACCTGCAAATGGAGGTAGAAGAAGCCTCGAAACAGTACCTCACGATCAACACTCATAAAGGTCTCTACCAATACAACCGGCTGGTGTTCGGGGTAGCATCAGCTCCGGCTATTTGGCAAAGGGCAATGGAACAAGTCCTGCAAGGGATTCCAGGGACCCAGTGTTATTTGGATGACATCCTGGTGACGGGCGAAAATTACAGTTGTCACCTTGCCAACCTGGAGCAGGTGCTCACTAGATTGAAGGAATATGGGCTCCGAGCTAATCGCCACAAATGCGAGTTTTTCCAGGAGCAGATCTCGTATTGTGGCCACGTTATTGATAGAGGGGTTACATAAGTCCCCTGAAAAGATTGAGGCAGTAGTCAAGGCTCCAGCACCGGAAAATGTGTTACAACTGAGGTCATTCCTCGGGCTGGTGAACTACTACCATAAGTTCTTGCCGAATTTGTCTACCGTGCTACACCCACTGAACACCCTACTGCAAACGGGCATACCATGGAAGTGGAGTGACGAATGTAAACGAGCTTTCCAGAAGAGCAAAGCATTGAGCACATCGAAAGAGGTGTTGGCTCATTTCAACCCAGCACTACCAATTCGGTTGGCGTGTGATGCATCACCCTATGGCATTGGAGCGGTGCTGTCGCACAAATTCCCGGACGGCTCGGAGAGGCCAGTAGTATTTGCGTCTCGGTCACTAACCTCAGCCGAGCGTAACTACACCCAGACTGACAGGGAGGCCCTCAGCCTAATGTGGGGAGTGAAAAAGTTCAATCACTATCTGCACGGGCAGAAGTTCACCTTGCTGACTGACCACCAACCACTTGTCTCCATCTTTAATCCAAAGAAGGGCGTTCCGGTGATGACTGCGCAACGGCTACAAAGATGGTCCCTTTTTCTAGGGGCGCACCAATATGATAGCGAGTATAAGGGCACGAAACAGCATGGAAACGCTGATGGGCTATCACGCCTGCCACTGCCTACTGCGGAGGAAGCATCAGCAGTGGATCCTGTCGAAATATTTCATTCGACTATAATTGAATGCTTGCCAGTAACTAACGCTGGTATAGAGAAGGAGACCCGAAATGACCCAACACTGTCTCGGGTATATGATTTGACGGTGAAGGGATGGCCAGCACATGGCGACTCACTGTTGCCAGCATTCTCATCCAGAAGAGAACAGCTGTCAGTATGCCAGGGGACCTTGATGTGTGGATCCCGAGTGGTAATTCCACCCAAGTTAAGGGAGAGTGCACTCAATGAGCTTCACGAAGGTCATCTGGGAGGGGTGAAAATGAAAAGCCTTGCTAGGGCTTATGTGTGGTGGCCGGGGATCGATCAGCAAATCGAGAACCTGACAAAGAGCTGCTCAGGATGCCAGAAGGTCCAAAATGCACCATCACATGCCCCTCTACACCCATGGGAGTGGCCCTCATCTCCATGGCAACGGGTGCATATTGGTTTTGCTGGTCCATTCATGGACTCAATGTTTTTAATAGCCGTGGATGTGCACTCGAAATGGCCTGAGGTGATCAAAATGTCCTCCACCATCACGGAGAAAACTATTGCAGTCCTACGGACCATTTTTGCCAGGAACGGCTTGCCAGAGCAGATTTGCTCTGATAACGGACCACAGTTTGTGTCCGAAGAGTTTCGAAGATTTATGAAAAGGAATGGGGTAAGGCATTACACATCCGCCCCGTATCATCCAGCCACAAATGGATTGGCTGAGAGGTTCGTACAAACCTTTAAAAAAGCAGTAAAGGCCATGTGCGATGACGACATTCCACTGCAGCATAAGGTGGACAATTTCCTGTTAGCCTACAGAAATGCGACACATGCAGTCACCAACCAGGCCCCGGCCATGATGTTCTTTAACCGAAGGTTGAGGTCTCGTCTGGATTTGCTCAGACCAAATGTACGAAGAGATGTTGAGAATAAGCAATTCCAGCACATCAATGAGAAGCCGACAAGGAGCTTCAATGTAGGGCAACCAGTCTTGGCCCGCGACTACCGAACAGAGAAATGGCAACCAGGAATGATATGCACACGGCAGGGGCCACTAATGTACACAGTGGATGTTGGGGAGAACATTGTGAGACGCTATGCTGACCAGATCCTAGAGTCACAGGAACGAGTCAACCCCATGTCTCGGCCATACGTACCTGGTGAGGAACCCGACGTACAGGTCACATCTACCTCAGAAACAATAGCATTGGAAGCTGATGAATCAACTGACGACAGGGTGTTAGAATCGCCTCCGCACCAAGAGCGAGACACTCGGGAAAGGCGCTATCCAGAAAGAATCAGGAAGCCTCCCCAAAGACTGAATTTATAAATGGACTATTTCCAGTTAATGTTGCATGTTAAAAGTGTTAATTGTAATTAGTTTGATATTTAATTGTTAAATGAGTGTTATGGTACTGTTAATCTAAAAGGGGAGGAATTGTAGTGTATGTACCTTTAAGCGGGAGAACTACTTTTTACAGCTCCTGTATCCTGTAGTACTGGCAGTGACCACACCTGTATATAAACCCTGAGTAGTGCTCTGTACAGCCAGTTGCAGTTTGAACCCTCATTCAGTAAACACCTGTTGATCGTTCCCTGCAGTCTTTGTCTGATTATTGAAGGACACCACATTAAGATACCCGGATCTAACAGGTTAGATACAGAGTAAAGCTCCCTCTACACTGTCCCATCTAACACTCCCAGGGCAGGTACAGCACGGGTTAGATACAGTGTCAAGCTCCCTCTACACTGTCCCATCAAACACTCCCAGAGCAAGTACAGAATGGGTTAGATACAGAGTAAAGCTTCCTCTGCACTGTCCCATCAAACACTCCCAGGGCAGGTACAACAGGGGTTACATGCAGAGTAAAGCTCCCTCTACTCTGTCCCAATAACATGCTTCAATGATAATCTTTGATCAGTGGCTCCTACTGCAGCCTCTCTGAATGAGTTTGCCAGTTTGTGGTTACTTTTCAGCTGTGGGTTCTCACCTGGTAGAAACGGGGTTGAGACTGCCCTACTCATGTCACATGGGACCCTTATAGACAGCATTTAGGAGACCTGCATCCTAGCAGTCTGTACTAGACTTGAACCCTTGTTGCTGAGTTGCAAAGCCATCCAATCGCCTAAAAGGGATGATTACAGTAATGCTATTAACTACCTGTGTGTATTGGGCACGCATCTGCCCCCCCCCCCACCAACGCCTATATATCCACCTCTTTCTCGCCTCTGTACCCGAGCTCTATTCCCCTCTCAGCTTGAGTGCTGACTCAGTGACAGTGCTGGAAACCTGTAACAAGTCTCTTACCTTTATTTTAAAAATTCCAATTATGTATAGAGACAAGTTAGTGGAATAAAATTAAAACGTTGACTGTAAACCGCAGAGTAAATATGCAAAAGTCTGAAATTGCCTCAATTTTCAAATATAAAATACACTTATTTAAAAGAAAATCTTGATTTTTGACAAAGATTTTTAAAAATTACATTAATTCAGGGACGGAGAGGTCCAGGTCCGGCCCCGGTCTCTGCAGGTGGGGACTAGACGTGGTTTTCAGTCCGAGCCCCTGCCAGTCCACCTGTGCCCAGCTCCCGGTCGCACGGAAGTTGCTCCAAAGTTTCTGCAACTTTGTGCGGAGGTGACGCACACCGGCACCTCCTCCGGCACTCTGACCTTTCCGCACAGCTCCATCCCCACCCCAAGTCACGATTCAGTGTAACCGACTAGCAATGGCAAACTGGGGAGTGCGAAAGTGGAAACTCCCTGTGACTGAGTGGCACCCAGGGGGAAATACTGGGCTAAAGTACCTGCACTCAGCATATGCAGAACAATGAAATAGGTTTACTTGTTTTATCCAGTGAGTTCATAAGTTACCTGCAAACGCCTTCTTTAATCTTGAAGCATGAAACGCTGCCACTGGACCACTTTCAAAACCGAGAACCCAAAGAAGAACTTGCATTTTCGAGCACCTCACCACAGTATGTTTCGCAACCGATTAATTTCTTTTCAAATGCTGCTGTTTTGAAAGCAAACAGAAACAGAAACATAGAAGATAGGAGCAGGAGTAGGCCATTCGGCCCTTCGAGCCTGCTCCGCCATTTAATGAGATCATGGCTGATCATCCAAATTCAGTACCCTGTCCCTGCCTTCTCCCCATACCCCTTGATCCCTTTAGCCTTAAGAAATATATCCAACTCTTTCTTGAATATACTTAATGAACTGGCCTCCACTGCCCTCTGTGGCAGAGAATTCCACAGGTTCACCACTCTCTGGGTGAAGAAATTCCTCCTTATTTCAGTCCTAAATGGCTTACCCCTTATCCTTAGACTATGACCCCTGGTTCTGGACTCCCCCGCCATCAGAAATATCCTTCCCGCATCTAGTCTGTCCAGGCCTGACAGAATTTTATAGGTTTCGATGAGATCCCCTCTCAATCTTCTAAACTCCAGTGAGTATAAGCCCAATCGACACAATCTCTCCTCATACGTCATTCCTGCCATCCCAGGTATCAGCCTGGTGAATCTTCGCTGCACTCCCTCCATGGCAAGAACGTCCTTCCTCAGGTAAGGTGACCAAAACTGCACACAATACTCAAGGTGTGGTCTCACCAAGTCCCTGTACAACTGCAGCAAGACATCCTTGTTCTTGTACTCGAACCCTCTTGCTACGAAGGCCAACATACCATTTGCCTTCTTAACCGCCTGCTGCACCTGCATGCTTACCTTCAGCGACTGGTGCACAAGAACACCCAGGTCTCTTTGCACTTCCCCTTCTCCCAATCTATTGCCATTCAAATAATAATCTGCCTTCCTGTTTTTGCCACCAAAGTGGATAACCTCACATTTATCCACATTATAGTGCATTTGCCATGTTTCTGCCCAATCACCCAACCTGTCCAAATCGTACTGGAGTTTCACGACATCCTCCTCACAGCATACCCTCCCACCCAGCTTTGTGTCGTCTGCAAATTTGGAGATATTACATCCAATTCCCTCGTCCAGATCATTAATATATATTGTGAACAGCTGGGGTCCTAGGACCGATCCTTGTGGTACCCCACTAGTCACTGCCTGCCACTCGGAAAACGACCCATTTATTCCAACTCTTTGCTTTCTGTCCGCCAACCAGTTCTCTATCCAAGTCAATACCTTGCCCCCAATCCCATGTGCCTTAATTTTGCACGCTAATCTCTTATGTGGGACCTTATCGAAAGCCTTCTGAAAGTCCAAATACACCACATCCACTGGTTCTCCCTTATCTATTTTACCAGTTACATCCTCAAAAAATTCCAGTAGACTAGTCAAGCATGATTTACCTTTTGTAAATCCATGTTGACTTTGTCCGATCCAGTCACTGCTTTCCAAGTGCTCTGCTATTACATCTTTTATAATGGACTCTAGCATTTTCCCCACTACCTACCACCTTTTTTGAATAGTGGGGTAACATTAACTACCCGCCAATCCATGGGTACTGTTCCAGAGTCTATCGAGTTCTGGAAGATGACCAGCAGTGCATCTACTATTTCTAGGGCCACTTCCTTAAGTACCCTGGGATGTAGATTATCAGGCCCTGGGGATTTATCGGCCTTTAGTCCCATCAATTTTTCTAACACCATTTCCCTACAAATACTGATTTCTTTCAGTTCCACCCTTTCATCAGACCCTATGTTCCCCGGCATCTCTGGGAGGTTATTTGTGTCCTCCTTTGTGAAGACAGAACCAAAATATGTATTTAGTTGGTCTGCCATTTCTTTGTTCCCCATTATAAATTCCCCCGATTCTGACTGCAAGGGACCTACGCTTGACTTCACCAATCTTTTTCTCTTCACATATCTATAAAAGCTTTTACAGTCAGTTTTTATGTTCCCTGCAAGCTTACTCTCATTCTATTTTCCCTTTCTTAATTAATCCCTTTGTCCTCCTTTGTTGAATCCTAAACTGCTCCCAATCCTCAGGATTATTGCTATTTCTGGCCAATTTATATGCCCTCTCCTTGGACCTTATGCTATCCCTAATTTCCCTTGTTAGCCACGGTTGGGTCACCTTTTTTGTTTTATTTTTATGCCAAACTGGGATGAACAAATTCTGTAGTTCATCCATTCAGTCTTTGAATGTTTGCCATTGCCTATCCACCGTCAACCCTTTGAGTGCCATTCCCCAATCAATCCTATCCAACTCGCTCCTCAGACCATCGTAGTTTCCTTTATTTAAATTGAGGACCCTAGTCTCCGAGTCAACTACTTCATTCTCCATCTTAATGAAGAATTCGATCATGTTATGAAGTTGACCAATGACCAATTAATGCTTTTAGTGGTGTTGCTTGAGGAACGTTTATATCCACACGAATAGACAGATGGAGCCCTGGTTTAATAGCCTGCCCAAAAGTTGGCACCTCTGACAGTGCAGCACTCCCCGAGTACTGCATTGAAGTGCCAGCCCAGCTTATGTGCTCAAGTCGTGGACTGGGACTTAAATCCACAACCTTCTGACTGAGAAGCGAGTGTTACCAACCCAATCTTTGAGAAAAGCCACAAGAGATCAATTAGTCAGAGTCATAACGGCACAGAAGGAGGCCATTCGGCCCATCGAGTCCGTGTCGGCTTGCTGCAGAGCAATCCAGTCAGTCCCATTCCCCCGCTCTATCCCCGTAGCCCTGCAAGTTTATTTCCCTCAAGTGCCTATCCAGTCTCCCCTTGAAAACATTGAGTGTCTCCGCTTCCACCACGTCCGTCGGCAGCGAGTTCCGGGTCCTCACCACTCGCTGCGTAAAAACGTTTTTCTTCACATCCCCCCCCGTATCTCTTGCCCAAAACCTTAAATCTGTGTCCCCTAGTCCTTGTACCATCAACTAGTGGGAACAGCCTTTCCCTGGTCTAGCCTATCCAAACCAGTCATAATCTTGTACACCTCTATCAAATCACCCCTCAACCTCCTTTGCTCTAATGAAAACAAATCCAGCTTCTCCAACCTGTCCTTGTAGCTAAGATCCCCCATCCCCAGACCCATTCTGGTAAATCTCCTCTGCACCCTCTCAAGGACTTTCACATCCTTCCTAAAATGTGGTGACTAGAACTGGACGCAGTACTCCAGTTGTGGCCTAACCTTCTGCCAAAATGCATCACCTCACACTTCTCTGCATTAAATTCCATCTGCCACTTGTCTGCCCATTCTGCTAGCCTTTCTATGTCCTGTTGCAGTCAATTGGTATCAATCTCACTGTTTGCCACACCCCCAAGGTTGGTGTCGTCAGCAAATTTAGAAATTCTACTCTGTATTCCAATATCCAGGTCATTTTTATATATAGATCAAAAAAAGCAGTGGCCCCAGCACAGACCCTTGGGGAACACCACTGTCTACCATCCTCCAGTCTGAAAAACAGCCATTTACCACAACTCACTGTTTTCTATCCTTAAGCCAATTCCTTATCCAAGCTGCCACTGACCCACCTATTCCATGAGCCTCAATTTTGTTAACCAGCCTTCAATGTGGTACTTTGTCAAACACCTTCCGAAAATCCATGTAGACAACATCCATTGCATTCCCTTCATCGATCCCGTTACTTCATCAAAAAATTCAATTAGTCAAACACGATCTGCCTTTTACAAATCCGTGTTGGCTCTCCTTAATTAGCTTAAGCCTCTCCAAGTGCCCGTTAATTTTTTCCTTGATTATTTTCCTTGTTTTTAAAACTTTACCCACCACTGATATTAAACTGACCAGCCTGTAGTTACTAGGATTGTCCTTACACCCTTTCTTGAACAATGGTGTTGTGACAAAGCCACTAAGGGACTCTCACAGTGACTTGTATAATTGCCTTTAAGCATGTTTATTACCTTTTATTGTTGGCTCTGGTTAAACAGAGCTAGATCGACAAAATCGCGATCTGACGCGATGACGTCATCACGTGACTTCCCAATGGCGGGAAACGTGATGACGTCAGGGTTAGGGGGCATGGGCAGTTAGTCCTCGTGTGGAGTGTTAGTGAATAGACCTGTGTAAAGCTTCTCCAGCGTTTTCTTGTTTTTGTAAAGTTTTGATTCATTAAACTCAATTTGTTAAACACCTGAGAGTTTAGAATATCTTTGCTGGGAGTGCAGAGACTCCTACAGTGTCACATTTGCCACTTTCCAATGAAAATCAAGGATGGGCAAGAGGCCAGAATTGGAGGCGCGCAGAGCTCTCGGAGGGTTATGGGCTTGAATGAGGTTAGAGAGAGAGGGAGGAGTGAGGTCATGGTGGGATCTGAACAGAAGGATGAGAATTTTAAAATAGAGGCATTGGTGGAGCAGGAGCCAATGTAGGTCAACAAGCACCTCAATTAATGTGCTTTAGCCATAGCCATAACCTTAGAAGAGCCAACTACATCAATGTCATGATTCCATTCACCACAAAGCAACCCTTATAGCCTTATGGGTAACTCTGATATTTTAGTGCCAACTTACAGGAAGTTCTATGCCATGATTCTGCATTGTCCAAACTCAGCTCCTTCACAACTGGCAGAGAAAGCACAATTTCATTCCATGAGCCTAGGTTGGATGTGAACTGAAGTCAGATGAAAAGTTAATACACTAACCCGCTGGATCGCCCAGTCCCTGGTCAGGGGCACTTTAACCAGCCAGCGGTTAATACGCTAACCCGCTGGATTGCCCAGTCTCTGGTCAGGGGCACCTTAACCGGCCAGCGGTTAATACGCTAACCTGCTGGATTGCCCAGTCTCTGGTCAGGGGCAGCTTAACCGGCCAGAGGGGGAGACAGTGGTCACTTCTCAGTGTGAATGGAATCCAAACTTTCAGCAACCTTCAGCAGAGGGTACTTACAAACAAATTTTACAGAGATAACTTCTACTCTTGGGACTCAACAAACCAACCAAAGAATGATGATTCGGGGCAGTTCCCACAAGGCAACAATATCCTCAGATGCCAGTGATAGGGACGTCCTTGAAACAGGACGTGCGGCAATTCCCTGCTCAGTGCTGCCAGCTTGGCTTAATTTTCTTGACTAATTGACTGAGAATGAAAACAGCAGCAGTGAAAACAATTTGCAAAATCAGCTACAACACAGAATGTATTTAACCTGCTAAATGGCATAAACAACTTGCATTTATATAGCACCTTTAACGTAGTAAAACGTCCCACGGTGCTTCACAGGAGCGTTTTCAGACAAAATTTGACACCGAGCCAGAGAGGTATTAGGAGCAGTGACCAAAAGCTTGGTCAAAGAGGTAGGTTTAAAGGAGCATTTAAAGGATGAGAAAGAGGTAGAGAAGCGGAGAGGTTTAGGGAGGGAATTCCAGAATTTAGTGGCAGCTGAAGGCACAGCCGCCAATGGTGGGGCAATAAAAATTGGGAATATGCAGGAGGCCAGAATTGGAGGAACGCAGAGATCTGAGAGAGTTGTGGGGTGGAGGAGATAGAGATAGGGAAGGGGAGAGGCCATGGAGAGATCTGAACAGGATGAGAATTTTAATGGAGGTGTTGCCAGACTGGGAGCCAATGTAGGTCAATGAGCACAGGGGTGATGGGTGAATGCGACTTGGTGTGAGTTAGGATACAGGCAGCAGGGTTTTGGATGAGCTGAAATTTATGGAGGGTGGAAGGTACATAGGAACAGGAGTAGGCCATTTAGCCCCTCAAGCATGTTCCACCATTCAGCGAGATGATGGCTGATCTGCGACCTAACTCCATATACCCAACTAGTGCCCCATATCCCTTAATACCTTTGGTTAAAAAAAAATCAATCTCCGATTTAAAATTAGCAATTGACCTAGCATCAATTGCCATTTGCAGAAGAGTTCCAAACTTCTACCACCCTTTGCGTGTATAAGTTGTTTCCTAGCTTCACTCCTGAAAGGCCTGGCTCTAATTTTTTAGACTATGCCCCCCTAGACTCCCCAACCACCGGAAATAGTTTCTCTCTGTCTACGGTGGGAGGCCAGCCTAGAGAGCGTTGGAATAGTTGAGACTGGAGGTAACAGCGGCATGGAAACGGGTTTCAGCAGCCAATGCGTTTCAGCAGGGTGATATTACAGAGTTGGAAGTAGGCTATCTTGCTGATAGAGTATAAGGGTTCAGAAGCTCAACTCAGGTTAAAATAGGACATTGAGGTTGCAAACCGTCTGGTTCAGCCTCAGTCATTGGCCAGGGAGGGGGGAATGGAGTCATTGGCCAGGGAGGGGGGAATGGAGTCATTGGCCAGGGAGGGGGGAATGGAGTCATTGGCCAGGGAGGGGGGAATGGAGTCATTGGCCAGGGAGGGGGGAATGGAGTCATTGGCCAGGGAGGGGGGAATGGAGTCATTGGCCAGGGAGGGGGGAATGGAGTCATTGGCCAGGGAGGGGGGAATGGAGTCATTGGCCAGGGAGGGGGGAATGGAGTCATTGGCCAGGGAGGGGGGAATGGAGTCATTGGCCAGGGAGGGGGGAATGGAGTCATTGGCCAGGGAGGGGGGAATGGAGTCATTGGCCAGGGAGGGGGGAATGGAGTCATTGGCCAGGGAGGGGGGAATGGAGTCATTGGCCAGGGAGGGGGGAATGGAGTCATTGGCCAGGGAGGGGGGAATGGAGTCATTGGCCAGGGAGGGGGGAATGGAGTCATTGGCCAGGGAGGGGGGAATGGAGTCATTGGCCAGGGAGGGGGGAATGGAGTCATTGGCCAGGGAGGGGGGAATGGAGTCATTGGCCAGGGAGGGGGGAATGGAGTCATTGGCCAGGGAGGGGGGAATGGAGTCATTGGCCAGGGAGGGGGGAATGGAGTCATTGGCCAGGGAGGGGGGAATGGAGTCATTGGCCAGGGAGGGGGGAATGGAGTCATTGGCCAGGGAGGGGGGAATGGAGTCATTGGCCAGGGAGGGGGGAATGGAGTCATTGGCCAGGGAGGGGGGAATGGAGTCATTGGCCAGGGAGGGGGGAATGGAGTCATTGGCCAGGGAGGGGGGAATGGAGTCATTGGCCAGGGAGGGGGGAATGGAGTCATTGGCCAGGGAGGGGGGAATGGAGTCATTGGCCAGGGAGGGGGGAATGGAGTCATTGGCCAGGGAGGGGGGAATGGAGTCATTGGCCAGGGAGGGGGGAATGGAGTCATTGGCCAGGGAGGGGGGAATGGAGTCATTGGCCAGGGAGGGGGGGAATGGAGTCATTGGCCAGGGAGGGGGGAATGGAGTCATTGGCCAGGGAGGGGGGAATGGAGTCATTGGCCAGGGAGGGGGGAATGGAGTCATTGGCCAGGGAGGGGGGAATGGAGTCATTGGCCAGGGAGGGGGGAATGGAGTCATTGGCCAGGGAGGGGGGAATGGAGTCATTGGCCAGGGAGGGGGGAATGGAGTCATTGGCCAGGGAGGGGGGAATGGAGTCATTGGCCAGGGAGGGGGGAATGGAGTCATTGGCCAGGGAGGGGGGAATGGAGTCATTGGCCAGGGAGGGGGGAATGGAGTCATTGGCCAGGGAGGGGGGAATGGAGTCATTGGCCAGGGAGGGGGGAATGGAGTCATTGGCCAGGGAGGGGGGAATGGAGTCATTGGCCAGGGAGGGGGGAATGGAGTCATTGGCCAGGGAGGGGGGAATGGAGTCATTGGCCAGGGAGGGGGGAATGGAGTCATTGGCCAGGGAGGGGGGAATGGAGTCATTGGCCAGGGAGGGGGGAATGGAGTCATTGGCCAGGGAGGGGGGAATGGAGTCATTGGCCAGGGAGGGGGGAATGGAGTCATTGGCCAGGGAGGGGGGAATGGAGTCATTGGCCAGGGAGGGGGGAATGGAGTCATTGGCCAGGGAGGGGGGAATGGAGTCATTGGCCAGGGAGGGGGGAATGGAGTCATTGGCCAGGGAGGGGGGAATGGAGTCATTGGCCAGGGAGGGGGGAATGGAGTCATTGGCCAGGGAGGGGGGAATGGAGTCATTGGCCAGGGAGGGGGGAATGGAGTCATTGGCCAGGGAGGGGGGAATGGAGTCATTGGCCAGGGAGGGGGGAATGGAGTCATTGGCCAGGGAGGGGGGAATGGAGTCATTGGCCAGGGAGGGGGGAATGGAGTCATTGGCCAGGGAGGGGGGAATGGAGTCATTGGCCAGGGAGGGGGGAATGGAGTCATTGGCCAGGGAGGGGGGAATGGAGTCATTGGCCAGGGAGGGGGGAATGGAGTCATTGGCCAGGGAGGGGGGAATGGAGTCATTGGCCAGGGAGGGGGGAATGGAGTCATTGGCCAGGGAGGGGGGAATGGAGTCATTGGCCAGGGAGGGGGGAATGGAGTCATTGGCCAGGGAGGGGGGAATGGAGTCATTGGCCAGGGAGGGGGGAATGGAGTCATTGGCCAGGGAGGGGGGAATGGAGTCATTGGCCAGGGAGGGGGGAATGGAGTCATTGGCCAGGGAGGGGGGAATGGAGTCATTGGCCAGGGAGGGGGGAATGGAGTCATTGGCCAGGGAGGGGGGAATGGAGTCATTGGCCAGGGAGGGGGGAATGGAGTCATTGGCCAGGGAGGGGGGAATGGAGTCATTGGCCAGGGAGGGGGGAATGGAGTCATTGGCCAGGGAGGGGGGAATGGAGTCATTGGCCAGGGAGGGGGGAATGGAGTCATTGGCCAGGGAGGGGGGAATGGAGTCATTGGCCAGGGAGGGGGGAATGGAGTCATTGGCCAGGGAGGGGGGAATGGAGTCATTGGCCAGGGAGGGGGGAATGGAGTCATTGGCCAGGGAGGGGGGAATGGAGTCATTGGCCAGGGAGGGGGGAATGGAGTCATTGGCCAGGGAGGGGGGAATGGAGTCATTGGCCAGGGAGGGGGGAATGGAGTCATTGGCCAGGGAGGGGGGAATGGAGTCATTGGCCAGGGAGGGGGGAATGGAGTCATTGGCGGGGGAATGGAGTCATTGGCTAGGGAATGGAGTCATTGGCTAGGGAATGGAGGATGTGGCGGGGACCACAGACAATCGCTACTGTCTTCGCAATATTTAACTGGAGAAGGTTTCTGCTTATCCAATAGTGGATGTCGGCACAACCCGAGAACCTTGCAAATAGACCCCAAGTTTGAGGATCCGAAATGTCCTGTCTCACCTCTCTGGCATCACCCCATTTCACATACAGAACCAATGGCATGGGAATCAAACCTAAGCAAAGGAACTTGACATTCATCGCAGTCTGTGAAGGCAAGCTTGTGCTTTTAAAAATTTACGATATCTAACTTTTAGAAAATTAGAAATGGCGGAGGAGGAACAGAAAGTTTTATTTCCCATTTGAGGAATAGGAGCTATCCCACAACATAGTTCTTCAAAACAATACCGAGTTTCCTTCTATAACTTTCACCCGAACCAGAAGGTTGTGGACTCGAGGCTCACTCCAACTTCATCACATAATCTAGGCTAGCACTCCAGTGCAGTACTGAGGGAGTGCGGCACAGTCGGAGGTACTGTCTTTTGGATGAATCGTTAAACCGAGGCCCTATCTGCCGTCTCAAATGGACATAAAAGATCCTGTGGCATTATTGAAAGAGCAGGGAAATCTAGTGTCCTGGTCAACAATTATCCCCCAACCAACATCAATTAAAACATATAATTTGATCATATTGCTCTTTGTGGGACCTTGCTGTGTGCAAAATGTCTGTCGTGTTTACCTACCTAACAGCAGCAACTCCAAATTAAAAAGCAGAACCAAAAGGGTAATAATCTCTGGATTACTACCTGAGCCACGTGCAAATTTGGCTAGGGTAAATAAAATGAGAGAGTTAAATGCGTGGCTCAAAGACTGGTGTGGGAGAAATGGGTTTTGCTTCTTGGGACACTGGCATCAGTACTGGGACAGGAGAGAGCTGTTCCGTTGGGACGGACTTCACTTGGCCAGGGCTGGGACTAGAATCCTGGCGAATCGAATAACTAGGGCTGTAGAGAGGGCTTTAAACTAATTAGTGGGGGGGGAGGTTTTAAGAAAGCGAAAAATAAAAATGACAGCGGAGAAGGCAATAGAGCAAGGTAGCAGTGGGGGAATTAAAAACCAGAGCGTGCCAGGAAGGGACAGAATGTATGATGATAAAGGTAAAGTAGTAAAAGGGGTAAAAACAGGAATTGTCAGAAAACATATTTGAAAGTTCTTTATCTGAATGCACGCAGCATTCGTAACAAAATAGACGAGTTGACGGTACAAATAACTACACATGGTTATGATCTGGTGGCCATTATGGAAACATGGCTGCAAGATGATCATGACTGGGAACTAAACATACAAGGGTATTTGACAATTAGGAAAGACAAACAGGAAGGAAAGGGAGGTGAGGTTGCTATGTTAATCAAGGATGGAATCACTGCAATAGTCAGAAATGATATTGGGTCAAAGGATCAGGATAGTGAAACAGTTTGGGTGGAGATAAGGAATAATAAGGGGAAAAAGTCACTACTGGGCGTAGTATATAGGCCTCCTAACAGTTGCAACTCTGTTGGTCGGAGTATAAATCAAGAAATAGTTGGGGCTTGTAATAAGGGAACAGCTATAATCATGGGGGATTTTAACTTGCATATTGACTGGACTAATCAAATTGGGCATGGCAGCCTTGAGGAAGAGTTCATAGTGTATTAGGGACAGGTTCCTTGAGCAGTATGTAACTGAACCAACCAGGGGGCAGGCAATCTTAGATCTGGTCCTGTGTAATGAGACAGGATTAATTAAAAAATGTCCTAGTAAAGGATCCCCTTGGAATGAGTGACCATAATATGGTTGAATTCCAAATTCAGTTTGAGGGTGAGAGAGTTGGATCTGAAACCAGCGTACTGAGCTTAAATAAAAGGAGACTATGAAGGTATGAGAGTAGAATTGACTAAAGTGGACTGGGAAAACAGATTAAAGTGTAAGACAGTACAAGAGCAGTGGTCTACATTCAAGGAGATATTTCACATCTTTCAAGAAAAATATATTCCACGGAGGAAAAAGGGGAGTAAAAGAAAAGACAGCCATCCGTGGTTTAGTAAAGTAATAAAGGATAGTATCCGACTGAAAACAAGGGCATATAAAAGTAGCCAAATCGAGTGGGAGGATAGAAGATTGGGAAGCACTTAAAAGCCAGCAAAGAATAACTAAAAGATTAATTAAGAAAGGGAAGATAGATTACGAAAGTAAATTGGCAAAAAATATAAAAACAGATAGCAAGAGTTTCTACAGCTATATAAAAAGAAAAAGGGTGGCTAAAGTGAACGTTGGTCCCTTAGAGGATGAGACCGGGAAACTAGTAGTGGGGAACATGGAGATGGCAAAGACGCTGAACAAATATTTTGTATCAGTCTTTACAGTAGAGGACACTAAAAATACCCCAACACTGGACAAACAGGGGGCAATGGGGGGGGGGGAGCTAAACATGATTAAAATCACTAAGGAGGTGGTACTCGGTAAAATAATGGGACTTAAGGCAGATAAATCCCCCGGACCTGATGGCCTACATCCTAGGGTCTTGAGAGAAGTAGCGGTAGGGATTGTGGATGCATTGGTGATTATTTTCTACATTCAAGGAGATATTTCACATCTTACAAGAAAAATATATTCCACGGAGGAAAAAGGGGAGTAAAAGAAAAGACAGCCATCCGTGGCTTAGTAAAGTAATAAAGGATAGTATCCGACTGAAAACAAGGGCCTCACAGCGCCAGAGACTCGGGTTCGAATCCGACCTCGGGCGACTGTCTGTGTGGAGTTTGCACATTCTCCCCGTGTTTGCGTGGGTTTTCTCCGGGTGCTCCGGTTTCCTCCCACAGTCCAAAGATGTGCGGGTTAGGTTGATTGGTTATGATAAATTGACCCTTAGTGTTAGGGGGATTAAATACGTGGGGTTACAGGGATAGGGTGGGATATGTGTTGGTGTAGGGGTTACGGGGATCGGGTGGGATAGGTGTCGGTGCAGGCTCGATGGGCCGAAATGGCCTCTATCTGCACTGTGGGGTTTCTGTGATTCTGTGAAAACTCCCTGGACTCAGGAAAGGTCCCGGCAGATTGGAAAACTGCTAATGTAACACCCTTATTTAAGAAGGGAAGTAGACAAAAAGCTGGAAACCATAGACCAGTTAGCCTAACATCTGTGGTTGGTAAAATGTTGGAGTCCATTATTAAGGAAACAGTAACAGAGCATTTGGATAAACATAATTTAATAGGACAGAGTCAGCATGGTTTTATGAAGGGGAAGTCATGTTTGACAAATTTGCTCTAATTCTTTGAGGACATAACATACAGGGTGGATAAAGGGGAACCAGTGGATGTAGTGTATTTGCACTTCCAAAATGCATTTGACAAGGTGCCACACAAAAGATTACTGATCAAGATAAAAAAAATCACAGGATTGGGGGTAATATACTGGCATGGGTGGAAGATTGGCTATCTAACAGAAAACAAAGAGTTGGGATAAATGGTTTGTTCTCGGGCTGGCAATCAGTAACTAGTGATGTTCCGCAGGGGTCAGTGCTGGGACCCCAACTCTTTACAATCTATATTAATGATTGAGGAAGGGACCGAGTGCAACATATCCAAATTTGCTGACGATACAAAGATGGGAGGGAAAACAGTGAGTGAGGAGGACATAAAAAACCTGCAAAAGGACACAGACAGGCTAAGTGAGTGGGCAGAGATTTGGCAGATGGAATAGAATATTGGAAAGTGTGAGGTTATGCACTTTGGCAGAAAAAAAAAATCAAAGAGCAAGTTATTATCTAAATGGAGAGAAACTGCAAAGTGCTACAGTACAAAGGGATCTGGGGGTCCTGGTGCATGAAACACAAAAAGTTAGTATGCAGGTGCAGCAGGTGATCAGGAAGGCCAATGGAATCTTGGCTTTTATTGCAAGGGGGATGGAGTATAAAAACAGGGAAGTCTTGCTGCAGTTATACAGGGTATTGGTGAGGCCACACCTGGAATAGTGTGTGCAGTTTTGGTTTCCATATTTAAGAAAAGATATACTTGCTCTCGAGGCGGTTCAGAGAAGGTTCACTCGGTTGATTCCGGAGATGAGGGGGTTGACGTATGAGGAAAGGTTGAGTAGGTTGGGCCTCTACTCATTGGAGTTCAGAAGAATGAGAGGCGATCTTATCGAAACATAAAAGATTGTGAGGGGGATTGATCGGGTGGATGCGGTGAGGATGTTTCCACTGATGGGCGAGACTAGAACTAGGGGGCATAATCTTAAAATAAGGGGCTGCCCTTTCAAAACTGAGATGAGGAGAAACTTCTTCACTCAGAGGGTAGTAAATCTATGGAATTTGCTACCCCAGAGAGCTGCGGAAGCTGCAACATTAAATAGATTTAAAATGGAGAGAGACAGTTTCCTAGCAGATAAGGGAATTAGGGGTTACGGGGAGAGGGCAGGGAAGTGGACGAGAGTCTAGGTTCGGATCAGCCATGATCCTATTGAATGGCGGAGCAGGCCCAAGGGGCCGTAGGGCCTACTCCTGCTCCTACTTATGTTCCACTTCAAACATACTTCATTGGCTGTGAAACACACTGAGATGTTCGGAGAAGCTGAAACGTGCTATATAAATGCAAGTTCCCTATCTTTTAGTAGAGGATATGATATACTTAAAGCAAGAAAGTCAGAGAATGGCAGCAGGACAATAGCCACACACGTGAAAAACATACATTCGTACAGTTCCTTTAACAGAAATATGTTCCAATGGCAAGTCTAAGACGCCAAAACATTTTATTACACAGGTGATCTACAGGATTGCCAAGACAGGTGGATGAGGCCAGGACTTGAGACACATTTAGAAATACCCATATGCTGTAACAGGGAGATGGTAGGGTTGGTACAATGGGATCAAATGAGCTAAAGGGCTTTTATCATCTGAACTTACCTTGTGATGAGAAAGAAATATTCTACAGCCTGATCTTGTACACAGTGAATTGCATTTTAGTTCAGTTTATACAAAACTGCTGTCTAATATTATATTGTGGTTGCACCCTCAAATGAGGCCTGCGACATTGCTGTAACGCATCACAATTCAGTAAAAGTCCAGCACCGATACCCCGCCCTCCCATGGTCCCCTCTGTCACTACATCATCTACCGCTACAAATGAATAATTCCACTCCTCTGCTACATCACACATTCAAAAATGCAGAGGCGTTTGCAGGAGATTGCACAGTCTCGGGCGTTTCTGGATTGTGTTGGTCGCATGGATGAACAAAGAAATGGCAGAACAATTAAATACATACTTTGGTTCTGTCTTCACAAAGGAGGACACAAATAACCTCCCAGAGATGTTGGGGAACATAGGGTCTAATGAGAGGGAGGAACTGAATTAAATCAGTATTTGTAGGGAAATGGTGTTGGGGAAATTGACTGGATTGAAGGCCGATAAATCACCAGGGCCTGATAATCTACATCCTAGGGTACTTAAGGAAGTGGCCCTAGAAATAGTAGATGCATTGCTGGTCATCTTCCAAAATTCTATAGACTCAAACAGTTCCCATGGATTGGAGGGTAGCTAATGTAACCCCACTATTTCAAAAAGGTGGTAGAGAGAAAACGGGGAATTATAGACATCGGTAGTGGGGAAAATGCTAGAGTCCATTATAAAAGATGTAATAGCAGAGCACTTGGAAAACAGTGACAGGATCGGACAAAGTCAACATGGATTTACAAAAGGTAAATCATGCTCGACTAATCTACTGAAATTTTTTGAGGATGTAACTGGTAGAATAGATAAGGGAGAACCAGCGGATGTGGTGTATTTGGACTTTCAGAAGGCTTTCGATAAGGTCCCGCATAAGAGATTAGCGTGCAAAGTTAAAGCACATGGGATTGGGGTAAGGTACTGACTTGGATAGAGAACTGGTTGGCAGACAGGAAGCAAAGAGTTGGAATAAACGGGTCTTTTTCCGAGTGGCAGGCAGTGACTAGTGGGGTACCGCAGGGATTGGTCCTAGGACCCCAGCTAGTCACAATATATATTAATGATCTAGACGAGGGATCTTGATGCAATATCTCCAAGTTTGCAGATGACAAAGCTGGGTGGGCGTGCGTGCTGTGAGGAGGATGCAGAGAAACTCCAGTATGATTTGTACAGGTTGGGTGATTATATTGCATCTGCCCAATGTGGATAAATGCGAGGTTATCCACTTTAGTGGCAAAAACAGGAAGGCAGATTATTATCTGAACGGCAATAGATTGGGAAAGGGGGAAGTGCAACGAGACCTGGGTGTCCTTGTGCACCAGTCGCTGAAGGTAAGCATGCAGGTGCAGCAGGCGGTTAAGAAGGCAAATGGTATGTTAGCTTTCATAGCGAGAAGATTCGAGTACAGGAGCAAGGATGTCTTGCTGCATTTGTACAGGGCCTTGGTGAGACCACAGCTTGAGTATTGTGTGCAGTTTTAGTCGCCTTATCTGAGGAAGGATGTTCTTGCAATGGAGGGAGTGCAGCAAAGATTCACCAGACTGATACCTGGGATGGCAGGAATGACGTATGAGGAGAGATTGGGTCGATTATGCTTATATTCACTAGAGTTTAGAAGAATGAGAGGGGATCTCATTGAAAATTATAAAATTCTAACAGGACTAGACAGACTAGATGCAGGAAGGATGTTCCCAATGGCTGGGGAGTCCAGAACCAGGGGTCACAGTCTAAGGATAAGGGGTAAGCCATTTAGGACTGAGATGAGGAGGAATTTCTTCACCCAGAGAGTGGTGAACCTGTGGAATTCTCTACCACAGAAGGCAGTTGAGGCCAATTCATTAAATATATTCAAGAATGAGTTAGATATATTTCTTAAGGCTAAAGGGATCAAGGGATATGGGGAGAAAGCAGGGACAGGGTACTGAATTTGGATGATTAGCCATGATCTCATTCAATGGCGGAGCAGGCTCGAGGGGCTGAATGGCCTACTCCTGCTCCTATCTTCTACATTTCTATGTGTTTAAACCCCTTGCTCACGGTGCATGCTCACAAACTGTTCAGAGATATCAGTCATTTCACACAGTAACAGTAATATTTGAAACAGCACCAAACAAACCATTTCAACCAGATACACTTTAGACATCACGCCACTAACCGTTTTCTGATCTGCACAAGCCTACATGTTAATCAGCAGTAATCGTACAAGACAACTTCAGAATTGAGGACACTTCATTGTAACAGACATGTTGCAAGAATCATGCTTTTCCTGTAATCCTCCTCTCAAGTTCAGGAACCTCTGATTTACACCTTCCTATAATCCCCACAACCACTCCTGGAGAGGCTATCCAACGTTAGCATAGGTCAGGGATTGTACCTGGAACCTTGTGGTCTGTATGGCTCGGCCAAATGCTGCCTTTATGTGCTGGGGAAGGTCGGACTATGGTTCTCAGCTCCTCTCAAGTCTTTACAGTAAATACAGAACTGCAATTTACTTTAGTGCTGGTTACAGTATTTTTTTTTTTTTTTTTTTTTTTTTTTTTTTAAATCGACTGAACATTTACTGCATTTGAAAGCATGTATAATTAATGATAACAAAAAAAATTAATTCTGTATTGCACACAGAATGATTCTTTGATCTTTTTGAATGAACGGAAAACCACGGGCTGAACACTCGGGATTTTCCGAGATTCACTTCCCAGTGGGAGTGTGGATTCGCCCCCATCGGCACTTCCAAGGGACTGACAGCCAAGAATTACAGCCAGTCTTCGTTCTATGTGACTGAAATTCTCCTGTACTCAAGAACGACGCAGTGAAACTGGTGTCGTACTTCTGTACTGAACAATTTGTCCCAAATATCGTGCCATAAGTCAGGGGCATTTTGCCTTTTTTTTAAAAAAGTAAATGTGCTGAATCTCTTCGTTTATGGGCTGTGGGATGCACGACCCCAAAAGGCCTTAGATAGAAACATAGAAGATAGGAGCAGGAGTAGGCCATTCGGCCCTTTGAGCCTGCTCCGCCATTCAACAAGATCATGGCTGATCATCCAAACCCTAGCACCCGGTCCCTACACCAAGCCCTATCCCCGTAACCCCACGTATTTAATCCCCCCCTAACACTAAGGGTCAATTTTAATCATGGCCAATCAACCTAACCCGCACATCTTTGGACTGTGGGAGGAAACCGGAGCACCCGGAGAAAACCCACGCAAACACGGGGAGAATGTGCAAACTCCACACAGACAGTCACCCGAGGCCGGATTTGAACCTTAGATGCAGAACTCAATTCAGATGTTTAAAATAAGGAAGATTTACTTGGGAAGCCAAGGTATTAGAAGGAGAAAGGGGGGCAGCTGGGATTAAGATGCTGGTTAACAAACTGCAGAGCAAATTCAATGGGCCAACTCGGATTCCTGTGCTTCTGCCCATGAACACCGACCTCCAATAATGTGCACAGCACAAGCCCAGGCAACAGGCTTCCCCCAGCAGAAAGTGTGTGTAAATGAGCAAAGGCAAATGTTGTACATAAAATTGCATTGTAATTATAAATTATAAACAAACAATTTACCCTGATTGTACATCAATGCATCAATATATAATATTGGTAATTTCCTCTTCCAGGTGCAGGAGCAATATCCCTTTATAAAGTGTTGCCGTGTGAGCACCTAGTTATGATTTTTAAAATGATAAACTATTAGCCTTGCCAGTGATGCCCACGTCCTGTGAATAAAAAAGCACTTAATCAGAGTTTCTATCTCAACATTTTCCCTGGATTTTTATTATGAAATAGTTGGTGCAGCAACTCTACTTTCTGCCACTAGATGGCATTTTATACTGTCTTTAATTTATTTTTCCCCACAGGGTATTTTTCTGAATATTAGCGGCCTGGTTTGGTACTTTGTGCCAGCAAAGGATGCACAGCATGTCTAGAGAACGCTGTAAGTAACTCCGGAAGGAGACAAGGACCACACCTAGCCATGACTCTTCCTCGGAGTTCCTCCCGCCCCCTCCCCCCATCACTGGGAGACATTGCCGCTTCCGCTCAGCGCTCCCCATTAAACCCAGCGAATGGAACGTAGCAGGACAGGACTTGAACCCTACCTGTAGCACAGACTAACCAATCAACATCAGTCCCAGCCCCATGCCAATGACCACTGGCACAGTAATCAACCAGCGTCACTGGAGTGAGATTTCAGTGTGTGTGTCACATCTAGTGGCAGGTAATGAGTACTCCGCCTGCTTTCAGAACTGAATTACTGAAGTCAAAAAGCAAAATATTGCAGTTGCTGAAATATAAACAGGAAGTGCTGGAAACGCTCAGCGAGTCAGGCAGCATCTGTGGAGAGAGGGAGGTAGGGTTAACATTTCACGTCAATGACCCTTCGTCAGAATCGGAAGGTATTCCAGATGAAACCTACCTTCCTCCCTCCAGTTGGCTGCCTGACCCACTGACTGTTTCCAGTATTTTCTGAATTACTTTGTCACTGGGTGAACTGTATAAATAAAATCACAGGCAATCTGCCTGTACTCAGTCCAGAGTACTCCAGAGCTACAGCACTCAGCGATTTAAGTATCCAGTTACTGTGTCAAGGGATCAAAGGCAGGGACCTTGATCTTAAATCACCGTGGATTAAAATCTTGGCAAGTAAAGGGGCACCGTCAACCTGTGAAAGCTTTGGGACACACATCCCTCGTGCCAGCAAACATAAATTGATTGAAAAGAACAAACCTCTCCCAAAATGAGGGACACCCCCTTCAGAGAGGATTAGATTTTTACAGATCTCACTTGTGGTCTTTGTGGGAATGGGTTTATTTTGTGCAGTTTTTAAAATAGGCTTTGATCTGGTCAGATGTTGCCGGAGGTGGGCCCCACTGGACAAACTGCAGAGCCTTTTGATATTCAAAATATAGAAAAGGGATGACCAGTCTGGAGCGATGAACTGCCGTGAATTAAAGTTCCCTAAAAGTTCAGTCCAAAAGCATCAAACATCCACATACTGAAGCCCCTGAATTTGCCATGATTGTCATCTTATGAATTATAGACAAGCAGCTCATAAAAAATAATCTATCACGTGTCTTTTAGCAAGTCTGACCACAGCAATACTGCAGGATTTCACACTATATTATTTTCCAGTACTTTGGTTCCTCTGTAGAATCGGATAAAGTCAAATGCTCCGAGGTCAAGCGTTTTGAACTTTCCATCAAGAATGAGCTCAGCGATGGCCCTGCCCACGGCAGGCGACTGCTGCAGGCCGTGCCCACTGAAGCCGGTCGCAAAAAACATGTTGGTAACCAGTGGGTGAGTGCCGATGATTGCATTCTGGTCGAAGGTGTTGTAATCGTAGTAACCTGCCCAGGCGCTTTTCAACTGAAGACAGAAAGTCATTAGATTAGAACAATGGTAACCAGCTCTCGCGCGAGGACCCCCTGCAAATACGCGCACACCCGCACGGACCCCCCCCCTGCAAATAGGCACACGCCGGTCCTGCAAGGACCCCCTGCAAATAGGCAGCCCCCCGCATGGACCCCCCTGCAAATAGGCACCCCCCCCCACATGGACCCCCCTGCAAATAGGCACCCCCCCCCACATGGACCCCCCTGCAAATAGGCACACACCTCGCATGGACCCCCCTGCAAATAGGCACACACCTCGCATGGACCCCCCTGCAAATAGGCACACACCTCGCATGGACCCCCCCTGCAAATAGGCACACACCTGTCCTGCAAGGACCCCCTGCAGATAGGCACACCCCCACACGGACACCCCTGCAAATAGGCACACACCTGTCCTGTAAAGACCCCCTGCAAATAGGCACACAACCACAGGGACACCCTGATGGCAAGGAGGAGATATTAAGACAGGTGCTTGGTCAGAGAGATAAGCTTTATGGAGGGTTTTAAAGGAGGAGAGAGAGAGGAAGAAAGGTTTAGGGGTGGGGAATTCCAGAGCTTAGAGTCTTGATGGGCGAAGGCACAGCCGCCAATGGTGGGTCGAAGGGAGTAGGCCAGAGTAGTAGGAATGCAGTGTTTGGAGAGTTATAGGGCTGGAGGTGGTTACAGAGATAGGGAGGGGTGAGACTAGCCCTGAATTTGCTGGGGCGGGGCTTCTCGCTGCAAACCCAGTTAGTTAGACTTTTTCCCTCACCCTTCAGCTTGAAAATGTTTTGCCCTGCAAGTTGCTGGAAGCTGATAACAGCGGCGAGGGCAACAGGGCATCTGGGACCTGAGGGACCAATATTCCATCTCCTTAACCAATGAGATTTAAGGATTGAGAAAGAAACATAGGAACGACAGAGAAGGAAAGAGGATGAATTACAGTCAAATCAGGTACAGAAAGAGAAAAAGAGGGAAAGAAAGATTGGATTGAGAGAAAAAAAGGAAAAGAGCAAAATTAAAAAAAAACTCAAAAATTTACCACCTGCAAGAATGAGACTCCACAGTTTGAATTGTTCCCTTTCTGGGCCGAAGAGGTTGACTGGCAGGAACATAAATCTCATTATTAAAAGGGTCCTTATGTCGTTGAGTACTCGCCTAAACCTTCTGCAGCAAGTGCAATTGCCAAGTATGGCGCAAATGCAGCAACTTCTTGAAACTCACGGACGGGGAGGTCGAGGGCGAGCTGCTGCTTTTGTGAGGCTAACAGCAGAGAGGACAAATCGTCCAGTAATTTGTGGCGATTCGCAACTCACGGGGTATCTCCTCCTCGCCACAGATTGCTGGATGATTTACACATTAATAATGGCGAGCACCATTAAACTCAGTTATTTTGCCAGCAAATTCTGGCCCATTGTGCCTGTTGCATTAACAAATAGATGTATTTGAAATACACAATTCACGAAGCACTGTGCTTGCAGACCTCGGATTGCCTGGTGTTAAACAGAAATCTAATGGCTTGACAGACACTGTTGTGGGCCCCAATTTGGTAACCTATGGACTTGTCCATTGAAGAAGGGAGTTTCTACTAAAAACAAATAGAATAATCAGCTGCCAGTTCCGACAGCTGGCTCAGTGGGAAAGGCATTGCCCACACAATAGACACACATCCAGGCCAGGAAGGTCTGAGGTTCAAACCACAGTGTGCTGAATTAGCTGATGTCAGCTGGGGCAGCAGTGTGTACTCGAACAGTGGTCAGTGCCCATAAGCCAGGGAGGGGAAGTGAATAAACAGCTGCTCCAGATTACCATCCAGTGACTCCAGCTTGCATGATGTAAGCAGATGCAGACAGTGGGCGAGGGCAGGATCGAGCTCAGCAGTGATGTCCCTCCACAGTCAAGCCATCCGCTGACCGTCAGCATTCAGCGGGCTCCCACACGAAGAATGGCCAGTCGAGCGAGGTACTGAGGACAGCTGGAGCCCGGCTTCAGTCACCGCGAAAAAACAAAGATGGCATTCAGGTGACACGGCATCAATATCCTTTAAAGACGTTGGGATGCCACATAAATAACTTACCTTCAGGGACTCGAAGACAGGCACTCTCTGGGCCAGACTGGGCCACACTGCCTCCTGGAAGTATTCATAATCCACTTCCAGATCACTGTTGTCCAGCTCCTCCTCCTACAACAGCCAGGAATTAGTGTTACTGAGAGGTTTTGTGCCAAAACGGTTTCATTCACAGCAAGAGAGATGGGCAAATTTCTATTTATTATGTCTCTTTTGTGAATGTTGTGCTCAAGGTGAAGGATGTTAGAGACTGAGGAATGGAAACTGCCCCCTCAAACACTTCCAGGCACGGTGCAGTATCATTCAGGTGCAGAGTAAAGATCCCCCTACAGTGCCCAGACACTCCCCGGTCAGGTACAGAGTAAAGATCCCCCCTACAGTGTCCAATCAGACACTCCCCGGTCAGGTGCAGAGTAAAGATCCCCCCCTACAGGGCCCAATCAGACACTCCCCGGTCAGGTGCAGAGTAAAGATCCCCCCCTACAGGGCCCAATCAGACACTCCCCAGTCAGGTGCAGAGTAAAGATCCCCCTGCAGTGCCCAATCAGACACTCCCCAGTCAGGTACAGAGTAAAGATCCCCCCTACAGTGCCCAATCAGACACTCCCCAGTCAGGTGCAGAGTAAAGATCCCCCCTACAGGGCCCAATCAGACACTCCCCGGTCAGGTGCAGAGTAAAGATCCCCCCTACAGTGTCCAATCAGACACTCCCCGGTCAGGTGCAGAGTAAAGATCCCCCCCTACAGGGCCCAATCAGACACTCCCCGGTCAGGTGCAGAGTAAAGATCCCCCCTACAGGGCCCAATCAGACACTCCCCGGTCAGGTGCAGAGTAAAGATCCCCCCCTACAGGGCCCAATCAGACACTCCCCAGTCAGGTGCAGAGTAAAGATCCCCCTGCAGTGCCCAATCAGACACTCCCCAGTCAGGTGCAGAGTAAAGATCCCCCCTACAGTGCCCAATCAGACACTCCCCAGTCAGGTGCAGAGTAAAGATCCCCCTACAGTGCCCAATCAGACACTCCCCAGTCAGGTGCAGAGTAAAGATCCCCCCTACAGGGCCCAATCAGACACTCCCCAGTCAGGTGCAGAGTAAAGATCCCCCTGCAGTGCCCAATCAGACACTCCCCAGTCAGGTGCAGAGTAAAGATACCCCCTACAGTGCCCAATCAGACACTCCCCAGTCTGGTGCAGAGTAAAGATCCCCCTACAGTGTCCAATCAGACACTCCCCGGTCAGGTGCAGAGTAAAGATCCCCCCTACAGTGCCCAATCAGACACTCCCCAGTCAGGTGCAGAGTAAAGATCCCCCTACAGTGCCCAATCAGACACTCCCCGGTCAGGTGCAGAGTAAAGATCCCCCTACAGTGCCCAATCAGACACTCCCCGGTCAGGTGCAGAGTAAAGATCCCCCCTACAGTGTCCAATCAGACACTCCCTGGTCAGGTGCAGAGTAAAGATCCCCCCTACAGTGTCCAATCAGACACTCCCCAGTCAGGTGCAGAGTAAAGATCCCCCTACAGTGTCCAATCAGACACTCCCCAGTCAGGTGCAGAGTAAAGATCCCCCTACAGAGTCCAATCAGACACTCCCCAGTCAGGTGCAGAGTAAAGATCCCCCTACAGTGTCCAATCAGACACTCCCTGGTCAGGTGCAGAGTAAAGATCCCCCTACAGTGCCCAATCAGACACTCCCCGGTCTGGGAAAACAACTGGATTAAGACTGATCAAACTAATTTCACATAGGACACGGAGGAGACTTTAATCTCGCCTGCCTTGGCTGGATTTGTACCCAACTCCTAGATGTTAAAAGCCAGTAAATGGAATGCGCTGCCCGACAGGGCGGTGGAAGCAGATTCCATAGTAACTTTCAAAAGGGAATTGGAAAAATACTTGAAAAGGAAAAATTTGCAGGGCTATGGGGAATGAGCAGGGGAGTGGGATTAATTTGAAAAGCTGTCAAAGTGCCAGCACAGGCATGATGGACCGAATGGCCTCCTTCTGTGCTGTAAGATTTTATAAAGAGCCTTGTGTAGAGCTGCTGAGCCCACACCGCCAAATAGAAGCATCATACTCTCTGCCAAGGAGGAATGGAACTAGTCCGGGGGAGGGGCGATGAGAATAAAAACTGAGGCAGAGTAAATGGCATCTTCAGAGGCATCCGGGCACGACAGTATATCCATCCTGGTCATCTCGCCAACCCACACCACAAGCTTCCATAGACAACGGGAAGAATGCGAACCGCAGCTCACACAGACCAGGCAGTGCTTACCTCGGTCGGAGAAAGTCCTCCCACGTAGTTTCCTCCCAAGCCTTCTCGACGGAAGTACGTCCCCTTGTGGTCAATGAACAATGGGCATTCCAGCCCCGGACCGTTTGGACAGTGGAAGACATACACATACCTGACGGAGAAGGAGAAAGAGATTAAAGAGCTTTTGAACGCTGCATCGATGACCTGACTTACTATGGATCACCAGTAATAGCCGCACAGCCCAGAAGATCCCAGCATCGACCCCGAGTCTTTGCTGAGTTAGCTGATCTCGACTGGGGCAGAGGTAGAGACATTACAATTGACTTCACCACGCTTGGGCTGGCATGGGGAGGAAAGCCAGGGATCCTGCTTCTGATCTGTTAACTATCGACTCCTGCAGGAAAACGAGGACTTCAGGTGAAAACAGAATCAGATTTAACTGTGACCACCCACAGTCGAGCAGCCTTGCCGACACTCACGGCCTTGGCTGCCAAATGAAGAATGGGCACCTGGGTGAACGTATCGATAGTCAACATGAAACCTACTCCAGCAAGAGCCATCAGCCTAAGGGGAGGGAACATGCAAATTGTAAAAAGGTACACACATGTTTGAATAGGAAAAAAATTGCCTATTTAAATCTCGGTTGCATGGAAGATGAGAAAGGGCTTCTTTATCGAGGGAATTAGTTTGCAGGGGGACTGGTGGGTGTGTCTAAAATCTCAGTAAGCAGATTCTAGGAATGCTCCCATTCAGATCACTCAACCCGAGAAAGTTTAACAAAATGCTTCAGCTGCCCTTGATCAGATTGGTAGCTTCATTTGTTTGGGGCCCAAATGTTCTGAGGCTTTCACCAATGACTGTTCAATCGATCGCTACGGGCTGTGCCAATAGCGGCCTGGTGATGGTTCTCTGCTCTCCCCAAGCCTCTCCCCTCAGCAGAGCAGGAATTAAATCCGCTTTCCTTTGCGCCGCGTGCTGAGATCAGGAAGTCTCCGTGTGGGGGAAATTATGGGCAGGAACCCGTCCAACCCCCTGCGCCTCGCCTACTCCACCCCAGCAAAGCTCAGGTGATGCCTGCGGTTATTACTGGGGCGCGTCACTGCGTTTCACTCGCGACTTTAAATTCAGTGGAGTGACTGGTGCACCAGGTTCTGGCAAATAGAACCTCAGCCACAACCAATGTTGCAATCCCCTTATAGTGAAAAACATGCAGCTCTGCAAAAAGAGAGAAATCTTTTATTTTTACTGCAGATTCTGTGTGCTTAACTATGCAGCCTTCCCCACTCTGTATTTCTCCATGTCCCCTGCCTCCTTTGCTCACCTTTTTCTGGGCTCTACGGGGAGCTTCGTACCCTCCAAGGTGCCTTCAGGACCACTGCCGATCCCGATCATCTCTGCCACTTTGCCCGACCATGCTCCAGCCGCATTGATCAGCAGCGCGCACTCCACCGGCTGGTACTCCACACTGTTTGGCATCCGCACCTGCCATCCAGCAGACACAGCAAGGGTCAACACTGGATCCAATCCATCATTTAACTAGAAGCTCGTGTGACAACCCCAGCAACGCGGGCCGGGGAACGTCACAGTGATGTTTTGTGCTCAAGATCCCCTCACATTCAGTCTCAAATGCAGCCTCCCGGAGGTGCCGAGAGCTGGCTAAACACTTCTCCATAAGGAAGGAGAGTTATCCGAGATCCTCTCACTCGTCTCTCAGCAGACACCTGGAAGTAGGTCTTTATCCCACCTTGTGCTCTTAGTTCTGGGCAGAATTCAGAGCATAATTGGTAAAAAAAAATAAAACCCACCTTCCCGGATGGTTGGTAAAGTTAGCAGGTAATTGAGCCATACAGACCAGAATGGAGATAAATTGATGCCTTGATTATATAGGACATGCTTCTTGTATTTGGTCGTTGCTACTTGGCTCAGTGAGCACATGCTCAGTGTGGTACTGCGCCTTACAGGGCAGAAGGTCCCAAGTTCAATGGCTGGTACGTGATAAGTTGCCTGATCTCTGCTCAGGTAGACACGTTGCAATTGGCCTCAGCACCCTGGTCTAGGCAGGGGAGAATCGTCGGGGGCTCCTGATCCACGTACAGGGACCTCGGCTGGAAATGGGTGCGCGTGCGCGGATGGATGCAGATGTTGGATGAGGACAAGATTGGGTCCGACGGTGACACATGGTGAATATCCTATCACACTCTGGTTCAGGCTCACAAAAGAGTGATGGCCACGAGTGAAGTGCCCGGTGCCCGTCAAACCTGTAGCCCAGCAGTAACCAGCGCTTTCAGGATAGGAGGGAAGAAGACAGGAACAATGAGAAAACTAAAAAGGCTTTTCTGAGGATCACTCCCTCCAGTCAATTCTGTGGATTTTAAAACTTTTTTTTCATTTATTTCTTAGCAATGAATTAAAAATTGCCAGAAAATCTTTTTGTTGGGGGAAGGGAAACAACAAGGGGAACTGAAGTTGGTTCCACAGATTTAAGTTGAAGGACTTTTAAGGTTCCAGGGATGAGCAATTAGTTACGTGGATAGACTGGAGAAGCTGGGGTTGTTCTTTTTAGAGCAGAGAAGGCCAAGAGGAGATTTAATAGAGGTGTTCAAAATCATGAAGGGTTTAGATAGAGTAAATAAAGACAAACGGTTTCTAATGGCTGAAGGGTCGCTAATCAGAGGGCACAGATTTAAAGAGATTGGCAAAAGAACCAGAGGCAACAGGAGGAAAAACTTTTTTTTACGCGACGAGTGGTTAGGATCTGTAATGCACTGCTTGAAAGGGTGGTGGAAACAGTTTCAATAGTAGCCTTCAAAAGGAAATTTGATAAATACTTGGAGAAAAAAATTGCAGGGATATGGGGAAAGAGTGGGGGGAGTGGGACTAACTGGATTGCTCTTCGAAAGAGCTGGTGCAGCTTTGATGGGCTGAATGGCCTCCTTCTGGGCTGTCCTGGACAATATTTATCCCTCAATCAACGTAACCAAAACAGATTATCTGGTCATTATCACATTGCTGTTTGTGAGAGCTTGCTGTGCGCAAATTGGCTGCTGCGTTTCCTACATTACAACAGTGACTACACTTCGAAAATACTTCATTGGCTGTAAAACACTTTGAGACGTCCGGTGGTCGTGAAAGGCGCTATATAAATGCAAGTCTTTCTTTTATTATTTTATGATTCTATGAAAAGATCCTCTATAGAAGGCAACAATTTAATTTCTCCCAGGATGGGCAGGTACACCCAACATCCAGGTCTCTGGGCAGGCCAAGGGAAGGTGTGCAAGAGTGGCTCATGGCGACTCCTCCAGTTTCAACCCCCTCCCTTTCCACGGAGCCACTTAGTTAGTTACAGACTGGCTTGATCACACTCTGATCCAGGGATGGAGTGGGGCAGAGAGTAGTATAAAGTTAAATGCTAGTTATACAGGAAACTCTTTTTTATCCGGCACTGGTTTATCAAAAAGTCCGGATTACAGAGAGGTATAGTAAAAGGCCCGTACACAGCAACAGATCCAGGCGTCCCTGTTGCTTAGCAACAGGTGCAGGAACCCCAGCCACAAGATCCAGGCGTCCCTGTTGCTTAGCAACAGGTGCAGGAAGCCCAGTTACACAGCCACAGATCCAGGAACTGCCACTAATATGAAGTAAACTTACCTGAACCTACTCCTGAATTTTGCCGGTTAACAGAGATTTCCGGTTATTTAGGTGCCGGTAAATCGAGAGTTTCCTGTACAAAGCTCTGGTTAGACCCCATTTAGTTTATTTTAGTTCTGGGCACCGCACCTCAGGAAGGATATATTGGCCTTGGAGGGGGGGCAGCGCAGATTCACCAGAATGATACCGGGGGCTAAAAGGGTTAAATGATTGAGGACAGGTTGCACAGACTAGGCTTGCATTCCCTCGAGTATAGAAGATTAAGTGGTGATCTAATTGAGGTGTTTAAGATGATTTGAAAGGGTAGAGAGAAACTATTTCCTCTGGTGGAGAGTCCAGAACAGGGGAGCATAACCTTAAAATTAGAGCTAGGCTGTTCAGGGGTGATGTCTAATTTTCTTTTGTGCGCGGTCACTTTAACTGGCCACGCGGCCCATTCAACTTTTCGCGCATGTGCGATTTCTTCCATATAAAAGCCATCCACGCAGCTCAGTGGGAACGCTGGCCATGATCTAACTGAATGGCGGAACAGGCTCGAGGGGCAGAATGGCCTATTCCTGTTCCTATGAAGAAGCTGAAGTTACCGCTGTTCTCGTACATTGACATGGTGAATTCTTTTCAGCGAGACGCTCCTGCCATCGTCTGTCTTCATCTCTCTGGTGGAATGCTGAAAACCTGTTCAAATATAGAAATTTTAAAAATGTTATTGAGCAGTCTGAAGATCAGCAGCACTGCAACAATATCGGCACATACAGCGGCTCCACCACCCTCCCAACAACTGCGGCAAACTGACTCACAATCGCAGATGTGTTGGGTCAGCCGAAGGCTCTGTTGTTGGCTCAGAGCCATGTTTACACTGAGCTGGTAGAAATAAAAGCTTGCGAGGTGAGTATGGTGCGATCGGCCAGGTGTCCTCAAGCTTCCTTTGTAAAATCAAAGTCCTTTTTTTTTAATGGCCTTGTAGTATTGTTAGAGTGACCTGGGTGTCATTCCTATGTTCCGATTCACTTGCTTTATAAACAGAATAGCATAACTACGTGATGGGGTTATTCAATATCATCACCACGCCTGATGTATTTTATTAACAGTTTAATGTTATAGCTTACAAGATAGATAAGGATTTGAAAGGCCATTTTGGCCCGTCTTAGTTAATCAATACAGAAAGAATCTACAATCTGTCTAATACCATCCAACTGCAATTTCTGGGATATGGGTGACACTGGAAAGTCAGTATTTATTGCGTATCCCTAGTTGGCATGAGGGCATTAAGAATCAACCACATAGTGTGAGACTGAGGTCACGTGTACACCAGCTCCAGTGGGACATTAGTGAATCAGTTGGGTTTTAAAAAGCTTTCATGGTTACTTTTCTGGTGCCAAAAATGACTGTAACCGCTTGGCCACCGTACAAACAATTGGCATGCAGAATCTGAGCAGTAGGGAATGTCAGCAGCTCAGCGCCTCCGACTGCCCGGAGACTGTAGGACAGTGTATAACATAAGTTGACAGGTTGGTGTAGGTAAAGAGCATTATGGGATGGTTAGGGCTCCAGTAAAGGAAGAAGTGGAGAAACCATAGCGTACATCAGGAGTGATTCGGCAGAAGGTTTAAAACATTTAGTAGGAAATGAGTAAAATAGCTTAACAACAGAAATCAGTATTCATATCATTGTATTTATGAGAATTTATTCTGTGTCATACAGGCTACGCACGGTTCAGATTAGATTGTTAGAATTCTGCAAGCTAAAGCAAGACAGGACATGCTGTAAAGTTTAGGGTAATTCAAGAAAAATCAGGTTTCATTAAAGGTTCTGAGTAAAGTTCTGTCTAACTGAAAAGGAGGAGTGGAGCCACAGAACCCAAGGTCTCTAAGTTAATAGGCGTGAGAGCGGACCGGCGGGAGAGAGGGGGGACTGGCCGCAGATAAAGGTAGGCCCGAGAGGCCAAAGCCCGGAGGGAGCACGAGCGTCAGGGAGTGAGGTAAAAAACCTAAAGTGACATCAGCACAAGGGAAGGAGCTGATTGGTGAGTAGCTGGTGATTTTTTTTTTTTAAAGTCTTGAGTTTTTAAATCTTGAGTTCTGTTAAGTTAGTTAATAGTCTATTAAGTAGAGGCATGGCAGGGCACCTTAGTCCCATGGAATGAACATCTTGTGCCATGTGGGAACTCCAGGGTGCGTCCAGTGTCCTGGACAACTACATGTGCAGGAAGTATCGTCAGCTGGAGGAGCTCAAGATTCAGGTTTCGAAGCTTGAGCAGCAGTTGGCATCACTACGATGCAACCTTTGAGGCTGAGAGCTACATGGACAGCACGTTTCAGGAGGTGGTCACCTCGCAGCGTAAGAGTGCACAGGGATAGAGGGAATGGGTGACTGTCAGACAGACAAGGAGAGGTAGTGCAGGAGTCCCGAGTGTATCTCACTCTCTAACCAGTATGAATACGGAGGAGGGCGATGGTTCCTCTGGGCAGTACAGCCAGAGCCAAGTCCACAGCACCACGGGTGGCTCAGCTGTACGGGGGGAGGGTGGGTGGAGGAGGAAGATCGCAAAAGCAATAGTGATAGGAGATTCGATAGTTTGGGGAACACGGGCGTTTCTGCCGCCGCAGACGTGATTCCAAAATAGTATGTTGCCTCCCTGGTGCCAGGGTCAAGGATGTCACTGAGCGGCTGCAGAACATTCTGAGGGGGTACGGTAAACAGCCAGAGATCGTGGTCCATATCGGTATCAACAAGAGAAAGAGGGATGAGGTCCTGCAGGCAAATTTTAGGGAGCTAGGAAAGAGATGAAAAAGCAAGACCTCAAAAGGTAGTAATCTCCGGATTACTCCCGGTGCCACGAGTTAGTGAGTATAGAAATAGGAGGATAGAACAGATGAATGCGTGGCTGAAGAGATGGTGCAGAAGGGAGGGCTTTAGATTCCTGGGACATTGGGACTGGTTCTGGGGGAGGTGGGTCCTGTACAGTCCGGATGGGCTGCACCTCAACAGAGCCGGGAGCAATGTCCTCGCAGGGGGGGTTTGCTAGTGCTGTTGGGGAGGGTTTAAACTAGAGGAAACTCTCTGGTATCCGGCACCGGCGGGACCGGGATGGCGCTGGTTGATTAAAAATTCCAGGTGACGGAGAGGGTTATCTACCGAGGCTATTTTTAACAAAGAGTCAGACTCCTGTTATTGAGGTGCTCGGACTTCCGACAGCGCCAAGCAGCTGGAGAACTACCCCCACTGACTAACTCGGCCACCGCGGGAGACTCTGACTTGGCAACATTACCGGTTATTGAGGTGTTGATTTCGGAGTATGAATTTTGCCGGTTAATAGAGAATTCCGGATATTTAGGTGCCATTTAAACGAGAGAGTCCTGTAATTTGGCAGGGGGTTGGGCACCAGGATGTGACATTAGAAAGGAGAAACAAGATGCACAAAGGATTGGGAGAGGCAGATAGCACTAGAGTAAGAAATAGCACGGTATTAGGTGGGGTCAATCTAAGAGAGAATACAAGGAGGTCTCAGATAGGTTTACAGTGCATGTGTGTAAATGCACGAAGTGTGGTAAATAAGGTTGGTGAGCTGTCGGCGCAAATAGCCACATGGGAATATGATGTCGTGGCGATAACGGAGATCTGGCAGGATTGGGTACTAAATATTCCTGGATAGGTGGTGTTCAGGAAAGATAAAGGAGGAAAGGAGGTGAGGTGGTAGTATTGATTAAGGAGAATATTACAGTGCTGGAGAGAGGGGATGTCCTGGAGGGGTCAAGGACAGAATCTAGTTGGTTCGAGTTAAGAAACAATAGAGGTGCCATTACACTACTAGGTGTATTCTATAGACCGCCAACTAGTGGGAAGGATATAGAGGAGCAAATTTACAGGGAAATTACAGAGAGGTGCAAGAATTATAGAGTAGTGATAATAGGCGACTTCAACTATCCGAATATAGACTGGGATAGTAATAGTGTAAACGGCAGAGAGAGGGAAGAATTTCTGAACTGTGTTCAGGAGAACTTTCTTCATCAGTAAGTTTCTGGCCCAATGAAGAAGGAGGCATTGCTGGAGCTGGTTCTAGGGAATGAGGTGGAGAAAGTGTCAGTAGGGAACAGTGATCTTAGTATCATAGGTTTAGACTAGCTATGGAAAAAGACAGGGAGCAATCTAGAGTAAAAATACTTAATTGGAGGAAGGTCAATTTCAGTGGGTTGAGAACGGATCTGGCCCGGGTAAATTGGAATCAAAGATTGGCAGGTTCAATGAGGAGTGCAGAAGTGCATGCCAGGAGCAACACCACGCGTACCTAAAACTGAGGTGCCAACCTGGGGAAACTGCAACACTGGACTACATGCAAGCTAAACAGCGAAAGCAGCATGCTATAGACAGAGCTAAGCAATCCTACAATCAACGGATCAGATAAAAGCTCTGCAGTCCTGCCACATCCAGTCGTGAGTGGTGGTGGACCATTAAACAACTAACGGGAGGAAGAGGCTCCATGAACATCCCCATCCTCAATGATGGCGGAGCCCAGCACGCGAGTGCAAAAGACAAGGCTGAAGCGTTTGCAACCAGCTTCAGCCAGAAATGCCGAGTGGCTGATCCATATCGGCCTCCTCCCGAGGTCCCCACCATCACAGAAGCCAGTCTTCAGCTAATTCGATTCACTCCACGTGATATCAAGAAACAGCTGAGCGCACTGGATATAGCAAAGGCTATGGGCCCTGAAACATCCCAGCTGTCATGCTGAAGACTTGTGCTCCAGAAATAGCCGCGCCTCTAGCAAAGCTGTTCTAGTAAAGCTACAACACTGGCATCTGCCCGATAATGTGGAAAACTGCCCAGGTATGTCCTGTCCACAAAAAGCAGGACAAATCCAATCCGGCCAATTACCGCCCCATAAGTCTACTCTCAATCATCAGCAAAGTGATGGAAGGTGTCGTCGACAGTGCTATCAAGCGGCACTTACCACTAACCTGCTCACAGATGCTCAGTTTGGGTTCCGCCAGGACCACTCAGCTCCAGACCTCATTACAGCCTTGGTCCAAACATGGACAAAGGAGCTGAATTCCAGAGGTGAGGCGAGAGTGACTGCCCTGAACATCAAGGCAGCATTTCACCGAGTGTGGCATCAAGGAGCCCTAGTAAAATTGAAGTCAATGGAAATCAGAAGGGAAACTCTTCACTGGCTGGAGTCATACTTCGCACAAAGAAAGATGGTTGTAGTTATTGGAGGTCAATCATCACAGCCTCAGGACATCACTGCAGGAGTTCCTCAGGCCCAACCATCTTCAGCTGCTTCATCAATGACCTTCCCTCCATCACATGGTCAGAAGTGGGGATGTTCGCTGATGGTTGCACAGTGTTCAGTTCCATTCACAACTCCTCAGATAATGAAGCAGTCCATGCCCGAATGCAGCAAGACCTGGATGACATTCAGGCTTGGGCTGCTAAGTGGCAAGTAACATTCGCACCACACAAGTGCCAGGCAATGACTATCTCCAACAAGCGAGAGTCTAATCACCACCCCTTGACATTCAACGGCATTACCATCGCCGAATCCCCCACCATCAACATCCTGGGGGTCACCATTGCACAAGTCAGGAGTGTGCTGGAATACTCTCCACTTGCCTGGATGAGTGCAGCTCCAACAACACTCAAGAAGCTCGACATCATCCAGGACAAAGCAGCCCGCTTGATTGGCACCCCATCCACCACCTTAAACATTCACTCCCTGCACCACCAGTGCACCGTGACTGCAGTGTGTACCATCTACAAGATGCACTGCAGCAACTCGCCAAGGCTTTTGCGGCAGCACCTCCCAAACCCGCGACCACTTCCACCTAGAAGGGCAAGGGCAGCAGGCGCATGGGCACACCATCACCTGCAAGTTCCCCTCCAAGTTACACATCATCCTGACTTGGAAATATATTATTGTTCCTTCATCGTCGCTGGGTCAAAATCCTGGAACTCCTTCCCTAACAGCACTTTGGGAGTACCTCCGCCACATGGACTGCAGTGGTTCAAGGCGGCGGCTCCCCACCACCTTCTCAAGGGCAACTAGGGATGGGCAATAAATGCCAGCCTTGCCAGCGACGCCCACATCCCAGGAACAAATGGAAAAAAAATAGCAAAACTGTAATCGAACAATGGGCTGCTTTTAAAGAGGAGATGGTTCGGGTACAGTCGAGGTACATTCCGAGGGGGAATTGTAGGGCAACCAAAGTCAGGGCTCCCTGGATAACAAAAGAGATAGAGAGGAGGTTAACCAGAAAAAGGGGGCGTATGACAGATATCAGGTTGAGAATACAAGCGAGAACCAGGCTGAATATAGAAAGTTCAGAGGGGAAGTGAAAAAGGAAATAAAGAGGGGCAACGAGTATGAGACTAGATTGGCAGCTAACATAAAAGGGAATCCAAAAGTCTTTAGGCATATAAATAGTAAACGGGTAGTAAGAGGAGACCTATGCATGGAGGCAGAGGGCATGGCTGAGGTACTAAATGAGTACTTTGCATCTGTCTTTACCAAGGAAGAAGGTGCTGCCAAAGTCATAGTGAAAGAGGAGGTAGTTGAGATACTGGAGGGATAAAAATTGATAGAGGAGGTACTAGAAAGGTTGGCTGTATTTAAAGTAGATAAGTCACCAGGGCCAGATGGGATGCATCCTAGGATGCTGAGGGAAGTGAAGGAAGAAATTGCAGAGGTATTGGCCATAATCTTCCAATCCTTAGATACGGGGGTGGTGCCAGAGGACTGGAGAATTGCAAATGTTCAAAAACTTGTTCAAAAAAAGGTGCAAGGATAAGCCAAGCAACTACAGGCCAGTCAGTTTAACCTTGGTAGCAGGGAAGCTTTTAGAAACTATAATCCAGGACAAAATTGTCACTTGGACACGTGTGGATTAATTAAGGAAAGCCAGCACAGATTTGTTATAGGCAAATTGTGTTTAACTAACTTGATTGAGTGTTTTGATGAGGTAACAGAGAGGGTTGATGAGGGCAATGCAGTTGATGTGGTGTACATGGACTTCCAAAAGGCGTTTGATAAGGTTCCAGCAAAGTTGAAGCCCATGGAATAAAGGGGACAATGGCAGCATGGATATGAAATTGGTTAAGTGACAGGAAACAAGAGTAGTGGTGAACGGTTGTTTATCAGACTGGAGGAAGGTGTACAGTGGTGTTCCCCAGGGGTCAGTGCTAGGACCACGGCTTTTCTTGATGTATATTAATGACTTGGACTTGGGTGTACAGGGCACAATATCAAAATTTGCAGATGACACAAAACTTGGAAGTATAGTGAACAGTGAGGAGGATAGTGATAGACTTCAAGAGGACATAGACAGGCTGGTGGAATGGGCGGACATGTGGCAGATGAAATTTAACGCAGAAAAGTGCGAAGTGATACATTTTGGTAGGAAGAACGAGGAGAGGCAATATAAACTAAAGGGTACAATTCTAAAAGGGGTGCATGAACAGAGAGACCTGGGGGTATATGTGCACAAATCGTTGAAGGTGGCAGGGCAGGTTGAGAAAGCGGTGAAAAAAGCATACGGGATCCTGGGCTTCATAAATAGAGGCATAGAGTACAAAAGCACGGAAGTTATGATGAACCTTTATAAAACACTGGTTCGGCCTCAACTGGAGTATTGTGTTCAATTCTGGGCACTGTATTTTAGGAAGGATGTGACGTCCTTAGAGAGGGTGCAGAAAAGATTTACAAGAATGGTTCCAGGGATGAGGGACTTCAGTTACCTGGATAGACTGGAGAAGCTGGGGTTGTTCTCCTTCGAGCAGAGAAGGTTGAGAGGAGATTTGATAGAGATGTTCAAAATCATGAGGGGTTGAGACAGAGTAGAAACTGTTCCCATTGGCAGAAGGGTCGAGAACCAGAGGACACAGATTTAAGGTGATTGGCAGAAGAACCAAAGGCGACATGAGGAAAAACTTTTTTACGCAGCAAGTGGTTATGATCTGGAATGCGTTGCTTGAAAGGGTGGTGGAGGCAGATTCAATTGTGGCTTTCAAAAGGGAATTGGATAAGTATCTGAAGGAAAATAAATTGCAGGGCTATGGGGAAAGGGCAGTGGAGTGGGAAGTGTTCTTGCAGAGAACCGGCACAAGCTCAACAGGCCTAATGGTCTCCTTCTGTGCTGTAACCATTCTATGAATTAAGGTCTAGTTCATCTAGTATGTCTGAACTATCCTGGAAAGGAAAAGGTGCGTATGTTTACAATCATGCAAGTCTATCTTATCATCTACTGATAAAAAGAGATGGAGCTATGATATGAAATCCAATAAAGACTTGTGGACCCGATTGGAAATTCTGGTGTGGGAGCAGACTGCCGTTTGCAAAACCCTTGTGGAAATGATGGCCTGTGATGCATGTATGGGCAGAGCTTGTTGGCAGCTTTACTTCAGAATGTGGAAAGCATTGAAACTGTACTATAACTTTGTGTTTCTTTAATGTTCCAGGGTTTTTTTCCTCCATTATACGTCCCAGAAGCTGATGTGTTGTTCAGTCTGTGTGACATTGATTCTAAATTTGCCACTCTCTGGTCTGATCTTGTGCCCCCTCATCTCACCATCACAGTTTAATTTGAATTTCCAGATTTACCTTTCACTGCATGAAACCCATGTCCCAATAGTTTGCAGAGCTGCTGATAAGGCATTAGCTAACGTGTATAATTTACCCAACTGCTCTGACCTTTGAAGCTAGTTTGCTCCTGAAACTGAACTGTGGAGATAATAGTACATCTAGGATTAACTAAGTTACAGCTTCAACCTCCGTGATATCTGCTCAGCTGGTAAAATCAGCGTGTCGTTCAGCCACACAGATCGATCCCCAGTTTGTGCTGATAGCAGATCTCAGCTGCAACAGCAGCTGGGGTGCTGCAACTACGGCTCCTGTCAGCTATCCAGTGACTCCCTGCTGAAAGTCAATGTACAGGGATGTCAGATGAGGACAAATTAGGCTTGGCTCTGCTGCCCCCCCGCCCCCAAGGAACAAATAACCCGTTAACACTCACTGTCTGCGTCACAATTGGGAGCAATTGGTGCATGTGAAACTGCACCCCAGCACGAGCTAGCAATTTGAAAGAAGAGGGGAGCAAATAAGCAGGAAATCAATCTGCTCTGCCCCTTTACCTTCAAATCGCCTCAGAGCAACAGCATCAAAATCGAGCATACTCACTGCTTAGTACAATGGGGGAGGGGTAGTATACACAATAGCTTATCAACTTTAAACAATGTGAATGACATGAGGGAGGGAGGGAGAAGGAAAAAGGTTTTTGCCCCTTTCCCCTTCTTTGGGTCTCTTCGTACCATCCCAGGCTGAGCTTCCAGCCCTCTGTCAGTGCCATGCTGAAATCATCCAGTGGGATGTGGACAGCAGTCTGGAGTAACTCGCTCCTTCCCAGTGAGGAAGCACTTGGGCCTATGATCAGGGTCTGCCACCAGGTAAACCCTGCACATAGTGGGTCGTGGCACACACTGGTTATTTTTGGTGCAAATTGCTGAAAGGTTGGGGGAAATCACTAATGCAACTGATGGACAGGAAACAACCAGCTTGCCCATCTAGCCTATCCAATAGCATTATGGTGCAACTTAACACGATCACTGCACCCACCACACCCATACCCACCCCCCCGCCAAACCAGGATGCTCATCCCCCAATACCCCACCTACCTTTTGTACTCTAATGTCAGCCAGTTCGGAACACATCCAGTTCCCTTTTGAACACTTGTACTGAATCTGTACTCACTGCACAAGCCAGCAACTTGTTCCAACAATCGACACCCCGCTGTGAAAAGCAAAGGTTCCCGATATCTAAACCTAGTTCAATGCATAAATAACTTTTACACAGGACCCCCGGTTCTCCCTAACCAACCTAATTCAAATAGCCTTTCTGCAAGGACCAAATCTAATCTTTCATTATTTTTAAAAGACCTCAATCAAATTTCAATGTAAATTCTCCACCCTTCCATAGATATATTCATTTCATTCTTTAGCGATTCCAATCACACCATAGGCTAAATGTCCTCCAGCATTTCCTGTTCAAGAGCTCTCATCATTTCTACCTTTGCCCAAGTAATCTTCTTTCTGATGACTCAAGTGTATGCCCAATAATGGACCTTGATAGATGGAGTCCAAAATGGCCACACCATTTCCAAAGTCTACCATTTTCAAGAGTAAAAAGCCCTAGCTCTCTACATAGGAACAGGAGTAGGTCATTCAACCCCTTGAGCCTGTTCCGCCATTCAATTAGATCATGGCTGATCTGTATTTTAACTCCATCTGCCCACCTTGGTTCTGGAACCCTTTACACTCTTGCTACAAAAAATCAATCCCTGTACTGAAATTTTCAATTCACCCCCAGCCTTTCTTTTGGGGAAGAGAGTTCCAGATGTCCACTACCTGTTGTGTGAAGAAGTGCTTCCTGACATCACCCCTGAATGGCCTAACTTTAATTTTAAGGTTATGCCCCCTTGTTCTGGACTTGCCCCCACCAGAGGAAATAATTTCTCTATCTACCCTATCAAATCCTTTAATTATCTCAAACACTTCAATCAAATCACCGCTTAATCTTCTATATTCAAAAGAATACAAGCCTAGACTATGCAACCTTTCCTTGTAATTTAACCTTTTTAGCCCCGCTATCATTGTGGTGAATCTGTGCTGCACCCCCTCCAAGGCCGATAGATCCTTCCTGAGGTGCGGGGCCCAGAACTGAACGCAGTGTCCAGATGGGGTCTAATCAGAGCTCTGTACAGCTGTAACATAACTTCCACCCCTTTGTATTCCAACCCTCGAGATAAAAGCCAACATTCCATTTGCTTTTTAAATTATTTTTTCTACCTGTCCACTAGCTTTTAGTGATTTCTGTACTTGGACGCCTAAAGCTCTCTGCTCATCCACAGTTCCTAGCTTCTCTAAGCCCACTGTGGTAGCCAAGGATCTTTAAACTAGGTATCAATATAGTGGCTCTGATACGAAACTTTTCCAGGACAAAAGGATTAATTCAGAGGGGGAAAATAGAGTGAGAGTAAGCTTGCAGGGAACATAAAACTGACTGTAAAAGCTTCTATAGATATGTGAAGAGAAAAAGATTGGTGAAGTCAAGCGTAGGTCCCTTGCAGTCAGAATCAGGGGAATTTATAATGGGGAACAAAGAAATGGCAGAACAATTAAATACATACTTTGGTTCTTTCTTCACAAAGGAGGACACAAATAACCTCCCAGAGATGTCGGGGAACATAGGGTCTAATGAGAGGGTGGAACTGAATGAAATCAGTATTTGTAGGGAAATGGTGTTCGGGAAATTGACGGGATTGAAGGCCGATAAATCCCCAGGGCCTGATAATCTACATCCTAGGGTACTTAAGGAAGTGGCCCTAGAAATAGTAGATGCATTGCTGGTCATCTTCCAAAATTCTATAGACTCTGGCACAGTTCCCATGGATTGGAGGGTAGCTAATGTTACCTCACTATTTAAAAAAGGTGGCAGAGAGAAAACGGGAAATTATGGACCAACAAGCCTGACATCGGTAGTGGGGAAAATGCTAGAGTCCATTATAAAAGATGTAACAGCAGAGCACTTGGAAAACAGTGACAGGATCGGATATAGTCAACATGGATTTACAAAAGGTAAATCGTGCTTGATTAATCTACTGGAAGTTTTTGAGGATGTAACTGGTAGAATAGATAAGGGAGAACCAGTGGATGTGGTGTATTTGGACTTTCAGAAGGCTTTCAATAAGGTCCCGCATAAGAGATTAGTGTGTAAAGTTAAGGCACATGGGATTGGGGGCAAGGTGCTGACTTGGATAGAGAGCTGGTTGGCAGACAGGAAGCAAAGAGTTGGAATAAACAGGTCTTTATCCGAGTGTCAGGCAGTGACTAGTGGGGTACCGCAGGGATCGGTGCTGGGACCCCAGCTATTCACAATATATATTAATGATCTAGACGAGGGAACTAGGTGGAATATCTCCAAGTTTGCAGACGACACAAAGCTGGGTGGGCGCGTGTGTTGTGAGGAGGATGCCGAGAAACTCCAGTATGATTTGGACAGGTTGGGTGATTATACTGCATCTGCCATGCATCTGCCCAATGTGGATAAATGCGGGGTTATCCACTTTGGTGGCAAAAACAGGAAGGCAGATTATTATCTGAACGGCAATAGATTAGGAGAAGGGGAAGTGCAACGAGACCTGGGTGTCCTTGTGCACCAGTCGCTGAAGGTAAGCATGTAGGTGCAGCAGGTGGTTAAGAAGGCAAGTGGTATGTTGACCTTCATAGCGAGAGGATTCGAGTACAGGAGCAAGGATGTCTTGCTGCAGTTGTACAGGACCTTGGTGAGACCACACCTTGAGTATTGTGTGCAGTTTTGGTCGCCTTATCTGAGGCAGGATGTTCTTGCCATGGAGGGAGTGCAGCGAAGATTCACCAGACTGATACCTGGGATGGCAGGAATGACGTATGAGGAGAGATTGGGTCGATTGGGCTTATATTCGCTGGAGTTTAGAAGAATGAGAGGGGATCTCATTGAAACTTATAAAATTCTAACAGGACTAGACAGACTAGATGCAGGAAGGATGTTCCCGATGGCAGGGGGGAGTCCAGAACCAGGGGTCACAGTCTAAAGATAAGGGGTAAGCCATTTAGGACAGAGATGAGGAGGAATTGCTTCACCCAGAGAGTGGTGAACCTGTGGAATTCTCTACCACAAAAGGCAGTGGAGGCCAATTCATTAAATATATTCAAGAAGGAGTTAGATATATTTCTTAAGGCTAAAGGGATCAAGGGATATGGGGAGAAAGCAGGGACAGGGTACTGAATTTGGATGATCAGCCATGATCTCATTAAATGGCAGAGCAGGCTCAAGGGGCCGAATGGCCTACTCCTGCTCCTATCTTCTATGTTTCTATATCACCCAGCCGGACCAAAACTGGACACATCATTCAAGATGAGGCCTGACCAAGGTCTTATACAAGGACAGTATCATGTTTTTTGTTTATATTAAATTGTCCTGGCAATACATCCAAACACTATGTTTTTGATATAGCCTTGCAGCACTGATCCTGAACCTCAAGAGATTCATGTACTGTAACATCCATGTCTTACTGTCGCTCAGCAGTCTTAAGTTTACAACTCTGCATGCTGTACACATGCTTGACGTTAGCTCTACCCATGTGCATAACACATGTATCTATATTATAAATGGCTTATGCCAAATACAGGCCCATTCACCCATCACATTTAGATCTGCTTGTAATTTTTTTTTTTTTACTCCCGTGACCTTGCTTAAAGTTCCCCAATGCCTTCATCCAGATCCTTAAGGAAGATTGTGAAAAGGAACAGCCCTAACACTGAACCCTGCGAAACTCCACATGCAACAGGTCCCCACACAGAACCACTGCTATTAATAACAACGTTCTGCCTATGGGAATGTAACCAATTCTTTATCCAACCCAAAACGTACCCACCAATCTCACAGGACTCTATCTTATTACGCAGCCTATTGTATGGCACCTTGTCAAAAGCGTTTTGAAAATTCAGATACACAATGTCAACATTAACCAACCTCGTATCGTGATCAAAAAATTCAACCAGGTTGATGAGACACAACCTTCTTTTGCAGAAGTCATGTTGGGAGTCTCCAATAATCCCTTGTCTATCAAGGTTGTCATACAAAATATCTCCAATGACCCCTTTTAGCAACTTGCCTGTAACTGAAGTCAAGCTAATGGGCCTATAATTTCACAGTTCTGACTTGTTGCACCACATAGACATCCACCAGTCCATGGGAACAATCTCAGACCCTGGCAAGTTGTTAGTGGTCTCGATGGCTAATGCCGAGACAAAGAGATGATTCAAGGCTGTGCTCTTCTGTGCCCCCCTCCCGCCTCCCACCCATTCATTTTCTACCCTCCTCTGCTGAAGGTGCTGACTCATGCTGAGTCCAGTCCCACAAAATTCTGATAAGCCAATAAATATGAAATAGAAGTACAAGACAGACAGAGTTGCCTGGGCTTTGAAGATCAGCTTGCCATGTTAGGGCTGCAAGTTGGGCATCCCTGGATATATGATATTGGCCCAGATATTCCGATCCCTACGGGTATGTACGCGCTGTGTACACACCTGTAGAGACATCGGAAATGCCGGTTTCAGGCATGCACAGCACATGCGATGAAAACCGGCATTTCTGATCTGTCAAGAGCATCCCTAAATCAGGACACCAAAATCCATTATCAACTCAAAATATTTGTAAATTATTGGGAACATGGATTTCAAAGCTATAAAAGGGACTTAAGCCAACATACATTCATTTCGTATTAATAGATTTGTGATGTGAGTCAATCCATCTCCTGAGTATCTCTGACACTTTGCCCAAGTGACCAACCTTCACGGCCTTAGATCTAGCAGGCTATTTAGAACCTCAGTGTTATACAATGACAGAGCTGTACCCATCAGTCCTGTCCTCATCTGATGGCCAAACATGCACACTTTTCAGCAGTGGAGGGAGTGGGGGGGGGGGGGGGGGGCGGACACTGGATAGGGATTAGGAAAGGGAACCCTGGCTGACTTTCCCATGTCTGACTTAATGTTGTTGAAGCCAGTTATAGAGGCACTATCACCACCTTGGCTGAGATCAGCCAAAAAACAGGCCAGACTGGGTATTGAACCTGGGACTGACCTGCTCTGTATAAACTTGCTGAGGCCAAAAGCCGTTTCTGCAACAGGATGGTGAGGACAAAGATGGAGGCAACGGAGTTTTCCTGGATTTACCTTTCGTGGGGGTCTCAAATGGCCGCTCTACAGTCGTGTCTCAGGTGTCAGCCATGGCTCAGTGGTAGCACTCTTGCCTCGTTGTCAGAAGGTTGTGGGTTCAAGTCCTGTTCCAGAGACTTGAGCAAAAATTCTAGGCTGACACTCTGGTATAGCACTGATGGAGTGCTGCACTGTCGGAGGTGCCATCTTTCAGATGACGTTAAACCAAAGCTCTGTCTGTCCTCAGGTAGACATAAAAGATCCCATGGCACAATTTCAAAGAAGAGCAGGGGAGTTCTGCCCTATGCTCTGGCCAATATATATCCCTCAACCAACATCACTTAAAAAAAAACAGATTATCTGGTCACATCACATTGCTGTTTGTGGGACCTTACTGTGCACAATTTGGCTGCTGCACTTCCTACATTACAACAGTGATGACACTTCAAAAAGTACTTAATTGGCTGTAAAGTGCTTCGGGATGTCCAGAGGTCGTAAAAGGGGCTATATAAATCCAAGTCTTTCTTTCTTCTTCCAGTCAATGACAGACAAGGCCGACCCTGTTGCCAAATGATCCATTCTAAATCTAATCTCGAGTTCCTACAGCTGAACATTCTCCACCTGTATTAGAGGGCTCCAAAATCAAATGAATTGCATGCCAGCTGCTCACCTGTCACCTCTCCGTGACACTGATACACGCCCATTGAGATCGCCTTCCTACGGAACGCGTTCAGCAGCAGCCAGGGATCGAACCAGCCTTCGTTCTCCAGACCTACACCACAGAGCACAAGGAGATCAATAATCGACAGGCAAGTTCAGACAGTCTGCATATTCATTGCACTAGAGTGTCTTATCCATCCATATCCCTATGGGAGACTGACCCACACTCCAATATCAGTCTGTAGCATGGAAGGTCTTCAGCCCATAAGCCCAGATGCAATTTAAGTATAATTCAAAGAATTATTACAATCTAAACTGTATGTAAGATGCACTGCAAACTGTGAACTGGATCAAACCACCACCAGAGAGCAGTTTGACACCACTGGAAGCCAAGAGACAAGTGGGTGTAGTTTCCTGCCATGGGGACATGAATACAACTGAGCTCAAATGAGTGACTGGATCAAAATGCACCTGAAGGTCAATAACTAGAGCATTCTTTGCCTTTTGTTGCATTTAGTGTTAAACAAATAACTGATGCTTGAGAATATTGTTGGCACAGTGTGTTGGCACTAGGTGCATTTAGCCTGATTGAACAAACACATTGGCCCGTATTTTCCGATCGCAGGCCTCCCGCGTGCGGAGGCCTGTGATCTGGAAAAATCAACGCCCTTACCCGAGGGCTCCCGGGACACACACACTTCTGATCCTGGGCCTCTCCAAACTCCCAAGTGTTCAGGGCCCACGTATCCCAGAGGCGCAGGCAGTTCGCAGCGTCCCTGGGATCACGTGGGCCATGGGGAGCCAATCAAAGTAGGGAATCTCTCTTCATACACTTGACAGGAGGACCTGTCAAATATATGAATGGACATCACCCCAAAAACATAGTAAAACTTTAAATAATTTTTTTTTTTTTTTTTTTTTTTTTTTTTAAATCACATTTTTAAAATGACTTGTAATTACAATAAATTAAATATTTTAAACAATAATTATTTTTTTCAAAAACTTTAATTTAAGTTTTTTACGGGGCTAAAAATTGTAAGGGTTTTCTGCGGGCGGAGGGTCTCCAAAAAGCGGAACTCTCCGCCCGCAGAGGCCCTTCTCCAGGGCAGCCAGAGGATCTGTCAAGAGCATTCTTGACAGATCGGAAATGCCCGTTTTTAGCGCATGTGCATGCCTGAAACCGGCATTTCCGATGTCCCTACAGGTGTGTACACAGCGCGTACCCACCCGTAGGGATCGGAATATCTGGGCCAATATCATATATCCAGGGATACTCAACTTGCAGCCCTAACCTGGCAAACTGGTCCTCAAAGCCCAGGCAACTCTGTCTTTCTTGTACTTATATTTCATATTTATTATTGGCTTATCAGAATTTTGTGTGTTTAACGATATAAAAAGGGCGACTTTTAGCTTTGTTGCCTCACTGGTGGATAAACCCTAAATCAGAACACCAAAATCCATCAGTAACAACTCAAAATATTTGTAAATTATTGGGAACATGGATTTCAAAGCTATAAAGGGACTTAAGCCAACATACATTCACTTTGTATTAATAGATTGGTGATGTGAGTCAATCTATCCCCTCAAATTACTTCCACCAATAATGACAGACCTGTACCCACCAGTTACTGTACCCGTGTTATACAGAGACCTGTACCCACCAGTACTGTACCCCAGTGTTAGGGACAGACCTGTACCCACCAGTACTGTACCCTAGTGTTATACAAAGACCTGTACCCACTAGTACTGTACCCCAGTGTTATACAGAGACCTGTACCCACCAGTACTGTACCCCAGTGTTAGTGACAGACCTGTACCCACCAGTACTGTACCCTAGTGTTAGTGACAGACCTGTACCCACCAGTACTGTACCCCAGTGTTATAGTGACAGACCTGTACCCACCAGTACTGTACCCCAGTGTTATACAGTGAGAGACCTGTACCCCAGCAGTACTGCACCCTAGTGTTATACAGCTCAAAGTCTTCTCCAGATACAGTCTAAATTTAGAAGGACAAAAACTGTAATTGTGCTGGTTAGTGGTTTTCACAGTTCAACTGGACAAAGTACAAAAATATAACACAGTTAGCTTTACTCTTTGCTGAAATCCCAACAACACTGCAGTTTGGTTAAGTTTACAGTGAAATAAGTCAATGGTAATGACTGTTCATATGATTTTAGATGGCCCTCATTGAGAGGACGTCTCTTAACATGGGTTAAAGTCGACATATTGTCCAGGTTGCCACTGATCTCTGCCAGCACTGTCCGACCTCACAACGGTTCTGCTACTCAAGGACAGACGGTGTAATTTTCTGATCACATCACCCCAGAGACAGCCTCAATACTAGAGACCTCTCAGTGATAAATCGAATACAAACTTTGACCGTAAACTCATGGGAGACCATACTGTAATCCTCAATAGCGATTATAATGTTATGATTTTGAATCTAGCACTTAAATTACTGTTATATTTATGATTTAGATTACATTGATTTTATTAAAAAGCAACTTACCTTTACTATTATTACCAATACTAATCTTATGATGGCATTAGCTGTATGCTTTCAATCTTAATTAAATAAAGTACTGCTAGTAATACATCTGTGTCATCCTTGGTCTGTGATGTCTCTGGCACGTCACCGAGTGTTCTACTCTGGTTCTGCTGTTGACTGATCTGGTTTGGTCAATTATCAGTATCTTTTGCACATGCTTATGCAGCTCAGTCCATAGTGAGCCAGTTTAGGCATTGTAAGTGAAACTATAGACATAAAGCAATAGCTCACAATCTAATTCTTGGATGTATGTGTACTGGTGAAGGGGATGGCGAAGATTTGTCTGATACCTTGCCACTAATATCTACTCCATACCGGGATTTCTCATTACTCCGTCAGGCACATTAGGGATATGGTGCAGAATTTAGCATTTGTCTACTCAACATATTAGCAGTGAAGCACTTCTGTGACATCCCGAGATTGTGAAAAGCACTTTACAAATGCAAGTTCTTTCTTTCTTTCGTTACAGTTACAGGAAAGCTCAGACGTACTGAAATAAGAATCCAGGGAACAGGGGTAGATTCCAAGACAGAAGTGTTGGTAACGGGGATGGAAGGTCCCCGAGAAACATGAACTACAGTCCACAAAGACAATCCAGCCTACAAATGTCAGTCCATGATCAGGAAGGAGACAGTATCAGAACCAAACAAGGCCATTAAATAAGGATAACTGCAAGATATCTGAAGAAATAGAAAAACTGAACAAAAAGCTTGAAGCGATGCCACAAATCCACAGTACTTATATGCTCACCAGCGAGAGTCGGTGAGGGGTTGGGACCACACCGCAGGTAACAGCATCAAGAACATTGGACCCATTGAATAAGTCCAAGTGGCAAAGCTCAGACAGAGTGAGTTCCTGAGCTAAAAGATTCTTAATGAAAGATTTCAGCAATGGGGAATAATGAAACTGAGCTATACAGTATATTCTTAGAACTGATCCAGAAATCTTTGGATCCAATGAAAATTCAGGCCCAAATGAGAATGGCCAAGTCCAATTATGTTTCTAACAAATCAAAGTGCTAATAAGATCCAATTAGAAGAAATTGCAGGTACCCAGACAATAGAAACTAGGGGTACAGATGGACTGCAGTATTTAATTGCATCCTCTTCTGCTATAAAGTTAGGAATAATGTCAGAGTAACTTAAGGTATTGGATCAACCCAAAAATCCTGCCACGGTAAAATATTTCAGGAAATAAAAGCTGGAATTAATTCTCCACATTGATGGAGGATTTAACCAATAGTGTATCAGGCATTAGTGCAACTGGTCGAATTATTTGAGAATGACTAGGGTGAGAAAAGAATTGTTTTTGCCCTCCCCGACTCATCAGATGTCAAAACAATTACAGGTCATTATTTAAAAGGACGACTGACAAATTGATTCCAAGGCAAACTGTTACCCCGATGATGAGAATCACTGACGTACAATACCCCGAGAGTTAAGTTGCAAAGTCAAATTCGAGATGAAATGGCGCTGATGCCCTTGGTGATGATGCATCCTGAACATGGGGAGTGCTACTTTTCAAGTTTAAGATGTTTGGTGATGGACTCCTATGACTCAGGAAAGCTCCTGCAACATTCACCAGCACATGGAAATAGTCCAGAATCTAATTCAGGACGCCTCAGATGTGTACTCTGAATTTACTGCTTTACTAAGCGTTGTTTTTGAACAAATTATCGAGATTCCTAATGCAAGGTCCAAAAAATGTAACAAACTAGGGCCTAGAAATTGGGTATAGCCCCACTTGAGGCGTTAGAACTGGCGCTGCGCAAAGTTTATAGCCAGACGAAACTTATCGCCGCCTGGCGCGATATTGGGTCGCATCGCCCCCAAAGGGGATTGAGGCGCAAATTCAGACGTTGCACGGGCCTCCTAAGGCGCAAAACTTCCGGCGCTACCCAATATCGGCGCGGACGGGCGCAGCGCAGGTGATCTCAATTACCGATAACCACGAGACTTCCAGGCGCTGGCCGGCTCTTAAAGGGGTGGGTCAGTCAGCCTCAGCTTCCACACTCAACGCCCTGTAGGCCTCAGAATCGGCGCACGCCCTTCTCTGGCGCAAAAAACTTGGTCAGGATGGAGAAGGTGAGACAGAGAGCAGAGCGCTTCAGCACTGAGGCTCTGGAGGAGTTGGTGTCCGCAGTGGAGCGCCGTCGAGATGTTCTGTATCCTGACAATGGCAGGAGGCCGAATCAAAAGTATTACCGCCGAGCTTGGAGGGATGTTTCTCAGAGGGTCAACTCCAGCAGCATGACGACCAGGAGCCCTGTTCAGTGCAGGAAGAAATTCAACGACCTCACTCGGGTCGTTAGGGTGAGTGTTGTTTATGCAAACTTCTGATTCCCTCCATCTGTACCTGACTTCGTGCACCCTCTTGCCATGATGCCCCAATGGCCCTTTCTGGGCACACACATGCACATTTGACTCAAGGCATCATGTAAGGGCTCTTGCACCATGGGGGGCATGAGATGCTCTCTCAAGGCATCATGTAACAGAGCTTCCCCTTCTTTCCCCTGCAGTCCAAGCTGGCGACGATCCGAAAGGACCAGCGTCAAACCGGTGGCGGACCTCCACAAGTGGTCACTCTCACGGATCTCGAGGAGAGAGTGCACCAGATTCTTGGAGGACGTCTGAGTGGTCCTGTTACCACTGCAGCTGCCGACCCCCTTCTCGACAGCGAGGGTAAGGCTCTCACCTTTTTCAGCTGTCTCCTTCCACTTGGTCCCCCCGCCAGCATGCTTTCTCAGTGTGCAGCCAGGTCAGAGCCTTGCCGCAATCTGGCATGCCTTGCCGCCAACCTGTCCTTTTGCTAAAGCCACTCTTCCACCTCCCTGCTTTCAGATGCTGCATCACCAACTCGGGATCTGCGCCCTGAAGCTGCCAGTGCCAGTGCCTCCGGAGGAGAGGATCGGGAGGAAGCCGGAGCATCCGTTCCAACTTCAGGGGAGCGTACACATCTGCAGACTGGGGATAGTAGTTCCCTGGAGGGGAGGGGGGGGCGGAGGGGGCCTCTGCTGATGAGCCAGTTGTCGGAACAAGCGGCATGCAACAACGCTGGGGGGGGGGGGGGGTAGGCAAGTTCGGCCACCGGCTCCCCGGAGGGCAAGGCAGGGAGTGATGACTGCTGCACAGAGGAGGTGCGTAGCCTTGCTGAAATGAGCACCCAGGCCCGGCTCAGGCACACCGAGCTGATGGCTGCAGTGGGGAGGATGCCTCAGTCGATAGAAACACTGGCAAAGAGTGTGTTGGACTTTGGAGCAGCAATGGAGAGGACTGTCCAGGGCTTCGGGGCAGCAATGGAGAGGACTGTCCAGGGCTTCGGGGCTGCTATGGAGAGGACTGTCCAGGGCTTCGGGGCTGCTATGGAGAGGACTGTCCAGGGCTTCGAGGCTGCAATGGAAAGGACTGTTCAGAGCCTCGGACAATCCCTGGAAAGGTCTGTCCAGGGCTTGTCCGAGGCAGTGGAACGGACTGCTCCGGCCTTGTCCGAAGCAATGGAAAAAACTGTCCAGGGCTTCTCCGAAGCACTGGCACCTGCCACACAGGTCCTCACTGCTGCCACGCAGTCACTTGCTGGCCTCGTCCACACCCAGATTGAGGCAACGCGAACTCTCACTGCAGCCACCCTATCTGCATCAGCTAGGATCACCCCGGGCCCTTCCAGTACCATACAAGGCCAGGAATCAGTAGAGCAAGCGATTGTGGCGGTTGAGCCGAACCGGTCCCCTCAGAGAGCCAGTGTGTCGTCTGACCATGGTGCAGGTGCCCTCTCTCGGCAGGTGACCATTGCTCATGCCACCGCTGGTACGTCTGCAGTGCAGCTGCCACCACCTGCAGGGCACACTGCTTCCAGCCATGCTCAGATCAAGCAGCCAGCCTCCGCACCCTCCAAGACCAGAGGTTGGCCAGGCCGTCCCTCAGGGGCTTCTGCGCTTCCACAGTCAGCAGGCGTCCCCCAGCCTTGACCCCGCCACTGGGGTTCAATTACATAGGAGCAGCAGGGAGGGAAGGGGCCGACCGCGAAAGAGAAGTCGTTCTCCATCAAGGGGCCAGCAGTAGAGGGAGGTGCAGAGACGTTTCTTTGGCCAAATTGAAGGACTCCCTCACCTGTTGTGATTGTTGGAAATGGTTTGTTTAGTTTTGCGGCTTTGCCGAAGAGTTAACTGTTATTTTGTTAGTTATGGTTTCTGTTGACATGACGTTGTTATGCTGGAAGGAAGGGCTTTTGTGACAATAAAGAAAAGTTTTAATTTGCAATGGTACACGTTACTATTTACAGTCATGCTGGCCTTCAGAGCCTTTCAAAGATCCGCAGTGCGCAGGACGAATGACACCCATCATTCCGCCAGAGGGGCCTGGAACCAAGTCCTGATGAGCCTCTGACGGATGGCCCGTCCACTTGCAGGAGCCCTCCCATCTTCCTCCTCCTCGTCCGCCTGCTCTGCTGGACCTTGAGGGGCAGCTGGCATTGGCTGGGTTCGTCGAATGGCCAAGTTGTGGAGCATGCAGCAGACGACAACGATGTGACCCACTTGCTCCGGCAAGTACTGCAGGGCTCCCTCCGAATGGTCCAGACAGCAGAAACGCTGTTTGAGCACACCAATAGTGTGCTCCACAATGTTCCTGGTCACCTGATGGCTGCTGTTGTACAGCTCTTCTGCTGGGGTGGCGGCCAAACGGAGTGGTGTCATGAGCCATGGGCAGAGAGGATAGCCCTTGTCCCCAAGAAGCCAGCCTCGTGGGCGAGCCGGCCCCTCAAAAAGGTCACAAACTGAGGTCTGCCGCAGGATGAAGGCATCGTGGCTGCTCCCTGGGAATTGGGCGTTGACTGCCATGATCATTTGGCGGTGGTCACAGACCAGCTGCACATTGAGGGAGTGGAACCCCTTGCGGTTGCGGAAGTCCTCAGGATTGAGCAATGGCGCCCGCAAAGCCACGTGTGCAATCAATCGCCCCCTGCACCATGGGGAAGTCCGCAATAGCAGCGAAGCCCTGCGCGCGCTCCGCCTGCTTCTCCAGGCTTAGAGGGAAGTTGATGAATTGACGCCTTCGTCTATAAAGGGCAGCTGTAACTTGCCGGATGCAACAATGGACTGCAAACTGAGAGATATTCGCAATGTCCCCAGTGGCTGCCTGAAAAGATCCGGTGGCATAGAAATTGAGGGCAACAGTCACTTTAACAGACACCGACAGAGAGGTCCTGCACCATAGACGCGGTTGCAGATCCTGAGCAAGCAGGTGGCACAGCTCAGTTACAACCTCCTTCCCGAATCGGAGCCTTCGCACACACTGCTCCTCTGACATTGCAAGGTATGAGACCTGCTGCCTGAATACCCTCGCAGCATACCCTCGGATTGGCCGACCTACATTGCCCCTCCTCCTTCTGGCCAATCCCGACCTCTCTCCCGCCGTCTCTCTGCCCCTTCACAGTGTCCGGCCATGAGGACGTTGCCATCCAAAGCAGCTCCCATTCCGATGCCAGTCGGTCCAAACGCTGTTAGGTGTAGCGCTCCAGCTGCTCCGGACAGGTTTGAAGGTCCCAAGTATTCTAAGACTAAATTCCAAAAAATCTGCTCCACAGTAGCTCACCAACTCTCTCCAGCAACGATCACAATGAACAGGCCAAGTGGCTGCAGCTTTTATACTAGAGCTGTCCCCTTTAAATAGTGCCCCCCGACTACGAGAAGGGCCTGGTAGCGTTCCACTGAACTGTCACTAACAGCGCTAGGCGCAAAGGTTCCAGGCGCCAAAAAGGCGTTGCACACTGAAATGACGCCATAATCTGCCTGCGCCCGTGGGCGCGCGCAAAGAGGTAGCGCCGGCGCTAAAACAATACTCAATATGGGAGGTGGCGCAATATTCACTGCGCCCGCCCGAACATTGGGTAATGCCCCAATTCTCAGGCTCTTTAGGCGCTAATCGCTGGTGCTACCAACCGAATTTCTAGGCCTAGGTGTTTTAATTCAGGTAAAGAAACTCACTAGCCAGGTAAGAAATAAGTATTGGACTAGCACGGTGGCATAGTGGTTAGCACTGTTGCCTCACAGCGCCAGGGACCCGGGTTCGAATCCGGCCTCGGGCTACTGTCTGTGTGGAGTTTGCACATTCTCCCCGTGTTTGCGTGGGTTTTCTCCGGGTGCTCCAGTTTCCTCCCACAGTCCAAAGATGTGCGGGTTAGGTTGATTGGCTATGATAAATTGACCCTTAGTGTTAGGGGGATTAAATACGTGGGGTTACGGGGATAGGGTGGGATATGTGTCGGTGCAGGCTCGATGGGCCGAAATGGCCTCTATCTGCATTGTGGGGTTTCTGTGATTCTGTGATTCTGTGATATAGTGGGGAGAGGGGACGGGAGGGGGGGGAAATGCATCAAACTCTTCATTGCAAAAGTGGCGATTTTAAGGTAGTTTCAGTCCAAAAGTGTTAAAATTCAGCCCAGAATAATAGGTAAAAGTCTCTCCTGTCTGCTAGCCATAAGGGTCCTACATTTGGGTAGACCCAGCCCTGTTCTAAGTGTGCATGGGACCACAGCATAAAACTGCCCCTATTTCAACACAATTGGCACTAACACTTAAAGGCCATAGGTTGGCTAATGTAGGGAATGGAAATATGGTGCATTAGAGTCTCGCTTATGAGGTTGGGTGAGCAGATGTGCTGGGGTAGAGGAGTGGGAGTTGTACTCTGCACCTAGCTGTGCTGTACCTGACCTGGGTTTGGCTGATTTAACACTGACTGCCTGAAATAGGGAATCGCTCCACTACCCAGCAGTGACGTCTTTCACCCTGGTGAGTACAAAAAAGTCACCAATTTTTTAAATGATTAAAATCTTTTTAATTATTAGTCAGTTATTTTTCATGATGCACTCACCGTATGAAGCTACGACAACCCCATCTGTGTTGATCCATGGGAACTTTCTCTGTAACTGCTGTGGAGTTAGCAGAGTGACTACTGCTCCCTCATTCCTGAAGGTTGGAAACATTAGATTAACCCTTTTCTCATTTAGCCAATCCCTTTTCCCGCTGTAATCATGCACTTATCCCCATAGGTTGGTGACCATAGAAACATAGAAGATAGGAGCAGGAGTAGGCCATTCGGCCCCTCGAGCCTGCTCTCCCATTCAATGCGATCCTGGCTGATCATCCAAATTCAGTACCCTGTCCCCGCTTTCTCCCGATATCCCTTGATCCCTTTAGCCTTAAGAAATATATCCAACTCCTTCTTGAATATATTTAATGAATTGGCCTCTACTGCCTTCTGTGGTAGAGAATTCCACAGGTTCACCACTCTCTGGGTGAAGAAATTCCTCCTCATCTCTGTCCTAAATGGCTTACCCCTTATCCTTAGACTGTGACCCCTGGTTTTGGACTCCCCAACCATCGGGAACATCTTTCCTGCATCTAGTCTGTCTAGTCCTGTTAGAATTTTATAAGTTTCAATGAGATCCCCCCTCATTCTTCTAAACTCCAGCGAGTACAAGCCCAATCGACCCAATCTCTCCTCATACGTCATTCCTGCCATCCCAGGTATCAGCCTGGTGAATCTTCACTGCACTCCTTCCATGGCAAGAACATCCTTCCTCAGATAAGGCGACCAAAACTGCACACAATACTCAAGGTGTGGTCTCACCAAGGCCCTGTACAACTGCAGCAAGACATCCTTGTTCCTGTACTCAAACCCTCTCGCTACGAAGGCCAACATACCATTTGCCTTCTTAACCACCTGCTGCACCTGCATGCTTACCTTCAGCGACTGGTGCACAAGGACGCCCAGGTCTCGTTGCACTTCCCCTTCTCCCAATCTATTGCCCAAGCCTATGCCAGAGGGGCTGTACAAGCAGCCACTGGTGGCTGGGTCTGGAGATCGACTCCCCTGATTTCCCCCCTCACTCCCTGCCAGCGAGATACCCAGCCCTTCAACTGGCACATTTCCACAGTGGCGTGCGTGTCTTAGGTTAAAAACAACACGGCATCAAAAACCTGCATCCACCCAATCTGTGGCACAGGGAATTGGCACCCTGTGTGCTGCAACATCCAAGAAGCTCTCTTCCCTCACCACAGCCCCCATACACCTCCTGGCAGCAGGGAGCAAACAGCCAGTTTGCCATTTGTAAGCCGAGCCGGCGAATGTGGGTCCTGATCCTGGTCGCTATCTATTGACCCTGTAGGATAGTTTCCATGTGTAGACATCAGGTGAGGATACGATTGTGCTTAGTCCTGGTGCCTGTGATTTAACAACCTTCCAACACTTACTATGTGGGCTCACACAAGAATAAGCAGTTGGGAGAGGCACGGAGGGTGCTAGAGTACTACAAAAAGTGTCTGCACCTTCAAAAGAGAAAATTGGAAGAAAATAATTTTTTTTAATTTTTTATAAAGTGCTTCACCCTTATTATTTAATCTTCTTGAAATCCTTGTATGGCAGGGACTTCAAACCTTAGCATCCAAGTATCTCACCTCTGAATACGATAATTTTCCTCCAAGATTGCACTCCCCTCCTTCCCAGCCAGAAATAGATAGCCCGAGGGGTTGAATTGGATATCCACAGGGTCCTCATTCACCACGTTCAAGTGCTCCTGTTAGACAGACAGAGTGAACTTAAACTCATGGTTAGTGTTCTGCTTCCACCCACCGTGTCGAGGATCCCACTCAATTATCACACGAGGAAGTTAAAGGGTTTACCACAGTTAGAACCAAGGGGCTCCCCCAATGGTTTGGTGCCTACAACATTAAAGCTTAGATAGACGGAACTTAACATGTACACAGAGTTTCTGGTACATTTGTCCAGGCCAATCAAAGAGGGATTTGTTCTTCGTTTTGTAGTCAGCAACATTGAAAAGACAAAGAACAAACTTGCATTTACAGGAGACTTTGGTTTATCCGGAGGTTGTATGTCCGGAAACCTCGATCTACCGGCAGAAATCAGCAGCCGTTTTGTTAGGTTTTTTTTCTTCTTCTCGTAGGGTTTTTTTCCAACAGTCAGGCTCTGCAAAGTCTCTCTGAAGCTGTTGCTAAGCTACAGAGACGCTTCTAAGGTACGGCCAACTGTTTAGAAGCTGTTGCTAAGCAACAGTGTTTGTTGCCAGATACGGAGCTGCAAATCTCCGTATGCTTCAACATTAACGCTGGTGTGTCCGGCAGTTTTGATAGATCGGCAACAGCTCGGTCCCGTCGGTGCCGGATATACCAAAGTTTCCTGTATATCACGTCTTTCACCACCTCAGACTGTTAAATGCTTTGAATGGACGGGGGCCTCAAGTGAAGGTCTCATTCGAGTCTGGCATCCTGCAAGCTGCTTCACCATGCCCATCTTGGTCTTCTTGCTGCACTTGGCTAGGCTCCTTCTCCAATTGCTTCAATGGAAGACAGAGCTGCGGAGAATGCAGCAGACTACGATTTCCAGGCTGCATCTCTTGATCTGTCGAAGCATCTGAAGCACTACTCAAACATGCCAATAATGGGTTCTATGATGATTTGGATAGCCGCACACACCTTATCGTACCCGTACTCAACACCTGTATGTGGCTGGCAGTGGGATGTCAGAAACAGAGCAGCAGAGCATAGCTGTTGTCTCCCAGCAGCTAACCTTACACTTTTTTTTTTTTTTAAAAAGGGAGTTTGGAGGGGGAAATCAGATAATGGAGCAACAGTAGATTGCCTTAAAATGAGGCATCAAGACCACTGCCCAGGGAAACATGCACTCATCCACCTGATCCTACACTGATAGTCACATTATTCTTCTTTCTTTCTTATTTACTTTAGAGCAGCATGGACTTAGAGGCGACCTGAAAGAGGTTTATATAAAATAATGAAAGGGCTGGATTGCGTGCTTATCGATGGATTATTCCAGTGTGACAGATTAGAGAGGACCAACAGACATGGGTTTAAACTACGCAAAATTAGGAATAGGCTGGATATGAGGTGGTTCTCCCTTTCCAAGGGAGTAGTGAGCCTCTGAAATGCATTGTCGGCTGCTATGGTGAGCGCTGACCAATGCCCCCCCGTAATGTTTTTTGGGTGCTCGGCCCCTTTAAAGGGGCTAGGCGATCCATTCAGTTTCACGCATGCACTAACTTTAACATTGAAAAAGCCGGTCCCGGGCTGCGGGGGACCGGCAGAGAGCTGCGCAGCCGAACGGGAACATTGATGCTGACTCTAAATGCCTTCAAGAGGGAGTTGGACCGGTTCTTGGTTGAGGCAGAGAACACATCATACAGAAGGAATGTGGTAACGTACGCACTGTCAGTATGATCTCCTGGGCTGGTTTTGATCACCCGAGGGGGTCGGAGAGAAATTTTCCAGTTTTTTTCCTCCCTTATTGGCCATGCGGTTGGGGTTTTCTGTTTTTTCCCCACTGCCAGGAGATTACATGGCTCTGGTGGGGTGTTGTAGGAAGTATCTAATCACGATGCTCCAGACACCATGAGTGCGGGGCAGGATTAATGGACCAGCTGGTTTTCTCCTGCCTGTCGTTTTCGTATGTGTTGGTTTTATCAGATAAAACTATTGAACATTGGTCAGCGATCCACTTTTTATTTTGATTGAGCCCTAATTTAAGAGAGTTACCTGTTAATGAAGGGGCAGACCAATTCTGATATGAAGGATAAAGATACATGACAAAAGAACCACAATCCTCATCTCAAACATGGCAAGTTCCAAGTTGCAAAGCTAAATGGACCCTCGTCCCCTGTGGGATCTTAAGTTAATCAGCTTCTGGTTCAAAAGCAGAAGACAGAAAATGAAACAGGTGAAAGTGATGGCAGGATCCATCGTCCGATAAAGTTTGTCGGCTCCGAGACATTTACTTAATGAGCTATTTTTGTACTATATTACCAGGCATTCACTTTGGGACCAAAGCCTAGAAAATACTTTTGGTCCATATTTGCAACAACAGTTTTTTTGTGACATTCCTTTGGCCACTGTAATGTTAGTGGGACAAGTGCGGCAAGTGTTCTGAAGCTGGAACATTAAGCAGTGTACCTTCTACCTGGAGCCACTTTTATTGAGAAATCTGACACAGTAACATAATCAGACCAAGGACAAGACATGATTTTAAAATGTGCTTAGTTCCCCTTAAGAATCAGTGCACTATCTGGTGCGCTACCGAGCTGTACAAATTAGGAACATCCCGGCTTCGATCCCTGGTCTGTGCCAAGTTATCTGATCTCACTAATGGCAGTTGTGGCTCAATTGGTGGCCGGGGTGGGGGAGGGAGGAAATCAGTTAGGGCTCCTGCTCCTGTGAGAATGGATCCGGCTCAACTGTGACATCCCAAGGGTCAAATATCCTGCCAACACTCACTACTTGGACTCACATATGAAGAATGGCCTTTTGGGTGAGGTACTGAAAGGCTGCTGGTGCCTGCAGAACTGCACCCCAGCACGACTCAACAAGGAGAAGGGGAGAGAAAATAGATGGAAAAGCAGGGTAAGCTGCTGTTTTTTTACTTCCAAACTTCAAAAACAACCTTTCAAGTAGACTTTCAACCCCTGCGAGAAATCATTCCGCAAAGTGAAAAACACTAAGCAGCAGCCAGCCATGCGGTGGGGCTCCTTCTGTCGGTACCTGGATATTGCGAAGGAAGTGAGCAGACTGCATGGACAGGTGGATGTTTTCTGGCAGAGAGAACTGCTGGCGAATTCCTCCTACTGACAAGACTGAGGAGGCTCTGGAATACTGTGTGCAAGAGAAAAGAGATCAGCATCTGTAGCAAGAGACGTTCAGTAAAACACTATTGTATGTGGCCCAGAGTTACACTACTTGTAGTGCTTGGTGTTACAGATAAATATTGAATTTCAGTACCCATAACTTAATCTAGATCAAGTAAGTAGTCAAGAAACTACACTGTAAACTAAGTTACCTAATTAAATTAAATAAAACAAGGTCATATCGGGATGGCAGTGCAGGTGGTGTGCTGCAACTGCAGCACGTGGAAGTTTGTGGATAGCATGGTGATGCCGGACAACCACGTCTGCAGTAAGTGCCTGCATCTTGAGGAACTTCAGCTCAGAGTTTTTGAGCTGGAGTCTGGCGTGAAGCAGGAGTCGGCCATTCGAGCCTGCTCCGCCTTTCAATAAGATCATGGCTGATCTTCTACCTCATCTCCACTTTCCTGCACTATCCCCATATCCCTTGATTCATATATCGATCTCAGTCTTGAATATACTCAACGACTGAGCATCCACAGCCCTCTGGGGTAGAAAATTCCAAAGATTCACCACCCTCTGACTGAAGAAATTTCTCCTCAGTCCTAAATGGCCGACCCCTTATTCTGAGACTGTGACCCTGGTTCTAGACTCCCCAGCCAGGGGAAACATCCTCCCTGCATCTACCCTGTCAAGTCCTGTAAGAATTTTAAAAGTTTCAGTGAGATCACCTCTCATTCTTCTAAATTCTAAGGAATATAGGTCTAGTCTCCTCAATCTCTCCTCACAGGACAATGCACCCTTCCCGGGAATCAGTCTGGTGAACCTTCGCTGCACTCCCTCTAAGGCAAGTATATCCATCCTTAAGTAAAGAGAACAAAAAAAACATCAAAGATTGACTTTGGTTCGAGGCCATTCTTTCAGTCTTTGTCACTATAACTAGACAAGGTACAAATAGTGGAAATCCAAAATAAGAACAGAAAATGCTGGAAATACATAGTAATAGAAAAAGGAAAAAAATTGATGGAGTGAGTTCTGATGAAGGAGTCCCCACCCAAAACATTAATTTGACACTTTTGTTCACGGAGTCTGATGTGCCTGTTCTTATTTCCAGTATCTCCCATTTTGAGAGCTCTAAGAGCAGTCTTTAAAACAGGCGCCAAGCCAAACAAGTGACATTTTTTATTCTAAAGGGATGCAAGGTAGATGAATGCAGAGGAGATTTACTATAATGGCATCAGGGTTGGCAGCCTTCAAGTTATGTGGGAAGACTAGAGAAGGTGGGATTGTTCTCCTTAGACCAGAGAACGTTACGGGGAAATTTAATAGAGTTGTTCAAAATTGAGAGAGAGAGAGAGAGAGAGAGAGAGAGAAACTGTTTCAACTGGCAGGTGGGTCGGTAACCAGAGGACACAGATTTAAGATAATTGTCAAAGAACCTGCCCGGGGGGGGGGGGGGACGGGGGCGGGATTGGCAGGGGCGGCACAGTGGAGAGGAGGAAAATTTGTTTTTACACTGAGTTGTTATGATCTGGAATGCAGTACCTGAAAGGGTAGTGGAAGCAAATTCAATAGTAACTTTGAAAAGGTAATTGTATATATACTTGAAAAGGAACAATTTGCAGGGATACGGGGAGGGAGCAAGGGAGTGGGACTAATTGGACAGCTCTTTCAAAGAACCAGCATGGACACGATGGGCCAAATGGCCTCCTGTCCTGTATGATTGTACAAGGTTGTAATAGGTTAGAAAGAGACTAAAATTAAGTTAAAATGAAACCTAAAATAGAAGAGAAGGGACAACAGAAGTAGCACCTGTATTGTGCTTACTTTTTTATTTTACAATTTTTTTTTTAGTAGTTATGCGATCATATTCCAGCCTGTTTGACTATTTTTATTGTAATGTTAGTGTTTGTTTCATTGTCACAGTGTATATGAGTGGAGAAGTGGTTGGCCCAGGAAGAGTTATATTCCCCTGCCGGCAGTCGACTCACAGTTGGGTCTCTCTCGATTACCACCACTCGGACTCCTTCCCGGATTGCCTCTTTTTTCTTCAACCAGTAGGCAGTGGACCAGCCTATTACTCCTCCTCCCACGATGACGATGTCAGCCCACTCAGGAGGCAGCCCCGGAGTCTGGTGCAGGGGGCTCCAGTCACTGCCGGGGAGCACTTCCTTTGCTTTCTGCCTGAATTTGACAAACTCATTTTCCAGATCTAGAACAGACACAGAATAACTGTTAAAGGGGCTGTCGCCTCATCAGACACATTACAGTCAAATCTTCTTCCGTCGTCACCCAACATCCATGCACATTCCAGCAGCGATAGCGATCAGGAACCCTAGCCAATTTTACCCTTCTTAACCGTGAGAGAGTGAGGCCAATTACAGCACCCCTAGTGCTGCCCTGGCTAAAGGCAGCGAACGCCACACGGAGCAGGGTCAAAGCCCACCGTTTCTGGTCCGTATGGCTCAGTGCCTCACTGCGCAGTCCAATTACCAACTGGGCTGTCACTGACATCAACTGCACGACCCTCATCAGCCCTTTCCGTTACTTCAAAGAATTTAATCAAGTTAGTCAAACACAATTTAACAAATCCGTGCTGACTTCCATTTATTAGCCGATAATTTCCCAATTAATTTTGTCCTGGATTATTGTCTCAAAAAGACTTAACAGAGGTCTTCAATATTTTCGTAGAATTTGGATCCAGAAATTTTTTTTTTTTTTTTTTTTTTTACTGTGGGTCAACAAAAAAGTTGACCATCAAAAGAAAATAGGAAATTTATGCAACTTTTTTGTTTTTAGTAAGAGGGTGATAGAATTGGGGAAGAGGTTACCAACAGGGGTGGAACAGAAAAGCGTGCCAGGGTTTTAATAAAAATGGACAGGTCCGATTAGGAAAGAGGAAACAGACCATTAGTTCCAGAATCATGGCAGGAAAGCCAAAGTGGGGTTCAAATGATCATTTTCCCTACCTTACTTAACAGCAATGACTTAGCTGTAGAGGTCAACCAGACAGGACTTAATAAATCATGGATCAATATCCTGGACTTATGTTGCATTACGTTCAGGGACAAATTTCACAGAACTTTCTCTGACTGGAGGCTCCACGGGAGAGGGATTGAGGGGCACCAGTGTACAGCTATCTCCATGGGGGAAGGATTGAGGGCACCAGTCAATGAAGCAATATGTCTATGGGGCATCTTCCTGTCGGAGAGACTGAGACACAATGGTCAGTGCACAGATAGCTCCCTGAGGGAATGTGTTGAAGTTCAGGCTTTCTTTCAACACTTTTCACCTTGCAGTCATGGTATTGGTGTAGTTTCCACGGGTAAACTGAGTCTTCCGTGAATCAAAAACTGTACTCTTACGTTTGTTGTGAGCAGAATAATGAACAAAGGGATTCGCGATTATGGTATTTTATACTGGAGGGTATGTGGGATGAGTACTACGTTCTCTTGTCTACTTCTGAAATACAGCAAATACCAGTCAGGGCATTACATTCAGGCTAAACGTAATGGTCAGATTAATTACTAGTAAGACGTTACACACAAGAAACTAAAAAGTTCAATAATAGACTTACACACTGTATAAAATGTTTCAAATCTTTCTACTTCTTTTCAGTGACCTCTGACCGATGGATGGAGGTTACATGGGAGATGACTCCAGGGAAGCCCCTCTGAGCTGCCTCACATGATATGGGCACTGCAAATCAAGGAACAGAAAGCTATGGGATGGACTGTATACGGTACAGAGTGTCATTCTTTGATGTAAAGGCAGCCTCCCTCATCGTCCATTTGCTGTGGACCACTGCTGGCCCTTTGAAATCACAGCTTGCCCAGTTCTTTCATCGCACTCAATGCTTTTTATAGTGTCAGCTGTGGCTCAGTGGGTAGCGCACTCGCCTGAGTCAGAAGGTTGTGGGTTCAAATCCCACTCCAGGGACTTGAGCACAAAGCTAGGCTGACACTCCAGTGCAGTGCTGAGGGAGTGCTGCACTGTCGGAGGTGCCGTCTTTCAGATGAGACATTAAACCGAGGTCCCGTCTGCTCTCAGGTGGACATAAAAGATCCCATGGCACTATTTTGAAGTAGAGCAGGGGAGTTTGCACCAGTGTCCTGGCCAATATTTATCTCTCAAATCAACACAACAGATTATCTGGTCATTATCACACTGATGTTTGTGGGAGCTTGCTGTGCGCAACTTGGCTGCCGCGTTTCCCACATGACAGTGACTACACTCCAAAAGTACTTCATTGGCTGTAAAGCACTGAGACGTCCGGTGGTCGTGAAAGGATCTATAGAATGCAAGTCTTTCTTTTTCTTTCTTTTCTTTAAAAAATGTGCATTTGAGTTTTATTACAATGAGGCTCTCTTCATAGTTCAATCCATTTACAGGAAACTTTGTGCTATCCGGCACCGACGGGACCGAGCTGCTGCCGTTCCCTCAAAACTGCCAGACAAACTAGCGCTAATGTTGAAGCATACGGAGCTTTTCATCTCCGTATCTGACAACAAACACTGTTGCTTAGCAACAGCTTCTACACAGTCGGCCTGTACCTTGGAAGCGTCTCTGTCGCTTAGCAACAGCTTCAGAGAGACTTTCCAGAGCCTGACTGTTGAAAAAAAAGCCACAAGAAGAAAAAAAACCTAACAAAACGGCTCCTGATTTTTGCCGATGGCTCGAGCTTGCCGGACATTTAGCCTCCGGATAACACAAAGTTTCCTGTATAATGTAATACATTAAGCTCTAATGCTTGCACATTTTAAAACTTATGACAACTGAAACTATTTGGTTATATGATAGCCCATTGCCATAACCACACGACTAATGTATAATATCAACCCAGAAGTCGTAAATTTAAATCCCACCTTGGCAAGTTGTGAAATTGAATTCAATAAACCTGGTCATTTGTGTCTAGCACCAGAAAAATGATTATAAAAGCTGCCAGATTGTTGTAAAAACCAGTTCACCAATGTCCTTCGCTAACCAGTCTGGCCTACATGACTCCAATCCCAACTTCACAGTTGACTCTTAATGCCCTCAGTAGAACCAGAGCCATTAAAAATCTTACAATTCAAAGACACATTGTCCCTTAGCCAGCAGTTTGATTAGCATCTAGAAACAAGCTTCTGCATCTTGTCTGGTTTACATTTAATAACCTCCGTGTTCTCAGACAGCTGGGCACTAATCGCCATCTAAGTTTAGTACGGTAAGACACCCAATTCTGTTTTAAAAAAAGATTAACCCCGCATATTCAAAAAGTCATATAAAAAAGCTGAATAGAGAAGTCTCCCAAATCATTACATCAGAATTCTCGCTATGGAGGGATTTGTGACACAGATGGACTCACAATGGTCAGTGTGGTTAGGTGTCAGCCTCAGCTCAGTGTATCGCACTGTCGTCTGAGTCAGAAGGTTGTGGGCTCAATCCTCACTCCAGAGACTTGAGCACAGAAATCTATGCTGACACTCCCGTGCAGTACTGAGGGAGCGCTGCACTATCGGAGATGTCGACGTTAATCTGAGGCCCAATCAGCCCTCTTGAGATGAATGTAAAAGTTCCTACGGCACTATAACAGCCTAACTGTGCGTGAACATTTATCCAATAGCGATCATAACACGATCAAGTTCAACGTAGCATTTGAAAGGAAGAAACGCGAAACAGCTACCAAGATTTTTGATTTAGTTAAGGATGACTTCAACGGGATGAGGCAGAGACTGTCCACAGTAAACTGGGCAAATCTGTTAATGGGTAAAACGGCAGAAGATCAGTGGGAGATGTTTAAAAAAGAATTTGTGATACAGAACCAGTTTATACCTGAGGGGCAAGAGCTCGACTTGCCAAAAAAAAGCCATGGACAACTAAAGAAGGGACAGCATAAAACTAAAGGAAAGGGCATAAAAAACAGCACAGATCCTGGCGAATGGGAAAGATACAAAGAACAGCAAAGGGTGGCAAAACAGAGAGCAAGAGCTACAAAAAGGGAGTATGAAAAGAAACTTGCAAGGGATATCAAAATCAATACGAAGAATTTTACAGCTACATTAGGAAAAAGAGAATGGTCAGAAGTGGACAGGGGAATGTCTATGGACATCCAGAAGGAATTTGATAGATAACGGTCTCTTATGTGGGACTCTAAGGTAAAAGCCCATGGAATTGAGGGAAATTGATTGACCTGTTTAGGAAATTGGCTGAGCGGCAGGAGAGAGAGAGAGTAGGGATAATGGGCAGGAACTCTAATTGGCAGGATGTGACTAGTGGTGTCCCGCAGGGATCTGTGGTGGGGCCTCAACTATTCACAATGTTTATTAATGACTTAGATGATGGCCTAGAAAGTCTTATATCCAAATTTGTCAATGACACAAAGATAGGCAGCATTGTAGATGAAAACATAAAATTACAAAGGGATATCGATAGATTAAGAGAATGGGCAAAACTGTGGCAAATGGATTTCAATGTAAGCAAATAGAAACATAGAAGACAGGAGCAGGAGTAGGCCATTCGGCCCCTCGAGCCTGCTCCGCCATCCAATGAGATCATGGCTGATCATCCAAACTCAGTACCCTGTCCCTGCTTTCTCCCCATACCCCTTGATCCCTTTAGCCTTAAGAAATATATCTAACTCCTTCTTGAATATATGTGAGCTCATCCACTTTGGACCTAAAAAGGAGAGAACAGGGCACTTCCTAAATGGTGAAAAGCTAAAAACAGTGGATGTCCAAAGAGACTCGGGGCTCCAGGTGCATAGATCATTAAAATATCTTGAACAGGTACAGAAAATAATCAAAAAGGCTAATGGGATGCTGCCCTTTATATCTCGAGGACTAGAGTACAAGGGGGTAGAAGTTATGCTGCAGCTACACAAAGCCCTGGTTAGACCACACCTGGAGTACGGTGAGCAGTTCTGGGCACCACACCGTAGGAAGGATATATTGGCCTTGGAGGGAGTGCAGCGTAGATTTACTAGAATGATACCCGGACTCCAAGGGTTAAGTTACGAGGAGAGATTACACAAATTAGCATTGTATTCCGAAGAATTTAGAAGGTTAAGGAGCGATCTGGTCGAAGTTTTTAGGATATTAAGAGGAACAGATAGGGTAAATAGAGAGAAACTATTTCCGCTGGTTGGAGATTCTAGGACTAGGCGGCATTGTCTAAAAATTAGAGCCAGACCTTTCAGGAATGAAATTAGGAAACACTTCTACACACAAAGGGTGGTAGAAGTTTGGAACTCTCTTCCGCAAACTGCACTGATGCTAGGTCAATTGTTAACTTTAAATCGGAGATGGATAGCTTTTTGTTAACCAAAGGTATGAACGGATATGGGGTACATGGAATTAGATCTCATTGAATGGCGGAACAGGCTCAAGGGAGCTGAATGACTTACTCCTGTTCCTATAAGAGCAGTGGAGTTCTCCCCGGTATCCTGGTCAACATTTATCACTCAACCAACATCAGATTATTTGGTCATTTCTCATATTGCTGTTTGTGCGACCTTGCTGTGTGCATATTTGCTGCCAGGTTTCCTACATTACAACAGTGACTACACTTCAAAAGTAGTTCAATGGCTGTAAAGCACTTTGGGCCATAACAAAATTGTGAAAGGCGCTATTTAAGTGCAAGTCTTTCGTTCTTTACTCAAGATAGTTGTGAGGCTGTGGAATTCGTTTTCAAGGTTAGTGTTTGAGGCAGAGACTACCTTAACATTCAAAATGAGATTGGATAGGTGGATGAAGGAAAAGGGGATAGAGAAATACATACGTGTTACAACACAGAAATAGGCATTTCCCCATCAGCGTTTACACCTATTTGCTCAACTGAAGGGTAAACAGGGTGGGTAACTGTGATGCAAATGATTTCCTCGCCTGTAGTTCTAAACATTAACATGGGCTACCTGTTTCAGTGTTGTAATTTATATGTATTATATTACTAGGTCATTCATCTCATTTACTGCTTGTGGGAGCTTACTGAGCGCAAGTTGGTTGACCTGTTTATCTACACAACTGTAAATGCACTTCAAAAAGAATGTAACTGAAGAGCCTAAGGCACCATATAAATGCAAATTCTCTCTTTGTAATGTGCCACACTCTACAAGGTTGCAGTGAAAAGTCCACCTGAAGCCCGTTTGGTGCTAAAAATAAATCAATGTTTGCACGAGCTGGGCTTGATTTGAAATCGCTAAAAATGTCTAAAGTTAATTAGCGAAGGTGCTAGAGGACAGGTTGCGCATTTCGAGTTGGGTCATCCTGCCTCTTCAGGATAAGAGTGGATAGGAAGCACCTAGTTCCCTTAGCAGAGAGGTCAATAACCAGAGGACGTAGATTTAAAGTAATTGGTAGAAGGACTGGAGGGGAGTTGAGGACAACTTTTTTCACCCAGAGGGCGGTGGGGGTCTGGAACTCACTGCCTGAAAGGGTGGGGTTGAGGCAGAAACACTCATCACATTTAAAAAGTACTTGGATATGCACTTCAAGTGCTGTAACCTACAAGGATACAGACCAAGAGCTGGAAAGTGGGATTAGGCTGGAGAGCTCTTTTTCAGCCGGCAGATATGATGGGCCGAATGGCCTCCTTCTGTGCCATAAACTTCTATGATTCTATGTTACAAAGGCACATTCCACCTGAACACATCACTCCACATTGAACACAACAGCTTGCATTTATCTCTCCTCTCTTGGGCAGTCCCTCGGAACCGAGGATGACTTGCTTCCACATTAAAAATGAGTTCTCAGGTGACTGATGAGTCCAATGTGGGACCTACAGTCTCTGTCACAGGTGGGGCAGATGGCGGGTGGATGGGGTGCTTGGGTTGACGTGCTTTCCTTCCGCTGTTTGCGCTTGGCTTCCGCTTGCTCCCGGCGAAGAGATTCGAGGTGTTCGGCGCCTTCCCGGATGCTTCTCCTCCACTTTGAGCGGTCTTGGGCCAGGAATTTCCAGATGTCGATGGGGATGTTGCACTTTTTCAAGGAGGCTTTGCGGGTGTCCTTGAAGCATTTCCTCCTTCTACCTGGGGCTCTCCTGCCATGTCGGAGCTCCGAGTAGAGCGCTTGTTTTGGGAGTCTCGTATCGGGCATGCGGACGATGTGGCCCGTCCATCGGAGCTGATCGAGCGTGGTCAGAGCTTCGATGCTGGGGATGTTGGCCTGAGCGAGAACACGGACATTGGTGCGCCTATCCTGCCAATGCATTTGCAAGATCTTGCGGAGGCAGCGTTGGTGGTACCGCTCCAGTGCGTTGAGGTGCCTGCTGTACATGGTCCATGTCTCTGAAGCATACAGCAGGGCGGGAGGAGCCTTAGGTCGCCTGAGGAAGAGTGTTTGAAGACCAGAACCTCAAACCCGGCACCAAGCTCATGGTCTACAAAGCAGCAGTGATTCCCGCCGGCCTGCATGCTTCAGAGACATGGACTATGTACCGCTTACATTTATATAGTCCAGTGAAACGTCCCCGAGGTGCTTACCTTTAATAAAGTCGTCGCGCCGCCGTGCCGTGCTGCTGCTGATGGCGGCCCAAGCCTGGCCTCGGCTCCACAAACGAGAGCGGCGGCGCAGAAAGCTGCAAAAGCTGAGCGCTCGGACTCCGCACCGAATCTGGAGCACCATCCCGAACCAGCGGGCACTGAGGGCGGCCGTGCGCAGCCGCGCTTGGGGGGAGCCCAGCCGACCGTGCGCGATGGCGTCATCCCGTCACTCTACGTCATGACGCCAGGAGCCACGCTAGGTGAGCCTCGCCCCCCCCATGATCACGTGGTGCGATGGCATTCTCGGGCGGGAATTACAAAAAAACAAGTCGCCCGCCTCCCAGTGAAGACCTGCTCCTTATTTGCACAGCCCAGAGGTCCGGAATTATAAAAACAAAAAAATGCTGGAGATACTCAGCAGGTCAGGCAACATCTGTGAAGAGAGAGAAACAGGAGTTAACGTTTGAGGTCGATGACCTTTCCTCAGAGGATCCGACATTGGGAGAGTCGAGCAGCCGTCGGACTCGATTCATCGTCCCTCAGGCAGGGGAGGACTTTTCTTGTCGCGCGTCATAAAAACCGAGAATCAAACGCGGACACGGGCGCTTTTAAGTCAGTTGGTGTGGTGTTTTGAATGGACGATGTTTGTGTGTGTGAGGGAGAGAGAGAGCGCGCGCGAGAGTGGCGGACAGCCGCCTGTGTGGGGGGGCGGGGCTATCGTTTCCAGGAAGTGACGCCCCACCCGGGGGCCAGCCCGGAAGTGACGCCGCCCGGCCCCTGACGTGTCCTGTCACCCGCCGGTTGTTGTGGATCGTCGTGCGGCCGGTCGCGCCATGTTGGACTTCTTCACCATCTTCAGTAAGGGCGGCATCGTGCTGTGGTGCTTCCAGGGGGTGAGCAGCCCCTTCAGCGGCACCGTCAACGCGCTCATCCGCAGCGTCATCCTTCAGGTGAGAGGCGGCCTGGGGCCTACGGGGGAAAGGGGGGGGGAAAGGACACCGACAGGGGCACAAGCCGCTTGCGATGCGGGAAAAGCCGGCAGTCCAGCCCAGGCCTGGCCTCCCCTCCTCTGGCGCTTCCCCCTCCGGCTGCTGAGCTGTGCCCCAGCTCTCTGGGCTTGGGCTGGTTCCCCCCCACGATGTGAGGAGCCCAAGTGGCCGGGACACTCGGTCCCCCCACATCGCACAGGGTTCAGCTAGTGAACCGCTGCAAATTGGGCAAAAACCCGAGTCCAGGGGGGGATCCCCTGCTCCAAGCAGCCCCACTCCAGTGTTGGGGTCCGTCTCCGCATTTCGAACAATCACTTTTCTCAAGTTAGTAACTATAAAAATTATCCTTCAAAATACAAGCATTTATACTATAAACTTCTTCTTAGGCAGTCCCTCGGAACCGAGGATGACTTGTTTCCACATTAAAAATGAGTTCATAGGTGGCTGATTAGTCCTATAAACTTAGCGGTGCTGTGAAGTGTATCCGCTGTAGCATTGATGCTGCAGTTGGGACATAAATGGATCGTTTAATACGGATCATTAAACATGGCAATAGGTTTCCACCTGTCAGACACCCAATTGACTAAACATATACACGGGGCTAACAACAGAAAACGCTGCAAAAACTCAGCAGGCCAGGCGACATCAGTTCTGACGAAGGGTCATCGACCTGAAACGTTGACTCTGTTTCTCTCTCTGCGGATGTTGCCTGGCCTGCTGAGTTTTTCCAGCGTTTTCTGTTGCTATTTCGGACTTCCAGCATCCGCAGTATTTTGCTATCGTATACACAGGGCTGCTGCTCCCCTCGACTTTTGCATCAATAGCTTGTCAGATCATGTCTTGGTCTGATGGGAGGCTGTTGTCTGCCATGGGCACAAGACTGATTGAAAGTAAAATAAACTTGATACAGTTTAGTATACAGGCTGATTATATAGGTAAACATGAAACACACACATGGCTGCAAATCAAAGTACTCCATTGTATACAAAGTTATTTGAGATGTGATAAGACGCTGTACATGTGCAAGATTTTTGGTGCGTGCAAGTTTGGGGAATCGGATGATGCAATCAGGCCCATTTGAGATCCCTGCAGTTTGCCACACTTCAGCTAGTGTGGCTTGTACCTAATGTTTGAGCAATTTTTTATTTGTTCAAGGGATGTGGGCGTTGCTGGCAAGACCAGCATTTATTGCCCATCCCTAATTGCCCTTGAGAAGGTGGTGGTGAGCCGCCGCCTTGAACCGCTGCAGTCCATGTGGTGAAGGTACTCCCACAGTGCTGTTAGGGAGGGAGTTCCAGGATTTTGACCCAGTGACAATGAAGGAACGGCGATATACTTCCAAGTCAGGATGGCGTGTGACTTGGAGGTGATGGTGTTCCCATGCGTCTGCTGCCCTTGTCCTTCTAGGTGGAAGAGGTCGCGGGTTTGGGAGGTGCTGCCGAAGAAGCCTTGGCGAGTTGCTGCAGTGCATCTTGTAGATGGTATAAACTGCAGCCACGGTGCGCCAGTGGTGGAGAGAGTGAATGTTTAAGGTGGTGGATGGGGTGCCAATCAAGCGGGCTGCTTTGTCTTGGATGGTGACGAGCTTCTTGAGTGTTATTGGAGCTGCACTCATCCAGGCAACTGGAGAGTATTCCATCACACTCCTGACTTGTGCCTTGTAGATGGTGGAAAAGCTTTGGGAAGTCAGGAGGTGAGACACTCGCTGCAGAATACCCAGCCTCTGACCTGCTCTTGTTGCCACAGTATTTATGTGGCTGGTCCAGTTAAGTTTCTGGTCGGTGGTGTCCCCCAGGATGTTGATGGTGGGCGATTTGGCGATGGTAATGCCGTTCAATGTCAAGGGGCGCTGGTTAGGCTCTCGCTTGTTGGAGATTGTCATTGCCTGGCACTTGTGTGGCACGAATATTACTTGTCACTTATCAGCCCAAACCTGAATGCCGTTCAGGTCTTGCTGCATGCAAGCATTGACTGTTTCATTATCTGAGGAGTTGCAAATGGCACTGAACACTGTGCAGTCATCAGTGAACATCACCATTTCTGACCTTATGTTGGAGGGAAGATCATTGATGAAGCAGCTGAAGATGTTTGGGCCTAGGACACTGCCCTGAGGAACTCCTGCAGCGATGTGCTGACGCTGTGATGATTGATCTTCAACCACTGCAACTATCTTCCTATGTGCCAGGTATGACTCCAGCCAGTGGAGAATTTTCCCCCCCGGTTCCCATTGACTTCAGTTTTACTAGGGCTCCTTGATGCCACACTCGGTCAAATGCTGCCTTGATGTCAAGGGCAGTCACACTCACCTCACCTCTGGAATTCAGCTCCTTTGTCCATGTTTGGACCAAGGCTGCAATGAGGTCTGGAGCCGAGTGATCTAGGAGAGCTGCTAAACATGAGCTAAATTTTTTTGTTAACCAAATGGGTTGTGCCAGTAAATTTCTTGGTGCCTCAGAGGAGCGTAGCTACCTGATCTAAGTTCGTTCTCAGGCTTGTTCAAATTTACATACAACGATCCAATTTGGAAATGTTCATTAAAATCCTCTGCTTTTTATCATGGTCGAAGTTTTTTATGTTTTGGTGCTGCAAATTTGATTTGTCTCCGTTCCCTTATTGTTGTATCTGAAGTCACCTTGTATTTAGTGAGCCATGTAATGCTGTACTGTGAGAATTCTGACTGATCACTCATCGAGCAGGAGATGGGTTGAGCAGACAATATTGTGGTCTTACAAGGGAGAAAAAAGCAACATGGCTATATTTGTGATATTCCGTAATATACCCCGATTAATGTGATTGTAGGGTTAGAAATTCCTATTTGGATATAACTTGTTTATAAATCTGTGTGCAATATTAATTGTGCTTGTCTTCATTGTGTGCATGTGTTTTTGGATGAGGGTGAAGCTTCATTAGTCTTTCTCTGTGGAATACACCATCTGTGATTAACCTGCTCCCAGCAACAGCCACTACTCTGAACGAGCCATAAGGAGGTGCATCAGAGTGATCTGGGACATCTTCCCATGATATTTCCCTCCTGGTCCATGGGGAAATGCCTGGTCTCTGGCCATTCTGTGAAGCAGAAGGGCTGGAAACACCCATGTTGCATTAGCCCAAGCACTTCAGAGGGTTGGAGACAGATTGTTAGCCAAATTCTAAAGCCAAGGATGAGCTACGAAGTCATCCACAGTCAGAGCAGCTGTTCTGGATATTTTTTGTTTGAATATACCTTATACAGTATAAGTAACGATGAACTGCCACATTCCAGGTGCAGTAGGATTGTAGTTTTGAGTTTCCTGATGGCCAAGGATGTTTCTCTTCATGTGGCATAGAGCAACACAGGCTCAATCTCTGTGTTTGCGATGGGTTAGCTCATTTCAGTTCGGGTAGCAGTGGTAGTAACTACTGTTTGCATCAGTTTCCTTGGAAGGGGAACAGAAGTCAGTCAAAGTCAGTCAAGGTTCCTGGACCTGATTGCTATCTGATGACCCCTATTGGAAAGTGCACATAAGAGTAGATTGGATTCGGCTGTGATGGTCCCTGTTGTCAAATAGCCTGATATTCACGACCTTGGCACACCTTGGAAGAGAACACTTCTGGTATCAACAAGTTGGCCCTCTGAGGAGAATTTTTGAGTGAGGGGGGGCATGGAGAGATGTGATGTTCAAATTGGATGATACAAAGACATTTTGTAAGGGATTCAACTAGTTTCATAATTAACATCGGAAAATTAATTAGAAAGAAAGTCCGTACCAGTAATGGCCTCTGCATTCTGGTGTCTGATTTGGTTGTGCTGCCCCCTGCTATCAAATAGCTTATCAACACTCATTGCCTTGGCTCATAACTTGGTCAAGATGTCGGTGTTGCCATACCTAGTAAGAATTGGCCCCTTCAGGCCTGGAAAACTTTGGGAGGGAGAAGAGACATGATGGTCAGGTAATGAATAACGAGTCTTTATCTGGCACTCCAGTGCAGTACTGAGGGAGTGCTGCTCTGTCGGATGAGACATTAAACTGAGGCCCCGTCTGCTTTCTCGGGTGTAGGTAAAAGATCCCATGACACTATTTCAAAGAAGAGCAGGGGATTTATTCCTGGTGTCCTGGCCAATATTTATCCCTCAATCAGCATCACTAAAAACAGATTATCTGGTCATATTACGTTGTTTGTGGGAGCTTGCTGTGCACAGGTCATTATTACGTTGTTTGTGGGAGCTTGCTGTGCACAAATTGGCTGCCGTGTTTCCTACATTACAACAGTGACAACACTTCAAAAAGTACTTCATTGGCTGTAAAGCGCTTTGGGACATCCGGTGGTCGTGAAAGGCGCTATAGAAATGCAAGTCTTTCTTTCAAGTCTTTTTTAAAAAGCTGGTGTCCTATATTTCTTTGATTGTCCAACATGCGGTTGCCTCAGTGCATAAGTAAAATACTGCGGATGCTGGAAATCTGAAATAAAAAACAAACTGCTGGAAATACTCAGCAGGTCAGGCAGCATCTGCGAAGAGAGAAACAGAGTTAACGTTTCAGGGCGATGATCGACCTGAAACGTTAACTCTGTTGTTCTCTCCACAGATGCTACCTGACCTGCTGAGTATTTTCAGCATTTTCTGTTCTTGCCTCGGTGCATAGGTTGTTTTTACCCTGTTCAGAATTTGTGCTTTCTTGTTTTTCTTCAAGTACCTCAGAGATCTTGTCTTTATGAGGATTTTACCTTTTATTCCCTTGTTTATCTCCTTGGGGCCCTGGCCTGTTATGCAAGTGGGACATTGATGCAAGCACTTCTACAAATGCAAAAACACTCCTCATTGATGCTTGTTTTTGAAGTTCTATTCCAGCAGCTGCTGCTGTTTTAGTGGCTTACTTACTTGCTGATATAATGGCAGGAATAAAGAACACGCGTGGTAGCCAATTTGCATGCAGCAAGGTCCCACAATCGGCAGTGGGCGAAAGGATCGGTTTTGGTGTTGATGGTGAAGGACTAAATGTTGGCCAGGAAAACAACAACTTGCATTTATATGGTGCCATTAATGTCCCCTGGCTCTTCACAGGAGCGTTATAAGACAAAAATTGACACCAAGCCAAGGAAGGTGATGTTGGGACAGGTGATTAAAAGCTTGATCAAAGAGGTGGGTTTTAAGGAGCATCTTAAAGGGAACTTTAGGATCTGGACGGCTGACACGCTGCCACTAATGTCGGCGCACTAGGAAAACTCCCCAGCTCTGTGAGAGGACGTATAATCAATGTTCCCTGTATGTTTGTTTGGCGTCTTGCGTGGGCCATTCAAAATACTGCACTTCTGCGGTTTTTCTCACTAAAGCCAGCTGCGCGCGGGTCCCTGGAGCGCTGCACGGCCGTCGCAGCTTACAGGGAACATTGCATATCATCTTTTCATATCTACCCAAAGAAGCTCAGTTCAATGTCTCACCCAAAAGACAGCACCTCTGGCAATACAGCATTCCATCAGTATTGCACTGAAGCATCAGACTAGATTATGTGCTCACATTCCTGGAGTGGGGCCTCCATCCATGACGAACTGATTCAGAAGCTGGAGAGCTGCCAAGTTACCAAGCAGCAAGCAGGAGCAGCGACGACGACCCGCTACAGCACGTCGGCCGGCAGCTCCTCGGCGGGAAGCTCGCAGTCCGACTGGGAGGAGGGGGAGCCGGGCACGGCGGCCAGAGGCCGGACCGTGAGCGGGAGAAGCAGGCCACCACATCGTGAAGCCGGCAACAGTGAGGAGGAGGACGGGGTGGACGGAGCGGCTGAAGGACATCGCGTTCCCACTGCCATTAGATGCCATTAAATTGACTTTTTCAGAACACGGCGCTGGAGAATAGCTGACGTGTCTCTGTGAGCTCCCACAGCTTTATTGTGGGAGTGATTGGGGAGTAAGCATTCCATTGTACTAGTTACATATGGCAAATAAAATATCTTGAAGTTGTTGTCCTGCCCAACATTTAGCCCTCGATCATCAACACCAAACAGATCAATTGGTCTGTTATTTCATTACTATTTGTGGGACCATGTTGCCCAGTCCAAAGCTCCTGTTGCCGGTATCAGTATATGAAGGCTGAAAACATTCCTGTGACATTTGTCTGCCCACTATTTCTAAGGTGGCTTTTAACCCATTTATTTTAAATAGCGCCCACTGAAATGTGTCATCTGCTAATATCGGCAACAGAAATTTCTAGGCTAATGTGACAATCGGGATACACTCTGCTCATTGTAGTTTGTCCGCGTCACAAAGGAATTAACTAGCGAGCTGTTATCTAGCTCAGGCAGGGCTGATCATATGCAGCCTTGTACCTACTTGCCTAATATGTGGTTTACATGTGTGTGACTTAGTTTTTCATGTTTTGCCTCCATTGGTTGAGAGATTTATCCAGTGAATTGTCCAGGTATAAGCGTATTGTGGTGTACTGTACAGACTTTGCACTTTGTGACAAATGTAAGACAGTCAGAGTGCTGAATGCTTCGGAGTTGCAGCCTGAAACTGACGAGCTGCAAAGGTCCCCAATCAAGCGATTCAATTCTCATCTGAACTTGTATTTACCTAAACGGTTACACGTTTGTGGCCATAAAGGAACACTGCTGCAGGTTAATAGAATACATTTGTATATTACAGTACATGGCATAACACTCCTTGTTATAAAAAGCAGATTCTCCTCAGACATCTGTTTGTGTATATTATCTTTCCCTTTGACAGTCTTGTCAAAAAATTATACTACAAAGTAGATCTGACGATATCCTTTACTGTACAATATGGTGATTGTTTCTAATGCATTGAGGATGTATTCACAAAATATTTAAGAAAGACTTGCATTTATATAATGTAGGAAACGTGGCAGCCAATTTGCGCACAGCAAGCTCCCACAAATAGCAGTGTGATAATGACCAGATCATTTTTTTAGTCATGTTGGTTGAGGGATAAATGTTAGCCATGACACACGGGATAACTCCCCTGCTCTTCTTCGTATCGTGCCTTGGGATCTTTTACATCCACCTGAGAGGGCGGGCAGACAGGGCCTCAGTTTAGCGTCTCCTCCGAAGGTTGGCACCTCCAACAGCGCGGCACTCCCTCAGCATTGCAATGGACTGTCGGCCTAGAAGTCTGTGGAGTGGGACTGAACCCACGACCTTCTGAACCACACTGGTACTAGATTGATGTCTGCATCCATTCATGTTTTATGCATTATAGGCAGTTTGACCAATTTCGATGAGATGTTAAACCCTCAGGTGGACGTAAAAGATCCCACAGCACTATTTGAAGAAGAGCAGGAGAGTTCTCCCCCATGTCCTGCCGAATTGGCAAAATAATTAAATACCTACAGTTGCAAATACTCCCTGCCCATTTCCATTTATCCTTTGTCTGGCTACAGTGGAAGTGCTTTTACAGGACCAGTCTGGGTCATGGCTCCTATTCTGATTGTGAGGAAACTGAACCAAATCAGCTTTTTTTCCCCCAATATTGACTCTGCTCCCATTTTGCCACTAAACGAGGTGTAAAATTACTTTGTGCAGTAATCTTAACCTTGGATATCTTAGGGTGGAGTTTCCACTTTGGACGCAATGTGGAATTGCTCTCAATGCGCTTGACATTGAAATATAGTTCAAGTTTCTGCTAAATTTCATTAGCATAATCATAAATATAAAATCTTCCATGAGCCTGCACAATAGAATGCAATTTTTTTCTTCCCGTTAAAAAGTATTCTTTGTATTTAAGAATGGTAACCCGGTGCAGTTTTATTAATGCAGCTGAAAATGGGTTGATCACCGTTGTAATTTTTAATATGGGTGTCGAGTCTTCTGCCTATGAGTAACCTAATTTAAAATCACTGCAAATGACTGTTAAAAAAAAAACTGAACCATGTAATAGTTTAATTGGTGTACACTAGTCAGTTTCTTAACATTTTTGATGTGGAAAAACTTTCAAAATGTGCCTGTGCACCTAAGAAGTTGAGCACAATTTGAAGAGTCTTCCCGAACCAGCACAATTGGTGGAATCTCGCAATTTTGACCTGGAGGCGGGACCTGTTTCGGGCAAATTAAATCTTGAACGTAAGAGATTGCCGAAAACACGAGCTAAGTGGTTTTGGGCATAACTTGAGTCTAACCTTCCAGAGATGTCGGGGAACATAGGGTCTGATGAAAGGGAGGAACTGAAAGAAATCAGTATTTGTAGGGAAATGGTGTTAAGGAAATTGATGGGATTGAAGGCCGATAAATCCCCAGGGCCTGACAATCTACATCCCAGGGTACTTAAGGAAGTGGCCCTAGAAATAGTAGATGCATTGCTGATCATCTTCCAACATTCGATGGAATCTGGAACAGTACCTGTGGATTGGAGGGTAGCTAATGTTACCCCACTATTCAAAAAAGGTGGTAGAGAGAAAATGGGGAATTACAGACTGGTAAGCCTGACATCAGTAGTGGGGAAAATGCTAGAGTCCATTATAAAAGATGTTGGAAAACAGTGACAGGATCGGACAAAGTCAACATGGATTTACAAAGGGTAAATCGTGCTTGACTAATCTACTGGAATTTTTTGAGGATGTAACTGGTAAAATAGATAAGGGAGAACCAGTGGATGTGGTGTATTTGGACTTTCAGTAGGCTTTCAATAAGGTCCCGCATAAGAGATTAGCGTGTAAAGTTAAGGCACATGGGATTGGGGGCAAGGTACTGACTTGGATAGAGAACTGGTTGGCAGACAGAAAGCAAAGAGTTGGCATAAACTGGTCTTTTTCTGAGTGGCAGGCAGTGACTAGTGGGGTACCGCAGGGATCGGTCATTGGACCCCAGCTATTCACAATATATATTAATGATCTAGACAAGGGAACTAGATGTAATATCTCCAAATTTGCAGACGACACAAAGCTGGGTGGGCGTGTGTGCTGTGAGGAGGATGCCGAGAAACTCCAGGATGATTTGGACAGGTTGGGTGATTGGGCAGAAGCATGGCAGATGCAATATAAATGCGAGGTTATCCACTTTGGTAGCAAAAACAAGAAGGCAGATTATTATCTGAATGGCAATAGATTGGGAGAAGGGGAAGTGCAACGAGATCTGGGTGTCCTTGTGTACCAGTCGCTGAAGGTAAGCATGCAGGTGCAGCAGGCGGTTAAGAAGGCAAATGGTATGTTGGCCTTTGTAGCAAGAGAGTTTGAGTACAGGAACAAGGATGTCTTGCTGCAGTTGTACAAGGCTTGGGTGAGACCACACCTTGAGTATTGTGTGCAGTTTTGGTCGCCTTATCTGAGGAAGGATGTTCTTGCCATGGAAGGAGTTCAGCGAAGATTCACCAGGCTGATACCTGGGATGGCAGGAATGACGTATGAGGAGAGATTGGATCGATTGGGCTTGTACTCGCTGGAGTTTAGAAGAATGAGAGGGGATCTCATCAAAACTTATAAAATTCTAACAGGACTGGACAGACTAGATGCTGGAAGGATGTTCCTGATGGTCAGGGAGTCCAGAACCAGGGGTCACAATCTAAGGATAAGGGGTAAGCCATTTAGGACAGAGATGAGGAGGAATTTCTTCACCCAGAGAGTGGTGAAGCTGTGGAATTCTCTACCACAAGGCAGTAGAGGCCAATTCATTAAATATATTCAGGAAGGAGTTGGATATATTTCTCAAGGCTAAAGGGATCAAGGGGTATGGGGAGAAGGCAAGGACCGGGTACTGAATTTGGATGATCAGCCATGATCTCATTGAATGGCGGAGCAGGCTCGAGGGGCCGAATGGCCTACTCCTGCTCCTATCTTCTATGTTTACCTACACCTGAGAGAGCAAAAGACGCACCTCTGACAGTGCAGCACTCCCTCAGTACTGCACTGGAGTGTCAGCCTAGATTTATGTGCTCGAAGTCCCTTTTGCACGTAATGGGTGCAGCAAGTTATACCCTGCAATAATATTTTTTTGTTAACTATTTTCAGCAATTTTTCCATTGGGGCACAGCTGATTGCCTCCCTGCTGGCACAAATGAGGCTGGGGAATTGCATTCTTACATTAACTTGCAAAGATTCCCCTCCCACTAAAAATAGTTGGTCACAATAAGGATGATGTAACAAAAATACATTAATTTAACATCATTGCTGTCACTGTAGGGTATTGTTCGTTGAGCTATCGGTTTAATGGTGAAATGCTTATAATGCCAAATGTACTGAATTATTTAAAACTTGACTTTGCTGATGTCAAATTGCTACCAACATGCAGCAGATCATTGAAATGTAGGGAAGGTGAAAATGGATATCCTTCCTATTTTGATAGATTTTAGAAGGATTTTTTCGGGTTGTGTGATACTCTTGGTGTTTTCTTACACCATTTGCTCCCCTGTACTCCTGAAAGTGCTGACGTTTGCTGGGTGTCGACAAGCTCTCCATTACTACACTCCCAGTGGCCAGTGGCCATTGTTGGTGTGTGACCATAGGCAGTGAGTGTTGCCAAGCTACTGGACCGTAGAGAGTACCAAGCTGAGTTTGAACCTGTTCTCCCAACCGCAGGTGCATTTTCCATGATGTTCACTAGCTGGCAATTAGAGAGCTGAGTTTACCCCTCCCGAGACCAATTGTAGTTCCCTCCCCATTGGCCTGTTTGGGATCAGCTAACTCCGCACTGGCTGCGGATCAAACCTGGGGCTGGATCTTCCGGACCTGTGTACGAAGCACCACCCCACATGGTGTATTTAAGCCACCCCGGAGCTCCTGCTGTTTGGCTGTAAGAATTTCCATTGATGCTGCTTGAGCTCGGTACATTTTTACATCACAACACAGCAAGCTTAGGCTTCAGAAACAAAACAGAAAAAGCAAGTAAAGCAGATTCCATAATGTACCTCCTTTTAAGGAATTTGAGATGGAATTTAGATTAGCCAGGATTTAAAATGTCGTTACGGTTCAGTGGGCAGTAATCCACCATTCTGTTGCATTTTGCCTGTGTTGAAATTATGATTGTTTACATATCTCTCTAAGTTGTTTTGTGCAAAGTATCTCTGGGGCTGCCAGCCCAAGACTTGCTTGCGTAGCTTCTCTGTCTTGGTACATGGCCATTGAAATCTCATAATCAAAATCACATCTCTTATCGTGACAAGTTGTCTACCTACCTACTCATCACTGCCACTGAATTTTCCAAAACTCTCCTGATGCATTTTACTTCAAATCTTCAGAATTTTCTCTGCAACTTGTTTCAGCGTTACCAGTACTTCACAAGATTAAAACCTTGCTTTGGTTTAAACTGCACCTTCGGTTGAGTACCATTCGTTCTCCATGATGCCACTTGTGAGCCTGTGCAAGTAGAAATGTATTTGTCTGGGAGAGCATCTTAACAGCCCTGCAGAGCTTGGGGTATTCCACCTTTCCACCAGTTGTGTCCCTCTTTAAATATATACTACAGGAAACTGTGATATCCGGCACCGACGGGACCGAGCTGTTGCCGATCTATCAAAACTGCCGGACATACAAAGTTAATGTTGAAGCATACGGAGGTTTTCATCTCCGTATCTGACAACAAACACTGTTCTTTAGCAACAGCTTCTAAAGAGTCGTCTGCAGCTGCAAGCGTCTCTAGCTGAAGCTGTCGCTATAGCTACAGACCTTGCAGCGCCTGACTTGGGGGAAAAAAAGAACGAGATCTAAAAAAACTTACAGAAAACGGCTCCTGATTTTTGCCGTTAGATCGAGTATTCCGGACATACAACCTCCGGATAAACCAAAGTTTCCTGTACTTGATTTCTCTTGATGTTGCACATGGTGTCAAGACCAAGTGTAGTCTTCAGGTGAAGTGGGGTATATATCCTATATCAAATATAATTACCTGATACAAAAGCAAGTGGTTTGGATAGTTGTCAGTGTGTGCATTAGGCTAAGAGAAAGGTCCGGTGTGTTGGCATCCGAGAGCAAATTCTCTGGGCCTTGCTATGCTGTCCTTAACCGTCAGGGATGACAAATTTGATTATTCACCTAATGAACTGTCTGTCCTTTTGTAGGAGAGAGGAGGAAATAACTCATTCACTCGTGATGCCCTCACCCTTAAATACAAGCTGGACAATGAGTTTGAGTTGCTGTTTGTGGTGAGTATTCAACAGACTAAAGATAATTCCTAAATATATAAAGCGCAGCAGGAGGTCATTCTGCCCATGGTTCCTGTGCTGGTTATCTGAGGTTAATGTCAATGATACCAAGAGATGTGCATAGAATTCTGGGGGCTGTAGCCGTGGTTTATTTCGGGCTAATCTAGGTGTTTGTAGTGCTTATTGAAGTGGATGTGAAAGAAGTAGTTGCTTAAATGGGAGTACAGTGAAATCTGTACAATTGGACACCAAAAAAAAAGGACACTATTGACAGTCCCAAATAACTTGCATTATAATAGCTATAAGCTGCACTGTAAAACCGCGGGCATTCGCAAATTAACAAGCCTTCAATTAACTGAGTCCATGTGCAACTGAAAACACTGGAAATACAGGAAAGTGCGATGTGACAGCGGGTGAAGAAAATGGCTTTTGTGTAATGGAGATCTATTTACCCAGAATGCACCATGGCCCAGAAACCCCTCTATCTCAGGGATTGAATGCTTGCACGGCTCTTATCCCAGAGATAAGAGGGCTTCTCTGCCACTATGGATGCTGGGTAAAGAGCTCCCATTCCACAGAAGCCAGGAGCTGCCCTGGAATGACCGGTACAGTCGCAAAATGCGGCATGGGTCGCCAGGGCGCTGCCTCTAGATTATTTACTTGGAGATCATCGCATTAAATTTCCCACCACAGTGCACCCCCCCCCCCCCCCCCCCAAATGGCCTCACCTGACCTCTGCCGCAGAGAGCCGTGACCACGTGGAGCGCAGTCGGGAGGGGGCTGGAGAGTTGGGAATCGTGGGTGTCGACATTCGGGAGTGGATCTGATGTGGGGTGGTCTCAGCATTCGGAGGGGATCTCTGAAATCAGGGCTAAGAAGAGATGGAGACTGGGGAATGGAGGCTCGGAGGGAGCGATTGGGGGCTTGGGGAGAAATGGGAATGTGGGCTCGGGAAGCGAAGGGGACTGGGACAAGAGGAAGGGGCTAGGAGCGAGGAGATTGAGGCGGGAGTGCACCATAATACTCTGCAGAGCCTGGAGCTGTAGCAACAACATGGAGTGGAAGTAGTACTGAGAGAGAAGCAGCCAGGGTAGTGGAAGAATCGAGGGGGAAGGTTCTTAAACTGAGGGCTATTCGGCTGTGGGATCATTCACCACTTGTGGCTATTGAGGTAGAGACTAATTAATTGAAAGGGAAGGGGATAAATATCTGAAAGGGCAAAATATAAAAGGATCTGGGGGTTACAGGAGCGAGCGCCAGCACCAGGGGCTGAAGGCCTCCTCCTGTGCTGTCATTTCTCGGTTTTCCTCCTTCGCCTGCTCACGGCTAGCCTCCTGGTTCTTGGCAGCCTGCACTGTTGTGCAGGAAGTTCCAACATAGCAGATCCCAGAATCAGGACATCCTTCACTCAATGGGAAAGGACCTCATTTTGGCAATGAACTGAAATCGCATGCTGGCAGGGCTTCAGAATTCGGCCCGATCCCAAGTGAGGGCGAAAAAAAGACGGAACATTGCAGGAGATGCAGCCAATCCTTGGCTCATCTGGTTTACTGCACATACAATGAGCATTTTGAAAATAAGGTCACTTCCAAATAAAGGACACCAGATGCAAGTCCCTTCGGTGTTCCTAATTTACAGGTTTCACTATAACTTCAATACTAAGTGCGGAGTATGTGTTGATTTACTTTAACGCTGTGCACAGCAAGAAAATTTACTGCGTAAGTTTCTTCCAGTATTTACTGTATTGAGCTGGAAATGCCAACGTTGATTCCACTGCGTTAGATTGAGTTCTGTGTGCGCACATGGTACACTTCCTAAATCCAATGTTCTGCAGGTTGAAGGGAGAGAGTGCTGCTCAGCCTTTGTATTTCCTGCCCCGAGTAGCAGACTGAAACCCAGGCCTCCATCCATATTGCTGTGAAATAAACCAGTGGGAGGTGCTGGAGCATTCCTTGGGGAAATGATTCTCCCTCATATTTCCCCATGTCCCTTGGGAGACATGGGGGCTTGGGGGTGCCGCACTTGCCACAAGGTGAGATTGGAAACTTAGTGGTGTGAGGGTTCAATGGTAAGGCCCTTTAGTGCTTCCACACACTGCACTAGCCGAACCCAGACACGTGTACTGTGTTAATATATAATATGATGAAGCAGTGGCCAGGGTAGGTTGAGTGCGCTGCTGCAGAAGGCAGGTCACAGTCTGGGCTATCGTCTGTGAACATTGCGCTACTGTCAGCAAGTGCAGTAGAGGGATAAATGTCAGCATAAATGGAGCCGCTCCTGGGGAAAAACCTGCTCTTTTCCTTATCTGGGAAGTGCGAAACTGGTGGCAGAATTGCATAACTGCCGGAGTTCAGTGGTGGAGTGATCGAGAAAGGAGAAGACTGTCGTGTACTGGTGCTTGTTACATTGCCCAACTGTCTAAAACACACGTGGCATCACTGCTCTCAGCGAATCCCGAGATATTAACCCTCCAATCTAATCTATGGTTTTGGGCAATAGCTGAGCTTTGTGCCCAGGGGCTTACCACAGGCCTGTTAACTTGCAGCAACCTGTAATGCTTCATATTTATTTTGTGCCGTTGAGGCAAATTCTAAATACTCCAGGGTGAAATGGAATAGTTTACGAGACTGATTTTAGGACATGTGGTTATAAATATCAGAACAAGACCCAGTTCATTTAGGGGCATTTCTCCTCTCACTTTACCCTGCAGGTGGGCTACCAAAAAATCTTGACACTAACGTATATAGACAAGTTTATTGATGATATCCACATGCAATTTCGAGATAAATATAGGAACCAGTTACAACAGCAAGGGGTGCTGGGCCTCCTCAACGGTTCCTTTGACTTTTCGGATGACTTCAGAGGCCTCCTGAGGTAAGAGAATGAAACCTTTCATGTTTCAGAATTTCCTTTTCTGGATCTAATAAGATGTCGCACTTTCCAGGCGTGCGGAATAACAGTTGCCACTTGCAGTAATCACACGAGAGACTTGAAGCAAGGCTATGATGAGGCAACAGTAGAGGTGGGCATCTTAACTATTGATTCCAGAGGGATATACACAATGGAAATGTTCACATCTCTGGAGATAGTAGAGCTCCTCGAGACAGGGAATCAAATTAAAAGGAAAGACTAGAAAACAGGACTCTTCAGCCTTGAAAGTTGGAGACCAAGAAGAGGCTTAGAGAGATATGCAAGGTATTTAAATGGTATTGAAAAGCAAAAGCTGGGGCATTATTTCAAGATATGCCACAGGTTCAAACTGGTGAAAAAGCATTTTTAGGCTTGATGCTGGATGGACTCTCGCAAGGATAAATAGGGCCGTCACAAGGACTTTAAACTGGTAAATGGTTGGAGTGGGGGAGGACTCCGGTGGAAATTGTAGCACAAATAATAGTTCAAAAACAAACCAAAGGGAAGAGAGTAGAGTAACAGTCAGAAATTGTGCTTTAGGCACTACAGGTCAAGGGAAAACTAAAAGATGTAAAGCGATTAAACCAGGAGAGAGAAATAAGGGCAGGCTTAGGGTGTGTGGCCCAAATAAGCGTTCCTTATACAAACACACGGAGTGTAAGGAATAAATTGAAGAACTGCCGGCGCTTGTGTGGTGTGAATGGACTTGTGCGTCACAGAATGGTGAAGGCAAAAACCTTGGACCCATTTAAGAAACTGGATGCTGTGATAGAGCGACTGTAGATTTTTCTAGTTGGGTAAACCAGGATGGACCCAATGGGTTTCTCTATCCATGTTTAATCTTGACTGTTTCAAAGATCAGTATTTGCTCAGTACCCATTTCTTCCACTCGAGGTCTCTAACATGAGATATCGTGGGGGTAATCACATTCTTCTAAACTTCCCAACCTCTCAGTGGATGGTTTACTCCACTCAGAGAGAGGGAAACCAGGGATTAGAATTCCTCCTAGTTTCTTTTTCTGTTGTGGTGGAGCAGATATCACTGCCAGGGGGTGGGGGGTTTATGTCATTCTGTGTCTCCTCAAACACATCTTGTCAGGCTGTGGTCTTTGTGCAGATGGCCTGCACTCTAATTGCTGTCACTGCCTGACAAGACATGTTTGAGGAAAAGCTAAAAGGGCGGTGGTGGTGAGAGATGTTGCGGTATGCTGCAGTTGGCCTCAGCACCTTTAGCTAGGTTGGCAGGGGGGGAGGAATCAGCCAAGGCTCCAATTCCTGATCCCTCTCCAGCACCCCCTGATAGAAAGTACATGTGCGGACGATGGGTGAGGACAGGATCATGCTTAGTTGTGATGCCCCCACAGTAAAATAATCTGCTTGCATTCCACTGCCTAGATTCTCACATTAAGAATGGACACTTATGTGAGGTCCTAAAGGGCTACCAGGACCTGTGGAATTGTACCAACTATTGAGAACATAAGAAACAGGAGCAGGAGTAGACCATTCAGCCCTTCGAGCCTGCTCCACCATTCAATAAGATCATGCCATCTTCAACCTCAACTCCACCTTCCCGCACACTTCCTCTATCCCTTTTAGTATCCAAAAATCTATCAATCTGTGTCTTGAATATACTTAACGACTAAGCATCCACAGCCCTCCGTGGTAGAGAATTCCAAAAATTCACAACCTTTTGAGTGAAGAAATTTCTCTTCATCTCAGTCCTAAATGGCCGACCCCTTATTCTGAGTCTGTGACCTAGTTCTAGACTCCCCAGCCAGGGAGAGACAAAATAAAAGAATTGTGTTTATCACAGTATGAATAATATTTAGTCCCTTGAAACTAGAAATCCAGTGACAACACTATCTTCTTTGTTTATAAAAAAGAACTGCCTGTTTTGTCCAGTTGTGATTGGATAATTCTGCTCCTGATCCATTACATTTTGTCGGTGGTCTTTAGGGCTGCTGAGGGACGCACCAAAGGAAAAGCACCACCTGTCATGAAAACATTCGAACAATCTGATAAATCAAAGAAAACTGTGAAATCTATGATAGAAATCCGTGGAGAAAAGGGGAAGGAGAACAAGAAAAACAAGAAGGAAGGTAAGTCATGGTGCATTGGCAGAGGGGGTGGCTCAGATAGTGTAATGTGCTGCAGAGAAAAAGAACGGCTGTAATCAACAGGGTGCGGAGTAAAGAGCAAATCATCAGAGTGCACGGCCTTAAATGGGAGAAAACCTTTGTTTCAGGAAGCATCTAAGTGTTAGAGGAAGATCTTCACTGTGACTGTCTCTCTGCTGTCCCTTGTGTTAGTATTTTATGCTTTTGGAGCTGCTGGTTAGCGCAGATATTTTATATGGAGCTCCTCCTGCTGTGACAGAATGTGAGGCTCTAGTCTAATGACACGAGCCACTGCTGCTCATCGTGCCACACGAGAGGGAGTTCGATGCAGATGTCTGCTCTCAAACTGCCTGCAGTCAGCATGGCGGCAAGAGATAAGTGAAAGACACCAGTAAGTATACTGAGATCTCTTTAGAACACTTGAGTGATTTGATACAATACACACTCCACTTTAATGTAGCGACTTAATGTTCAACTGTAGCGTGTCACAGGATTGTTCGGTCAGAGGTTCGTATCTGGAAGTCCTCCTGACCAGGTTCCCCCTCTGGCTGAGTGAGGATAAGGTGTGTATGCAGCTGGCCTGGTGTTTCCTGATGCTGAGGAGTTGCAGTCTCTGCTATGTTGGTGGAGGTAGTCGTGGAAAAGTGGAGACTTGCTATCCGCTCCGCCAAAAGAAAGTACCTTTCAACTCTGCTGATTACTGTGCGGTAAAGGCACTTGCTGGTGGAGCACTACCCTGTAGAGACCAGTGGGGCCATTCCCAGTCTCTGAGTTAGCTGGGCTCAGCCAGGACAAATTTTGGGACAAAAGAATTGTCCTCTGTACCCCTGGGGTACAGCTGGTGGGTGAGGAACCAGCCAGAGTTCTGCTCCTGCTCAGAAGTGTATATGTATGTGTGTTTGAGGAGGATTTCTGAGTGCAGGGTGCTGCGCATTTGCCAGCGGTAAATAAGGAGGAATCCCGGGCCGTGCACCAGCAATTTCCCAATGTGCAGGGGAGGCTTCCCCCTGGCAGCGCCATCCAAAACAAAAAGAAAGACTTGTATTTATAAAGCACCTTTCATGACCTCCGGACATGCCAAAGTGCTGCACAACCAATGAAGTATTATTTTGACGTGTAGTGACTGTTGTAACTTTTTGTTTGTTCCCCTCCTTCGTACAGGGAAACGCGGCAGCCAATTTGCGCACAGCAAGGTTCCACAAATAGCAATGTGATGACGACCAAATAATCTGTATTTTAATGATGTTGGTTGAGGGATAAATATTGGCCAGGACACCCTACTCTATAGTGCTATGGGATCTTTTTATGTCCACCCAAGTTGGCTCGGCTTAACGTCTCATCCGAAAGATGGCACTTCTGACAGTGCAGCACTCCCTCAGTGCTGCACTGGAGTGTCTGCCTAGATTTTTGTGCTCAAGTCCCCACAGCCTTCTCGCTCGGAGGTGAGACACGGCTGACAAAAATCAGCCTTGTGTTATAAATAAACTTGAGATCAGCAGAATTAGAAGAAAAAAGTTCCAAGGAAAAGTTGATTCTAGATTGTTTAATCTATCTTTTTTTAAAAAAGGTTAAAAACACTCAACTTTTAATCTGTGGGGGAATTGGAGGATACAAGCCCCTCTAATTTTTTAAGCTTATTACTTCTTGCCCTTGGGTTTGGGCTTCTTGGGTTACAAGGTAGGCAGTCTGTTCCTTACTATTGATATCGCTATAAGTATGAGAAGATTGTTGAGAATGATCTTGATGGGTCAATCTCTGGATGATGTATGTCTACAGAACACTGATTTAATACAATGTCCATGATTCTATCCTCTCCTGTAGGTGCTGATTCTTGGGGTATGATTCCCTGGGCACGGCTACCTCATGCAAGTGGCCATTATTTATTTCTGATTCTAGACTTTCAATGTCAGTCAGTTTTAGTGGGCGATTGAACCGTGGAGACACAACCGGCTCCAGTTCTGTCTTCGCCTACCATCCCCGCACATGCAGAGTTCACTGGATAGTGATCAGGTGGGGAGACCTTGAGGAACTTTTTGTTTGTCCCCCTCCCTCGTACAGGGATACTGAGGCCGGCTAACTTATCCCTGGAAATAAAACGTATACCAGTGAGCAATGTTCCCGCTAAGCTGTGCGTGTGCTAATCTGTAAGATCCCACGCAAGCTGCTCACAAGCTTTTACGTTGGAAATATCGCACATGCGCAGAAATTTAATGGGGCCGCACATTGAAAGTAACAGGCCACACAGAACATTGCCGGTGAGGTGCTGTTTTAATTGTCCTGCTTCAGTGATTCGTTTTATTTTTTAAAATTTTTGTTCCCATGCTGTAAGGAGACATATAGAGGAGCTGTTCTGAGAGTTTATTTTACACATGACTATGCCGTGGTGATGGTTTTTCTTTTCTCTCTTCTTTCTCTCTCTCTCTCTCTCTCTCTCTCTCTCTCTTGTATCCAGCCCCTGTACCCGAGGCGTCTGCAGCAGAAAAGAAAACTGAGGTCCAGTTAAAGACTGCCGGAACCGTGGCTGCAGGAGACGCCAACCAAAACGGTTTGACTCAGGAAGAAATCATCCAGAAGAATAGGGAGGAATTTTTCCGTAGAAAAATGGGGAAAGAGAAAAAAGAAATCTGGTGAGAAGGCGCCTTGTTTCCGAGGGGACAGAGTACTATTGGGTCAGCCAGCTGGTGGTGTTTTCTGGATGGACGTGCCTGATAATGGGTGATGCTGTAATGCTAATGATAAATCTGCCGTCCTTAACCGGTCTGGCCTATGTGACTCCAAACTCTTAACTGCCCTCTGAAATGGCCCAGCAAGCCACTCAGTAAGAAACAATAAGAATAAAACCGGACGGACCACCCGGCATCGACCTCGGCACCAGCTTCAGACACGACAATGGCACGCCCAGCCCAGTCGACCCTGCAAAGTCTTCCTCACTAATATCTGGGGACTTGTGCCAAAATTGGGAGAGCTGTCCCACAGACTAGTCAAGCAACAGCCTGACATAGTCATAGTCACAGAATCATACCTTTCAGCCAATGTCCCAAACTCCTCCATCACCATCCCTGGGTATGTCCTGTCCCACCGGCAGGACAGACCCACCAGGGGTGGCGGCACAGTGGCATACAGTTGGGAGGTAGTGGCCCTGGGAGTCCTTAACATTGACTCCGGACCCCATGAAGTCTCATGGCATCATGTCAAGCATGGGCAAGGTAACCTCCTGCTGATTACCACCTACCGCCCTCCCTCAGCTGCTGAATCAGTACTCTTCCATGTTGAACACCACTTGGAAGCACCGAGAGTAGCAAGGGCACAGAATGTACTCTGGGTGAGGGACTTCAATGTCCATCACCAAAAGTGGCTCGGTAGCACCACTACTGACCGAGCTGGCCGAGTCCTGAAGGACATAGCTGCCAGTCTGGGCCTGCGGCAGGTGGTGAGAGAACCAACACGAGGGAAACACCTACTTGACCTCGTCCTCCCCAATCTACCTGTTGCAGATGCAGCTGTCCATGACAGTAATGGTAGCAGTGACCACTGCACAGTCCTTGTGGAGACGAAGTCCCGTCTTCACACTGAGGACACCTTCCATCGTGTTAAACCCCGTGCTAAATGGTATAAATTCAGAACCGATCTAGCAGCTGAAAACTAGGCATCCATGAGACGCCGTGGGCCATCAGCAGCAGCTGATTGTATTCCACCACAATCTTTAACCTCATGGCCCGGCATATCTCTCGCTCTACCATTACCATCAAGCCAGGCGACCAACCCTTGTTCAATGAGGATTGTAGAAGGGCATGCCAGGAGCAGCACCAGGCATACCTAAAAATGAGGTGCCAACCTGGGGAAGGTGCAACACAGGACTACATGCATGCTAAACAACAGAAGCAGCATGCTATAGACCAAGCGAAGTGATCCCACAACCAACGGATCAGATCCAAGCACTGCAGTCCTGCCACATCGAGTCTTGAATGGTGGTGGACCATTAAACAACTAATGGGAGGAGGAGGCTCCATGAACATCCCCATCCTCAATGATGATGGAGCCCAGCACGTGAGTGTAAAAGACAAGGCTGAAGCATTTGCAACCATCTTCAGCTAGAAGTGCCGAGTGGATGATCCATATCAGCCTCCTCCTGCGGTCCCCACCATCACAGAAGCCAGTCTTCAGCCAATTCGATTCATTCCATGTGATATCAAGCAACAGTTCAATGCACTGATACAGCAAAGGCTAGGGGCCCAGACAACATCCCAGCTGTTTTGCTGAAGACTTGTGCTCCAGAACTAGCCGTGCCTCTAGCAAAGCTGTTCCAGTACAGCTACAACACTGTCATCTACCTGACAATGTGGAAAAGTGCCCAGGTATGTCCTGTCAACAAAAAACGGCCAATTCTCAATCATCATCAACAGTGCTATCAAGCAGCACTTACTCACCAATGACCTGCTCACCGATGCTCAGTTTGGGTTCCACCAAGACCACTCGGCTCCAGACCTCATTACAGCCTTGGTCCAAACATGGACAAAAGAGCTGAATTCCAAAGGTGAGGTGAGAGTGACTGCCCTTGACATCAAGGCAGCATTTGACCGAGTGTGGCATCAAGGAGCTCTAGTAAAACTGAAGTCCATGGGAATCAAGGGAAAGACTCTCCACTGGCTGGAGTCATACCTAGCACAAAGGAAGATGGTTGTGGTTGTTGGAGGCTAATCATCTCAAACCCAGGACATCACTGCAGGAGTTCCTCAGGGCAGTGTCCTAGGCCCAACCATCTTCAGTTGCTCCATCATAAGGTCAGAAGTAGGGATGTTCGCTGATGATTGCACAGTGTTCAGTTCCATTTGCAACTTCTCAGAAAATGAAGCAGTCCATGCCCACATGCAACAAGACCTGGACAACATTCAGGCTTGGTCCAAAAAGTGACAAGTAACATTCACACCACACAAGTGCCAGGCAATGACTATCTCCAACAAGAGATCGTTTAACCACTGACCCATGGCATTCAGTGGCATTACCATCGCCGAATCCCCTTACATTAACAACCTGGGGGTCACCATTGACCAGAAACTTAACTGGACCAGCCACACACATACTGTGGCTGCAAGAGCAGGTCAGAGGCTGGGTATTCTGCGGCAAGTGTCTCACCTCCTGACTCCCCAAAGCCTTTCCACCATCTACAAGGCACAAGTCAGGAGTGTGATGGAATACTCTCCACTTGCCTGGATGAGTGCAGCTCCAACAACACTCAAGAAGCTCGACACCATCCAGGACAAAGCAGCCCGCTTGATTGGCACCCCATCCACCACTTTAAATATTCACTCGCTCCACCACCGGCGCACTGTGGCTGCAGTGTGTACCATCTACAAGATGCACTGCAGCAACTCGCTAAGGCTTCTTCGGCAGCACCTCCCAAACTCGCAACCTCTTCCACCTAGAAGGACAAAGGCAGCAGGCACATTGGAACAACATCACCTGCAAGTTCCCCTCCAAGTCTCTCACCATCCTGACTTGGAAATTATATCGCTGTTCTTTCATAGTCGCTGGGTCAAAATCCTGGAACTCCCTCCCTAACAGCACTGTGGGAGTACCTTCACCACGTGGCCTGCAGCGGTTCAAGGCGGCGGCTCACCACCACCTTCTCCAGGACAATTCAGGATGGGCAATAAATGCTGGCTTTGCCAGCGACGCTCACATCCCAGGAACGAATAAAAAAAAAATAAAGTCTGCTGTTCTTGCTCGTTCCAGAGGTGGCACTACAACTCCTCTCGGCCTGTTACAACAGGCACAGCTTAAAGACTTTCTCCGCTACACTTTGTTAATAACACTTCTGTTGTTGTAAAACAACACTTGTGTATGTAAATATATTTACGTCACTTTCGACTTTGAGCCTCAGTTGAGAGCGCAGATCAGAGACTCGTGTAGTCGTCAGCGTGCATGATTTACAGTGCTAATGATTTTCTGCTGATTAATCCTAACATTTACTATATAAACTCGAATGACATTGATGTCATGCATTAGAGTGTCACTCAGAGTTATACAGCACGGATAGAGGCCCTTCGGCCCATCGTGTCCGCGCCGGCCATCAAGCCCTGTCTAATCTAATCCCATATTCCAGCATTTGGTCCGTAGCCTTGTATGCTGTGGCATTTCAAGTGCTCATCCAAATGCTTCTTAAATGTTGTGAGGGTTCCTGCCTCCACAACCCTTTCAGGCAGTGAGTTCCAGACTCCAACCACCCTCTGGGTGAAAAAGTTCTTTCTCAAATCCCCTCTAAACCTCCCGCCCTTTACCTTGAATCTATGCCTCCTAGTTATTGACCCCTCTACTAAGGGAAAAAGCTCCTCAGCATCCATCCTATCTATGCCCCTCATAATTTTGTACACCTCAATCATGTCCCCCCTCAGCCTCCTCTGCTCCAAGGAAAACAAACCCAATCTGCCCAGCCTCTCTTCATAGCTGAAGCGCTCCAGCCCTGGCAACATCCTGGTGAACCTCCTCTGCACCCTCTCCAATGCGATCACATCCTTCCTGTAGTGTGGCGACCAGAACTGCACACAGTATTCCAGCTGTGGCCTAACCAGTGTTTTATACAGCTCCATCATAACCTCCTTGCTCTTCTATTCAATGCCTCGGCTAATGAAGGCAAGTATCCCATATGCCTTTTTTACCACCTTATCCACCTGTTCCGCCGCCTTCAGGGATCTGTGTACTTGCACACCCAGATCCCTCTGACCCTCCGTCTTGCCTAGGGTCTTTCCATCCATTGTGTATTCCCTTGCCTTGTTAGTCCCCCCAAAGTGCATCACCTCGCACTTTTCCGGGTTAAATTCCATTTGCCACTGTTCCGCCCATCTGACCAACCCATCTATATCGTCCTGCAGACTGAGGCTACCCTCCTCGCTATTTACCACCCTACCAATTTTTGTATCATCCGCGAACTTACTGATCATACCTTTCACATTCATATCCAAGTCATTAATGTAGACCACAAACAGCAAGGGACCCAGCACCGATCCCTGTGGTACCCCACTGGCCACAGGCTTCCAGTCACAAAAACAACCTTCGACCATCACCCTCTGCCTTCTGCCACTAAGCCAGTTTTGTATCCAATGTGCCAAGGCACCCTGGATTCCATGGGCTCTTACCTTCTTGACCAGTCTCCTGTGCGGGACTTTATCGAAGGCCTTACTGAAATCCATGTATACCACATCCACTGCGTTACCCTCATCCACACACCTAGTCACCCCCTCAAAAAAATTCAATCAAATTAGTCAGACATGATCTTCCCTTGACAAAGCCATGTTGACTATCCCTGATTAATCCTTGCCTCTCCAAGTGGAGACAAACTTTGTCCCTCAGAATTTTTTCCAATAATTTTCCTACCACTGATGTTAGGCTCACTGGCCTGTAGTTCCCCGGTTTTTCCCTACTTCCCTTCTTGAATAATGGTACTACATTAGCGGTTCTCCAGTCCTCTGGCACATCCCCTGTGGCCAGAGAGGTCCTGAATATATGTGTTAGAGCCCCCGCAATCTCTTCCTTTGCCTCACACAGCAGCCTGGGATACATTTCATCCGGGCCTGGGGATTTATCCATTTTTAGGCCAGCTAAAACCGCCAATACCTCCTCCCTCTCGATGTTAATATGTTCGAGCATATCACAGTCCCCCCGCCCTATTTCTATGTCTACATCGTCCTCCTCCATAGTGAAAACAGATGCAAAAAATTCATTTAGAACCCCTCCTACATCTTCCGGCTCCACACACAGATTGCCACTTTTGTCCCTAATGGGCCCTATTTTTTCCCTAGTTATTCTCTTACCCTTAATATACTTATAAAACATCTTCGGATTTTCCTTTATTTTGCTCACCAGTGTTATTTCATGGCCCCTCCTTGATCTCCTAATTTCTTTTTTAAGTATCTCCCTGCACTTTTTGTACTCCTCTAGGGCTTCCTCCGTGTTTAGCCTTTTGTATCTGCCAAAAGCCCTCCTTTCTTTCCTAATCCATTCTCGTATATCCCCTGACATCCAAGGTTCCCTGTGGTTTTTGGAACCACCCTTGACCTTTACGGGAACATGTTGCCATTGTATGATCTCAATCTCCCTTCTGAAAGCCTCCCATTGCTCCGATGCGGATTTTCCTACAAGTAGCTGATCCCAGTCCATTTTGGCCAGATCCTGCCTTATCCTATTAAAATCGGCCTTCCCCCAATTTAGAACCTTTATTTCCGGCCCATCCATGTCCTTTTCCATGACTGCCTTAAATCTCACCATATTATGGTCACTATCACCAAAGTGCTCACCTACTAGCACTTTTTCCACTTGGCCGGCCACATTCCCTAGAATTAGGTCCAGTACCGCCCCCTCTCTTGTAGGACTTTCTACATGCTGGCTCAAAAAGCTCTCCTGGATGCACTTTAAGAATTCTACACCCTCTGAGCCTTTCACACTCTGACTATCCCAGTTAATATTGGGGAAGTTGAAATCCCCCATTATTATTACCCTATTATTTGCACATTTCTCTGAGATTTGCCTACATATTTGTTCCTCTATCTCCCCCTGACTGTTTGGAGGCCTATAGTACACTCCCAGCAAAGTGCTTGCCCCCTTTTTGTTTTTAAGCTCCACCCATATGGCCTCATTAGAGGAACCTGCTAATATATCATCCCTCCTTACTGCAGTAATTGACTCCTTAATTAATATTGCGACACCCCCTCCTCTTATACCTCCCCCTCTGTCTCGCCTGAAGATTCTGTACCCCGGAATATTGAGCTGCCAGTCTTGCCCCTCCCTCAACCATGTCTCCGTGATAGCAACAATATCATACTCCCATGTGTTTATCAACACCTTCAGTTCATCCACCTTATTTGCAAGACTCCTTGCATTAAAATAGATGCCATCCAGCCTTGCCCTTATATGTTTGCCCTGTCTACCAAGCTGACTTGTTTTTTTCTCTATAATTGGCAGCACATCACCCCCTATTTCAGCTCCCCTCTGTATCCCATCCCCCTGCCAAGTTAGTTTAAACCCCCCCCCCCCCAACAGTGCTAGCAAACCTCCCTGCAAGGATATTTGTCCCGCTCTGGTTCAGGTGCAACCCGTCCGACTTGTACAAGTCCCACCTTTCCCAGAAGCAGGCCCAGTGATCCAGGAAAGTAAAACCCTCCCCCCTACACCAACTCCTTAGCCACGCATTCATCTGCTCTATCCTCCCATTCCTATACTCACTAGCACGTGGCACTGGGAGTAATCCAGAGATTACAACCTTTGAGGTCCTGCTCTTTAATCTGTTACCTAGCTCCCTAAATTCTTGATGCAGGACCTCATCTCCCTTCCTATGTCGTTGGTCCCAATGTGGACCACGACCTCTGCCTGCTCACCCTCCCCCTTAAGAATGCCCTGCAGCCGCTCAGTGACATCCCTGACCCTGGCCCCAGGGAGGCAACAAACCATCCTAGAGTCACGTTTGCGGCCACAGAAACGCCTATCTGTTCCCCTTACGATAGAATCCCCTACCACTATTGCTCTCCCACTCTTTTTCCTCCCTTCCTGAGCAGCAGAAGCTTCCCTGGTGCCAGGAAGCTGGCTGCTGCTGCCTTCCCCTGGTAAGTCATCCCCCTGAACAGTATCCAACTTGGTATACTTGTTTGAAAGTGGGATGTCCGCAGGGGTTCCCTGCACTACCTGCCTGCCTTTGTTGCTCCGCCTGATGGTCACCCCCTGTGCAGCCCTACCCTGAGGCGTGAACAACTCGCTAAACGTGCTATCCACGAGCCTCTCAGCATCGCGCATGCTCCAAAATTCATCCACCCGCAGCTCGAGCGCTGTTATGCGGTCTACAAGTAGCTGCAGCTGGATGCATTTCCCGCACACATGGTCGTCAGGGACACTGGCAGCGTCCCTGACTTCCCACATGGAGCAAGAGGAGCAGAACACGGGTCTGAACTCTCCTGCCATGACTTACTCCTTTAATTAATTAAAAAATTTATTCAATACCCCAGTTACAGGTGTACTCTAGGGCGCTTTATTTACCAACTGTCCCCACTACACCAGAGACCCTAGAAATTTAACACCACAGAAGTCAAGCTTGTATTGAAAAGAGAGAAATACTCACCAACCAATCACTTACCTGCTCCCTGGTGACGTCACACTCTGATTACTTTTTACCTCTGTCCCCGCTGCTGAGTTGGTGTGCCTCGCTGCTCTCCGGTTTTTATACCGGGCTCCGACTCACTGCTCCCGCTGGTCTCAGGCCTCGCTGCTCTCCGGTTTTTATACCGGGCTCCGACTCACTGGTCCCGACTGGTCTCGGGCCTCGCTGCTCTCCGGTTTTTATACCGGGCTCCGACTCACTGCTCCCGCTGGTCCCGACTGGTCTCGGGCCTCGCTGCTCTCCGGTTTTTATACCGGACTCCGACTCACTGCTCCCGACTGGTCTCGGGCCTCGCTGCTCTCCGGTTTTTATACCTACATTCTAATTTTTAACTTGTCCCTGCTAGCATTTCAATTTCTCGACCTGGTGATTTTCAGTGGATGAGGGAGCAGATAGATTGATTGTAGTAATGCCGTTGTCCTCCTGAATTGCAGCAGCAAGTCCCCCAAGCCAATTAAAAAGAAAACTGTCTGGCTTCTGGATTCTAACAACGCTAGCACCAGAGGGCTGGACTACAGCGAGAAGCCAGTCAACGGCCAGTCTCGCACCTTCAACAACGGAGATGACAGCAGTGTAGATGTGGTATGCTTACTCGTTACAAACTGTACTAACCTTTCAACACTATTAGCACTCTAATCAGAGGACGATATTTCAGCCCCATGTTATTTCCACGAGTTCTGCTTGGCCTCAAATGGAAACAGAAAGACCCTCAAGAAGTCTGTATAGAATGTTGGTTGCATTTTCAAAATTTGCAGATGATGCCTAATTGGCAGAATATAGTTAATACTAAAGGAAACTGCGACAAAGTATAAGACATTAGTAAAATAGAAGATCTCGTGACACTATTGGAAGTAGAGCAGGGAGGCACCTGATGTCCTGGCAAACGTTTATCTCTCAACCTTTCAAAAGGCTTTCGATAAGGTACCGCATAGACTTGGAGCAGGTGGAGTCAGGGGACAGGCAGGATGGATAGCAAGCTGGCTACAAACAGAGAGTAGGGGGTTAAGGGTAGCTATTCAGACTGGCAAAAGGTGGGAAGTGGTGTTCCAAAAGGATTGATTCTGGGACCACTTGTTTACAATTTATATTATTGATTTGGAATCGGGAATTTGAAGTCCAATTTTAAAATTTGTGGACAACACCAAATTAGGGATGTAGTTCACACAAAGAAAGAATGTGACAAAATACAAGAGGACGTTAATAAACTTGCAGAATGGGTGTGTAATTGGAAAATGAATTTCAATATAAACCCATCTGGTTCATTAATGTCCTTTTAGGGAAGGAAATCTGCCGTCCTTACCCGGTCTGGCCTGTATGTGATTCCAGACCCACAGCAATGTGGTTGACTCTTAACTGCCCTCTAAAATGGCCGAGCAAGCCACTCCGTTGTCTCACCACCACCTTCTCAAGGGCAATTGGGGATGGGCCATAAGAATGCTGCCAAGCCAGTGACGCCTACATCCCGTAAATACATTTTTTTTTTACGTGTAAGATGGTACATTTTGGTCGGAGGAATGATGAGGCCCCATACTCCTTGGGAAAAGAGTCTAAATGGGGTAGAGGAGAAAATGGACCTAGGGGTACAGATACACAAATCATTAAAAGGAGCAACACATTAATAAGGCCATAAAAAAGCTAATAAAGTACTGGGGTTCATTTCTAGAGTGATTGAATTGAAAAGCAGAGAAGTGATGTTAAACTTGTGTAGGACCTTAGTGAGACCACACGAAGTATTGTGTACAGTTCTCATCTCCTTTTATAAAAAGGATATAAAGACACTGGAGAAGGTGCAAAATAAGATTTGCAAGGATGATAACCAGAACTGAGCGGTTATACCCATCAGGAAAGATTGAACAGGCTGATGGGGCAACCTGATAGAGGTCTTTAAGATTATGAAAGGGTTTGATAGGGTAGCCATAGAGAAGATGTTTCCATTTGTGGAGGGAGACCAAAATTAGGGGCCATAAATATAAAATGGTCACTAATAAATCCATTAGGGAATTCAGGAGGAACCTCTTTACCCAGAGAGCGGTTAGAATGTGGAACTTGCTACCACAAGGAGTAGCTGAGGCGAATAGCATCGATACATTTAAGGGGAAGCTAGATAGACAGATGAGGGACAAAGGACGATGGGGCTCTTTGGTTAGGTTTCCCTGCGATATTTTTGTATCTTTATTTTCCACTTCCTGTCTGGCCTGACACATGCAGCTAAGACGGCAGGAGCATGATCTGCTCTTGGGCCTTTGCCAATGCCCCCTGTAGTCAGCCACCAAGAACTACCCAGGTATGGCTCAACCCTCCCCAACCATGCGATTAGTTTGGACAGTCACAGCCTCCGGCCCAGTGCATGTTGACTGACGTCTTGCTGCGTGCCCCAGGCATCTAAAAAATGTAGGAGATATTAAATGAATACGTCAATAAAGGAATATAGAGTGAGAGATATGAGAGGTAAATTAATGTATGGGGGGGAAAAAAAACTCTCTGAGACAAAGTGGAGAGGGATAGTGTTGCCACACACACTAGGGAACTGGGCCGATTCTGTAAAATTAAGCAAATGAAGGTTTTCAGAGCAATTAGTGTATGGTATTTTTCAGCCAGATGGACTGCAGTGATCTCTTACTTCAGTTCTTTCATTGAGATGTTAAATCGAGGCCAGTAAGGAGTTCTCCTGCTGTCCTGCCCAACAACACCACCAAAAGTGAATTAACGGGTCCGCCTTCATCTTATTGTTTGTGGGATCTTGCTGTGTGAAGAATAGCCGCTGTTTTCTTCCACGTGTGATAACAGTGCACTTCAAAGTAATTTGTTGTACATGAAGAGTTTTGAGTCCATTCTGTGATGAGGTCTGTTTAATGCAACTTTTTTTTCTGATCCTGTAAATTTCCATATTATGATTTACAGAAAGAGTCAGACAAGAGAAGAGATAGAGAGATACAGATGACAGTTTGTGAGAGGCATACAGAGAAAGACGAAGTGTGAGATGAGTAGAAAGACAGTTCCAGGAAGAGGCCCAATGTTTCATTTGCCTGAGACGATGAACTGTATCTTGAAACTCAAGAATTTTTTTTTTTTTTTTTTTTTCACAAATATCTTTTCCTGACGATGATTACTTGTTGCAGAACTTGTGTCGTGGAGCAATGGCAGGAGATTTAAAAACCGTGGATTATGACAGCTGTGAGGAGGAGGAGGAGGAAGAGGAAGTAGTTCAAGAAATTTCTAACACCAGGTATGTTTGTCCAAATTGAACCAGTTTGATCGCCTTCAGATTTGATGAGCATCCAAGCTCCCATGCAATGCAGAGAAACTATTCATAAAATTGACTGCTCAAGTAGTTTGTACATGTAACAAATCAAAAGCAATGTTACACCTACAGTGTGAAGAAAGGTGGCTTTGGTGGCATGTTTGGCATGCTGAAGGGCCTGGTTGGATCTAAAAGCCTTACCCCCCAGGACATGGAACCTGTGCTTGACAAGATGAAGGATCACTTAATTGGTAGGCTGTGGCGATGTCCTCTGTAAATCAAAACTATGACTAAATTGTATTGTAGTCGTATGTATTTATATACCACAATTAATCTAAGATCATTGGCCTAAGAAGCTATCCTTGACTCATATTTTCCTCTTCCTTTCTCTTTCCTGCAGCTAAAAATGTTGCTGCGGATATAGCTGTCCAGCTGTGTGAATCGGTGGCCAAAAAACTGGAGGGAAAAGTCATGGGAACCTTCAGCAGTAAGTTGGAACCCCTGGTGACTCCAGAGTATCTGTCCAGTTGTCACCTTGTGATGTGACCCTATTTAACATGGCCCCTCATGGGATTAACTTTGGTACTTGAGGCAGAGTTCAGCTTGAATCTTTCATCAAGCACTTCCCCTTGGTAATGTTAACTTTGGCTAATTCATCACCTTCAGCTCCTCAAGTACGCCTGAACAGACATTGCATGTTAGAGTGCAGTGTGGTGCAGGAGTGATTCTTTAGTCTTGTGTTTCCATCATTGCAGGGCCCTTGTCCATCCCTAAATATCTTGCAGTATTGTATTTGCATGAATAGTTGGTTTAATTGATTTACTGGTCTAAAAATCAAGAATCTGAATTTCCAGTATAGCTCCGACACTGACTCCCGTACATTGCTCAGATGGTTTACACTGGAAATTGTCTCATAAGCCAACAAGACAGGAGCTAAAGTGTAGTGTGTTGTCTAGCCTAGGTGTAAAACTGAGGGGTGGAAGAAAACAATGCAGAGCATTGACTGTAACAACTGATACATTTGATTAGCCATGCTCCCACACTAAGCATAAGAAACGCAGGGCCCTGCCGGATGATGTCATTGGTTTTCTGAGTGTGCGTGCTATACGAAGAGACTTGAACCATTCTTTAGTTAACTGATCACTTCATTCATATGTTGTTTGCGAGACCTTGCTGTGTGCAAAATGTTGGCTGCTTTGTTGGCCTGCAAAACAACAGTGACTACACTTCAAAAGTATTTAATTGGCTGTGAAGCCCTTTGGGACATCTTGAGGACGTAAAAGGCGCTATATAAATGCAAGTTCATTATTCTTTCTTTGTCCACAGCAGTGAAACGGGCATGGAGGCACTTTTGGAGCACCCGTCATAGAAACTGGTTTGAATTCAGTTTATTCCACGCGCCTGCTTGGTTCAGGTACTGCCTCAAGCCCCTGCTGGCATTCCCCATCTCTGATCTCCACCTGGGAGTGAGGTCCTCTCTGAGCACAGCCAGAATTCCTCACTCACCATTACAGAATCCAGCTACAGATGCAATGTGTTGGCATTAAAATCTGGAGTTTTGATTGCAGGAGTATAAAAGTCAATTTATGTTCCCTGTGGCAAAATTTCATGAATGGGATCTGATGGGATTTCAGGCCTTTTATATTAAAATAATCCCTTGCAGGATGTTGCGACCTATATACCGGATTTTATGGTATGTGAATGCCAGTCAAGTCTTCAGAAACGATGTTGCATTCATTTGATGGAAGGTTGTAACCCCAGCCCTTCACTAAAGTCCATGTTATGTTACCATTGGGTTGGACAGTCCACTGTCGCCCACACCATTTGCATTGCGTTGCACCCTGTGACCTTCTGAAATTGTTTTGCTTTAAAGCTAATGCACAGCCAGCCTAATTGAGACTTAATAATGTATGTGGTTCCTTGTGAGATCCCCAGCCTGTAGCGAACCTCGGAGAGGTTTGTCATTATAAGGGCGCTTGTTCTTAATGGAGACTGCTGTACTTGCGAGCGACATCCTTTATCTTGCTTTCATCCACACGCACACTGAAACGGAAATCCTGAGGCCAGGCTCAGTGATGTGCACGGAATCGAAAAGAAAGACTTGCATTTATACAGCGCCTTTCACGACCACCGGACATCCCAAACCGCGTTAGCCAATGAAGTACTTTGAAGTGTAGTCACTGTTGTAATGTAGCAAACGCAGCAGGCAATTTGCGCACAGCAAGCTCCCACAAACAGCAATGTGATAATGAACAGATAATCTGCATTTCAGTGATGTTGATTAAGGGACAAATATTGGCCAGGACACCGGGGGATAAGGGTACTGAGTTTGGATGATCAGCCATGATCTCATTGAATGGTGGAGCGGGCTCGAGGGGCCGAATGACCTACTCCTGCTCCTATGTTCTTTGTTTCTATAAACTCCCCCTGCTCTTGTTCGGAATAGTGCCATGGGATCTTTTATATAAACCGAGGCCCCGTCTGCTCGGTGGAATGTCTCATCAAAAAGACAGCACCTCTGACAGTGCGGCGCTCCCTCAGTACTGCACTGGAGTGTCAGCCTAGATTTTTGTGCTCAAGTCTCTGGAATGGGACTTGAATCCACAACCGTCTGACTCGGAGGCGAGGGTACTCCCAACTGAGCCACAGCTGACACTGACACCTGAAGCCAGTCTCCAGTCGTCATCCGGGACATTGTTTACTGCACTACTTTGTTTGAGATCACTACACAGGGTAAATTGATAGAAGTTGGAACAGCTGCATCAGTAGAGCTGATCTTGTGATCTTCAGCTACTAAAAGTTGTACATTAAAAGCTTAAATGAGTACGACATAAACCAAATAAATGCAAAACATGCGCATGAATAGGGAAATGAAATAAACTTGCAGCACAGTTCCCATAAATTTGCACCCTGTTATTACCTGTAGCTTCATTTCCTGTAATTGTGCCCTGTTTGAGGTCCTGTCTCTGAACAATCCTTTTTCTGGTGTCCTTGAGACTTGGTGCAGTAGGTGATGTCTGCCTCTAGATGGCAGCTTCTGGCTGTGGATGTGCTCAGTGTTTAGTGGCAGGCATTGGGTACTACAGCACTGCACAGTGAGCTGTCTTTTCCATTTGGCACCACAGCTAGAGTCATTTTCAAACAGGACAAATCCCGAAGGAAAGGTTCAGCTGGTTTAAAAATATAGCATCTGCAGAATTAGCTGATCTTGGCAATTGTTCTGGGGTAGGGAGCGGGAAACCAGCCAGGGTTTCTGCTCCTGATAGACAGCCAGTGATTCCTGCTTGTGTATAAACACTGGGTGTGATGCCCCCCCTCCCCCCAAAAGATAGGAAAGCTGGTCAACCAGACTATTGTCTAGACTCGCATGGGTAGGCTGGCACCTTGGTGTGGTACTGCAGGGCTGCTGGTGCAACTGGCACCTCAGCAGCTTCAGGAAAGGAAGGGGGAGAGATGCCATCCTGTTTTGTTTAAATCCTTGTTCTTGATGCACAACCCCCTCTGCTAACTGAACGTACTTTTCTCTGTGGTCTGACAGCGGTGACCTCGACAGTGAAGCAGGCCTTGCAGGATTCCCTGGTCCAGATCCTTCAGCCAAAGAGGCGCATTGATATCTTGCGTGATGTCATAGAAGCTCAGAAACAGAGGCGTCCGTTTGTTATTGCCTTCTGCGGTGTGAATGGAGTTGGAAAGTCTACCAACCTCGCCAAGGTCAGGCATCGATGAAATCTATTGGTGTTGGGGCAGCGTGCCAGTTGTACACGAGATGATAGAGTTGGAAGAATGAGCTGAGTCACAAATACAAGAGCAGCAACAACCAAGTGGGTTTCACCATTTCCCTACCCCCCACCCCTATGCCATTTGTCAAGCCATTTCATCTTCCAAGACCAAACAGCAGCCAATGCTTTGAGTACTTGTGTTTGTCTCTGGCCTTGGGGATCAGCATTTTCTCCCTTCTGACTGAACCAGACTGTTCAACTCTGAGCTGCATTTCCTCTCCATCACAAAGCCTTCTGCTTTCGCCTCCGTAACACCGCCCGTCTCCAGCCCTGCCTCAGCCCAACTGCTGCTGAAACCCTCAACTATTCTTTTGTCACCTCTAGACTCAATAATTGCATTAGCATCCTGGCCAGTGTCCCACCCTCCACCCTTTGTAAACTTCAGATTCATCCAACTCTGCTGCCTGTCTCTTATCCTGCTCACACATCACTCCTATCCTCGCTGACCTCCATTGGCTTCGAGTCCCCCAATTCTCATCCTTGTGTTTAAATCTCCTCTCGGCCTTGTTCCTTCCTATATTTGTAGCCTCCTCCTGGCCCACAACTCTTCCCACCCGCCCCCCCCCCCAAAGAATTCCCTGCTTAAATTCCTCTGCCTAGTCCCCCTTTTAAAACTCTCCCTAATGTGTCTGTTCAGCCAAGCTTATAGTCACCCTTCCTTCTTTGGCTCTGTGTCCATTTATTTCTTACACTCCTGTGAAGCACCTTGGGATGTTTTTGCTACAGCAAAGGCACTATATAAATGCAAGTTGTAACAGCACCGAGCACCCTGTAAGATAGAAACATTGTGGATTCTGGGTACACCCTTTTCCTACCTCCCACCCCCTCCAAAGTGCACAAACAGCTGACACTTTTTTCCCCCCACCCCTCAACAAATTTGGAAGTACAGGCAACTTTGTGCTATCCGGCACCCATGGGACCGAGCTACTGCCGTTTTTTTAAAAGCTCCGGATAGACCAGCGTCAATGTTATCAGATAGGAGCTTTCCATCGCAGTATCTGACCACAAACACTGTTGCTCAGCAACAGCTTGTAAACACTCGGCCCGTGGCTTGGAAGGGTCTCTGAAGCTGTTGCTAAGATACAGAGACGCTTTCTAGAGCCAACACTGTTGCTCAGCAACAGCTTGTAAACACTCGGCCCAGTAGCTTGGAAGCGTCTCTGAAGCTGTTGCTAAGCAACATAAACGCTTTCCAGAGCCTGCCTGTGAAAAGCAGAAAAAAAACCTAACCAAAACGGCTGCTGATTTATGCCGTTAGATCAAAGTTGCCGGACATTCAACTTCCGGATAGCACAAAGTTTCCTGTATGATGTTAGTTCCCAAGAGCCATTGCACGGCTGGCATTCCAGCGCTTGCAGAAAGGAACCAGCTTCTCGCGTCAAACAACCAATGAGGGCCCTGAAGTGACATGCGGAGGAGTCTTTCTCTCCCCAATGAAGAGCTTTATTATTTCAGTAGCACTGTGGCCACGTGCAACAGGGCACCAAGGCATCGTGGGTGGGGAAAGAAAAAGAATGTTGCACTTGGTACAGGTGGCGGAGTTAGTGAGATACCGTCGGGGTGTGAGGGACGTAGAGATGGACAGAGAACCCTGTCGTGATGCGGCTGGGAATGGGGGGGGCGGGGTGGTTGGGGCAGTTAAAAGCCAGATATCTGTTGTGTGGGGAAGAGACCTGGGCATAGAGAGAGGGGTAAAGCTGTGAAGGAACAAACTTTATTGACTAACTTGTTGGGGAGGAAGAGAGAACGAAATGACCTGCTAGGGAGATAGAGAGGGACGGAAAGGCATGTCAGCCTCTGCTGAACGTGGAGGGACGATTGCTGCCGTGAAAAAGCACGTCCTCCAGCTCCCTATGAGCAAGCGTTTGAGAGATCTATGGAGATAAACAGCAAAGCTTCAAATGCTGGAAATCTGAAGCAAAAAAGCAGGTCAGTTAGCATCTGAACGAGAAGGGTGTTACCATTTGTGAAAGAGGCTTCAGCTAAACTAATAATAAATGTAACACATGCTCTCTGCTTCCTGCAGATCACCTTCTGGTTGATGGAGAATGGGTTCCGGGTTCTCATTGCTGCTTGTGACACTTTCCGAGCTGGAGCTGTGGAGCAGCTCCGAACCCATACTCGCCGCCTGAACGCCCTGCACCCACCAGAGGAACATGACGGCCAAAGCATGGTCCAGCTCTTTGAAAGAGGATACGGGAAGGATGCTGCTGGCATTGCATTGGAGGCCATCGCATTTGGTAATTTTTGAAAAACTTATTGCTTTTGGCCAGTTTCTGACTATTTCCCTCCCCTTCTGAAGCTGCTCACTACTTGCTGAGGCACGGCCTCACGTACACTATGGTGCCCTCCAGGACCTTCCCCAAAGGCCATCCTTTATATCTGCAGTGCTGAGGGAGTACTACTGCATTGTCCGAGTTGCTGTTCTTTGGATGAGACATTAAACTGAGGTCCCATCTGCACTATTCCAAGAAATGGGTGGTTCTCCCAGTGACCAGACCAACATTTCTCTTTCACCCAGTGTATCAAAAGTAAATTAATGGATCTTGTGTGCAAAATGGCTGCCACATTTGCCTAAATAACAGTTGCTGCCCTTAAAGGTACTTACATTGTCTATGAGGCACTTTGAGATGTTTTTGCAGCATGTGATGTGCTGTATAAATATAAGTCTGGTCCTATACGTTCCCATGTTCCTGTGATTTACAGAGAGTTAGTTCTGCCTCCTGTTTTTTTAACTCTACTCTCTGGCCCCTGGGATTGATAGTATATAACCTGCGTGTGTGCACACTGCAGCAAAACTGGGATTGAGGGCAATTTTGGTAGTTTCCACAAGTGCAGGAAATCCAATGGATGGAAGACCGGGGAATTTTTTTAATGTATATTCCTGAGCACTGTAATACCTCGGCAAAGAGCCTGAAACCTGGGCCCCCGGGCATCAATCCTCACTACAGCAGATCCACGTTGATTCCAAGGCCACGCTTTATTACAGTAATGAAGCTTTCCAAAGCTCAGTGGACCGTACAGTCCAACACTGGCACGGCACAGCTGCAGAATCTGAATTGTGCTTGCTGTTTGCACTGCGCCAATACACAGCTGAAGCAACGATTGGCTTCCTCTCTGAGCTTTTACTGGAATGAATAGAAACTGGGCTGCTCTGATTCTCACATGGATGGAGATTGGGCTGGTTCCCACAATAAGAATTTTCCTTTTGAAATTTGAAAAAAGACCTTCCTTGCTTCAACCTGTCTGAGCTGGGCTCTCATGTCCTGGGCCAGGCTCTCGTGTCCGGGCCCTGTTTGCCTGGAGTTGGGTCGAGACAACTTGTACTTAATTCAGTTTAAACCTCCAGCGCATATCTCTTTTTAAAGTGCACATTTCTTCCGCAGCTCGAAATCGGGGCTTTGACGTGGTGCTGGTGGACACCGCAGGCCGTATGCAGGACAACACCCCGCTAATGACTGCTCTTGCCAAACTCATCGCCATTAACATGCCGGATCTGGTGCTATTTGTTGGTGAAGCATTGGTGGGGAATGAGGCTGTGGACCAGTTGGTGAGTATCGTTGCTGCCTGGTTCCTGATTACAGTTCCATTCGTGTGCAACATGGCAGGAATTACTCAACCCGTTCAACCTCTTGGATTGTGGATTTTTGACGACAGGAGCCAACAGCTCACGTCGGCCCACTCTAAGCCATCCACCCAGAAAGAGAAATCTTACAGCTGCTCCTCCCCCTTCCACTGTTACAGCATCCAACTCTTTCTGAAATAGTTCCAAAACTTTTGCCTCCACTACCATACCCAGAAGTGCTTTCCGAGTGTTAGATAGTCGAGTAATATACCCTCAGTAACGGGGATCTCACTACTCCAGGGAAGGCATCGTTAAGTTACTAAACAATCAGCAGAGATAATAAAAAACAGAAAGTGCTGGAAATACTCAGCCGGTCAGGCAGCATCTGTGGAGAGCGAAACCGAGTTAACGTTTCAGGTCGATGACCTTTTATCAGAACTGGAAGAAGTTAGAGATTTAACGGTTTCTGAGCAAGTACAGAGCCAGGGAAAAGGGGTCGAGGGGAAGAAGAGGAGAGAACAAAAGCTAAGGTCGGTGATGGGGTGGAGAGCAGGTGTGATTCAGTGATAAAAGGGATGATGGTGCAAGATAAAGAGCTTGAAACCTGGGCCCCCAGACATCAATCCTCACTACAGCAGATCCACGTTGATTCCAAGGCCACGCTTTATTACAGTAGTGAAGCTTTCCAAAGCTCAGTGGACCGTACAGTCCAAACACTGGCACGGCACAGCTGCGGAATCGGGATTGTGCTTGCTGTTTGCACTGTGGGAAAGAAAAAATGGGTCAAGATGGGTAAATCCACAAGAATAGCAGAGGAGGAGAGATTTTTGATGTTGATGGAGCACATTTGCAGTGACAGACACGAGCTCAATCCACAGGCCAACCTGGGTGTCAGTAAGTGACCATACATCAGGCAGCGAGGTTGGTTTTCCAGCAACTTGAGGTGTGATGCTCTTGGAAAATGTCAGAGTAGCAAGCTTTTCGATTCTAGGTTGCACCTTGAAGGTATGCCCACTGAGGTGTGGCTGTGTACGAGATGCAATCAAGTGGTGTATGTTTGTAAGCAGGCTTGGTATGGATGAGCAGTAACTATGAAGCAGACTGACGGGCAACACTTTGTGGCATGCGGTCTTGGGCCAACAATGAGGCTGAGGAGCCGAAACTTAGTCTACAGCAGCCTGGAGTGTGAATTGGGGAGGGGTGAAAAGAAAAAAAGACTTACATTTATATAGCGCCTTTCACGACCACTCGACGTCTCGAAGCGCTTTACAGCCAATGAATTACTTTTTGAAGTGTAGTCAATGTTGTCATGTGGGAAACGCGGCAGCCAATTTGCGCACAGCAAGCTCCCACAAACAGCAATGTGATAAATGACCAGATAATCTGCTTTAGTGATGTTGGTTGAGGGATAAATATTGGCCAGGACACCGGGGAGAACTCCCCTGCTCTTCTTCAAAATAGTGTCACAGGATCTTTTACATCCACCCGAGAGCAGACGGGGCCTTGGTTTAACGCCTGATCCGAAAGACTGCACCTCCGATAGCTAATTGTTTAGTAAAAGAGGCTCTTGAAACTGGTCCTAATAGAGTTAAAGTCCTAGATTAATTAACGTCAGTGCGCCGAATTTTCTTAATGAATGCTTCCAATGTGTTGCATATAACTCAGCATCTCGTATTGCTCCCGGCACCAGTGACAGATTAGTACCCACCTGTACTGTGCCCCAGTGTTACACCTGTACCCACCAGTATTGTACCCATGTTATACAGTGACAGACCTGCAGCCACCACTTCTGTCTGGTGTTATAGTGACTGACATGTAGCCGCCACCACTTCATTGTAGGGTGATGCAGCTCAAAGTGCTCTCTCCAGACACAGTCCAAGTTTGGAAGAACAGAATCTATTTGTCCCGCCAGGTGTTTTCCCTATGCTATTATACTTTACTGAATCAGCGATAACCATGCATAGACTAGCTGCAGTAGGTGCTGGTGTACTGTGGGTTTATAAATACTGACTCTCGCACTCTCTCTACCCTCAGGTAAAGTTTAACCAGGCTCTGGCTGACCATTCAGCGGTAGAAAAACCACGGCTGATTGATGGCATTGTACTGACTAAATTCGATACGATTGATGATAAGGTAATACTCCAGTACTTCGTAGACCCGTGTTAATCTCGTGTCCTGATCAGACTAGAATTTAGTACAACTGTAGTGGGTGTGTTTGTTCACTCTTGTGTCTACAGATGCCTCACAACTAAGACCTTGTGTAAATAGAGATTTTTCAACTGGTAATTTTTATTCACGCTGGTTAGTATAAGCATAATTATTTTAATCTTTGACCTGGAGTGTGAACTGTAGATGAGATCAAAGTGTTAAACATTCAGATTGTAAGTACAGCAGCTGCTGAGCTGGTCTCCACACCGTTCAGTCATTCTACTGCCAGTAATAAACACCAGAAAACCGACATAGTGACATTCTTTATCGTTCAGCCCAAATTCTAGTCATGTATTAAAGGTTTTCCAAACTCTTATTCAACTTGTTACATAGTTTGAGTGAAACAAGCAATTTGACGCAAGTTTTGGATTCTGGAAAATCGGGATCAAGACGTCCTTATTTAGCAGTTTCTTCCCTGTCCTGCATCTCGGCACTTTTACCTGTAGACCGTCAGAACACATATGGAGCAAAGCAATTCAAACTGCTGCTGAAATAGGGTGGCAAATTCAAGCTGTTAATTTGTAACTTGGACTGGGCTGGGGTGTATCCTGTGAACCTGGTCTGTCTCTATTGTAACTTTACATGTGGCCCACCGAGCTCGATGGTACATCAAATAAATGGGCCATAAAGAGAACGTTTGGACACCTCTGCTGCAGACATAGGAGTGTTGGCGTTTGTGGCTGAATTATGTCAAATCCCTTTCCAATGAGGGCCTTCCTAATGCAGACTGAGGGGTAACTGATCTCGGTGTTTACAGGGTTTTTCTCTCGTGTTTCAGGTTGGTGCTGCCATTTCTATGACCTACATCACTGGCCAACCAATAGTCTTTGTTGGAACGGGACAGACCTACATCGACCTGCGCAGCCTCAATGCCAAGGCTGTCGTCAGTGCCCTGATGAAGGCTTAAATACCTGCTTTTCACCACTGTCTTAATGCAGCCCAACTGCCACTGTATTCTCCTCCAGCCCAACGCTGATTTCCCCCTGCGTATTGGAGGATTATTGTTGGAAAAGTTATGTGGCATTACCTGTTCAAATTGTAACTTTTCCAGCATCATTCAGTCTGCTGCAAATCCTCCACCCCAACATGCTTTTAAAAAAAAAAACACATGGACACACAGCAATGTCTACCACCTCATCACTGACGGAGAAAAGAGATCCACTGCTTTTCCTTTTTTTAAACCAATGTCTTTAATTCTTAGTGCAATAAACTTCAGTACAGGCTGCCTATGAATTACAGAGAAATTGTAAAGAGAATTTATTAAATAAAGCTGCTATAATTGTCAGCTGTGGCCTTGTGTGTCTGCTGCTAAGTGTGCATTTCTTCACGGGTTCCTGATTTCAAGGTGTGGGAGGCACGGCTGGCTCCTGTTTCTGTGCGGATTTACAAGGTGCCAGTTAATTCTGTCCACTGTTGGAAAATAGTATCTTATTCAGCACCGTAGAGATGGAAAAATTTGCTGGAAAATTGCAATAAAACCAAAGTGCCAGAAATCCAGAGCAATTCCATCAGCACTTTGAGAGGGGGGGGGTCCCACACAGAACAGCCTTGACTTTCAGATACTCCTGTGGATTTCCAGCTTTTATATGATTCATTGCAATATGTTCTGATTCCGCTCGAGTTCAGGTAGAGTGCTTTGAGCAGGTCTCCTCCAGTCACCCACCCCCTCAGCCTACCGTTACCACTGGAATATACTTGTTGTGAAAGCTGCAACAATTTTTGTTTAGAAATAGTCTCAAACAGCAGACGCAGCTCATTGAATAACTGCCTGCCTTGTACAGGAAACTTTCGTTTAACCAGAGGTTAAATGTCCGGAAAGCTCTCTCTACCGGCAAAATTCAGGAGCCATTTCCTGTAAGTTTTTTTACTTCTCGTTGCTTTTTTTTTCCAGTCAGGCTCTGCAAGGTCTAGCTGAAGCTGTTGCTTAGCTACAGAGATGCTTTTAAGCTGCGGCCGACTGTTTGGAAGCTGTTGCTAAGCAACAGGGTTTGTTGATTCACAAAAGCTCTGTATGTTTTAACATTAGCGCTGGTTTCTACGGCAGTTTTGATGGTACGGCACCAGCTCGGTCCCGTCAGTGCCGGATACCAGAAAGTTTCCTGTACCAGGCTTGCCCTTTGACTTGACCTGGCTAGCAATTGCTTGCTGCAGTCCAGGCTGGTCATCCATTATTAATGGGGAGAAACTAGACAAGGGAATACACAATGAATGGTAGGACCCTAGCAAGGACAGAGGATCAGAGGGACCTTGGTGTGCATGTACATAGATCCCTGAAGGCAGCAGGACAGGTAGATAAGGTAGTTAAAAAGGCATATGGGATACTTGCCTTCATTAGCTGAGGCATAGAATATAAGAGCAGGGAGGTTATGATGGAGCTGTACAAAATGCTAGTTAGGCCACAGCTGGAATACTGTGTGCAGTTCTGGTCGCCACACTATAGGAAGGATGTGATTGCATTGGAGAGGGTGCAGAGGAGATTCACCAGGATGTTACGTGGGCTGGAGCGTTTCAGCTATGAAGAGAGACTGGACAGGCTGGGGATGTTTTCCTTAAGAGCAGAGAAGGCTGAGGGGGGGACCTGATTGAGGTGTACAAAATTATGAGTGGCATAGATAGGGTAGATAGAAAGGAACTTTTCCCCTTAGTAGAGGGGTCAATAACCAGGTGGCATAGATTCAAGGTAAGGGGCAGGAGGTTTAGAATGGATTTGAGGAAAAACCTTTTCACCCAGAGGGTGGTTGGAATCTGGAACTCACTGCCTGAAAGGGTGGTAGAGGCAGGAACCCTCACAACATTCAAGAAGCATTTAGAATTGCACTTGAAACGCCATAGCATACAAGGCTACGGACCAAGTGCTGGAAAATGCGATTAGAATAGACCGGGCTTGATGGCCGGCGCGGACACGATGGGCTGAAGGGCCTTTTTCTGTGCTGTATAACTCTATGACTCCAGTGGCTGAAGGGTCGATAATGAGAGGGCATGGATTTAAGGCGATTGGCAAAAGAACCAGAGACGACCTGAGGAAAAACCTTTTTACGCAGCGAGTGGTTAGGATTTGGAATGCGCTGCCTGATAGGGTGGTGGAGACAGATTCAATAGTAGCCATCAAAAGGGAATTGGATAAATACTTGGAGAAAGAAATGCAGGGCTATGGGGAAAGAGCGGGGGAGTAGGACTGACTGGATTGCTCTTCGAAAGAGCCGGCGCAGACTCGATGGGCTGAATGGCCGCCTCCTGTGCTGTACTATTCTATGATTCTATGTTGAGCTAGTTTGAACGGTTGGGAATTCCAACCAACCTGACATTTGAGTCAGATTCCCGTTTATTGGATGGGTTTACCGTGGGAGCAGGGTGGCATCAGTGCCTCTTGAGGGTAAGAACTCTACGAAAATGCATCCGTCAGATGATTGATGCAACGCTGACTAGCCATGGAAGGTTTTTTTTAACGGGGAAGGGTATATAATCAGTGGTTTTCAGACCCTGTCCTGACTTCTGAAACAGTTGCCTGAAATTTCATTAAGTTTCAGCATAACAATGACATAAGAACAGAGTTGTGGCAGTTTTGAGGAAATGTGCACATAACTGATTTACGTAAGAATGTACAGCACAAAAACAGGCCATTTGGTCCGTGCAAGTGTTTGTGCTCCACACGAGCCTCCTCCCACTCCATCTCACCCTATCAGCATATCCTATTCCTTTCTCCCTTGTGCTTAGTCTAGCTTCCCCTCAACTACTCCCTGTGGTAGTGTTAAAATTCTAACCACTCTTTGGGTAAAGAAGATTCTCCTCAATTCCCTATTTGATTTATTCATGACTATCCTATATTTATGGCCCCTAGTTTTGGACTCTCCACAAGTGGAAACATCTGCCCTTCAGCTAATCTTATCATAATTTTGAAGACCTAATCAGGCCACCGCAGTCTTTTTTCTAGAGAAAAAAAGCCCCAGCCTGTTCAGTTTCTTCTGATATTTTACAGGGCAGCTCTCCCCCTTCACTCTGGTTACTTAATGGTTAGATGCACCACCGATTTAAAAATAAGGCACCCTCCCCCCTTCCCCGGCTTATGCTGTCCACTGATCTCAGCTGGCCTGGCGGTTTATGAGATTAGACCGGTTTTATGCTGAAATGTATGAATTTCTTCCATCGTTTGCACCACTTCTGAGATGTGTCCCCCGAAACCTCCTCGCTCATTTACGCAAAAGACTAGCTTGTGTGAGTTTCCTGGATTTATGCCCAAAAATGTAGGCTCAGTATAGTCCAAAGTTACCTGATACTAGTGGAACAGATTTCTGGAGTTTGATAGCAACTCATGGACCCACCTAATAAAAATCCAAGTACTTCATGTTGGAACCCACACGCTGCCCAAGCATAACTAGCCAATGAGGCAAATTGCTCAAGATACTGAGCCAGATTGCCAATGTTACTGAAGGCTCAGCAAGCTTGGTATAGAGTATGCAATTTAAAAAAAACAATGTTTTGTTTGTTGTTCAGTATCCTTCACTGCTCTATCACCAGAGTAAGATCAGGGCTTCAAAGGGGAGAATTGGAAGGATGCAGTCCATTTCAGGATGCTTTTAATGCGTTGGTGCCCATGTAATTCCTTTCCTGCATTGTGAAAAGGCACCTCCCCTGGGCTGAGATGTAGCTCTTATTGTTGGCATTCTAGTGGTTCCATGCAGTTTTGTTTAAAGATCATTTTACCTTTTCTTTTGACACTTCAACTTGGTTCCTCAATGTCTCTGAAAATTGGCTGCACTGTTTTCCCACAAGACCAGTATTGAGAAAGTTATTCAGGAGCGTGCCTGATCCTGCTCCTATTTCGTGTGTCTAATTCTGTTAGATTCAGGAGATGGTTCTGTGATAGTAGATTGGCGGTTAGGATCAGATCAGCCATGATCTTATTAAATGGCGGAGCAGGCTCGAGGGGCCGATTGGCCTGCTCCTATTTCTTATGTGTTGTAAGAGTAAACCCCAGTTTGATCTGGTCTCCAGTGGCCCTGTGGCGTCAGTTAACACCATGTGGAGGTTGAGTTTGGTGTTGGTTCCTTGAGACATCAGTCCTCATTGGCACTGGTGCTCTTGGTTCAGAAGCACCTAAAGAGCTTTGCCTTTTAAAATCACCAGGATGTTCTCAGCATAATTTATGGGCAAGAAAGTGCATGATGCCAATTACATTTGTACCTGGTAAAGGTGTGGTCTAAAGCTAATGGGTCCTGAGTTAAGACCAAGTATCCCAATGTCAGATGGTAGGAGAGAGCAGCTGGTCCTAATGGCACACTCTAAACCAGAAGCTCCTCTGGAAGAAAGTGATGAGTGATTCCCTATTAGGATCTTCTACAGGTTTGCTGTCCTGGGCCCTGAACCCCTTGCTGCCTAGATACAAATGAACCTGGTGTAGGTGTGGCCTTTCCACTGCACTCCTGCTGGAGTTATGGGAGGAGTGCCATGATATCTTTGGGCCTACAGGCTCTATTTTTTTCATGTCTAATAAATCTGCTTAGTTAATCCAGAATTTGGAGTTCAGCTTGGTGTGGTGAGAACACCATTTTCCCGAGTGGCTGAAAGTGCAGTCGGCACCAATGATTCCCATAAAGGGGCAGCTTCCAGTTCATAGCAGGAACATGGGAGACTTTTATGGGAAGTGCAGCGAGACCCTTGCCACAGGGAACAGTTCATTAAAATACCCTAAAATTACATCACTCAGGTGGTAGTGAGTTGTGAGAAATATCTGTTCAACACAGCCTGGCTGAGTGAAACCCTTCACCGAATCAAATTACACCATCGACTTGTGCCCACTAGGAACTAGACCGAGGCTGCCCAACTCAATCTTATTTAGGACCCTTGCAATCTGATGGGATAGAGATTGGAATGGATTTGAATGCAAGTCCCCCAGATGTAAAGGGGCAGGTTTAAGAATATGCCACCCAGTCACACACTATATTTTTCTTACCCTTATTTGTATACAAGGTCAAGATCCTTCCCAAAAATTAATGAACGCACCAATAGGAATTTCCAGCCAGAAACCATGTTCTGCTGCTCGTTAGCCATGGCTCAGTTGGTCGCACCCTCGCCTCCGAGTCACAAGGTTGTGGGTTCAAGCCCCACTCCAGGTACAGGAAACTCTCGTTCAAACGGCACCTAAATATCCGGAACACTATTAACCGGCAAAATTCTCACTCCGAAAACATCACCTCAATAACCGGCAATGTTGCCGAGCCCGAGTTTCCCGCGGTGGCCGAGTTAGTCAGTGGGGGTAGTTCTCAAAGCTGCCACTATTCGGCTGCTTGGCGCTGTCGGAAGTCCGAACACCTCAATAACAGGAGTCTGGCTCTCCCGCGCTGCCAGTAGTCTCTTCCGATCCGCCATTTTACAGGGGTACTATGTGTCTCCCACGCTGCTGGTAGTCATTGCATTGCATTACCCTCAACTGGCAGTACTGTACTTAATCAAGCATCTTCCACCATCCATTTAACACAACATTCTGTAGGTGAGTACCCAATTACTCTATACTGCACATTTCTTGATTTTTTAAATTTTTCTTTGTTAAAAATAGCCTCGGTAGATAACCCTCTCCGTCATCCGGAAATTTTGATCAACCGGCAACACGTCGGTACCGGATACCAAAGAGTTTCCTGTACTCGAGCACAAAAGAAAATCTAGGCTGACACTTCAGTGGAGTTCTGAGGAAGTGCTGTACTGTTGGAGGTGCCGTTTTTCAGATGAGAGGCTAAACCTCTCAGGTGGACGTAAAAGATCCCATGGCACTATTTCAAAGAAGAGTAGGGGAGTTCTCCCTGGTGTCCTGGGGCCAATATTTATCCCTCAATCAACACCTAAAACAGATCATCTGGTCATTATCACATTGCTGTTTCTGGATGCTTGCTGTGTACAAATTGGCTGCTGCGTTTCCTACATTACAACAGTGACTACACTTCAAAAGTACATAATTGGCTTTAAAGCGCTTTGGGACGTCCAGTGGTCGTGAAAGGCGCTATAGAAAGGCAAGTTTTTTCATAAATGTTTTAATATTCCATTCATTTTTCACTTTCTGCCTGGCTATGCTTCAACAGAATGCAAAAGCATTATCTCCAAACAGTTATATCATTAATTTTTAATGATAAAATAATCTGTACAGAAGTCAGTTATTTAACAGTACAAAATTGCTACATCAAAACTGGAACTGTACAATTGCCAGAGTGGTCACATCTGGGAGAAGAACTCTGTTGATACAGTCTATAAAATCCAGCTCACTTTAATGAGCAAAAAAAACAAAGGAGAGATCAGCGAGTTAAAAACTAGAAGTTTGACTTCGAGGTGGTGAAAAAAATGGGAGTGTTTGTAGTACAGCTCCAAAGTGGGACACTCCTTTCACCATGTGCTCTCTCTCTGTCAGTGCTGGTAACAAGCTTTGGCCTCCTCAGTGGCCGTCAGTTATTGTGCATCCCCTGCACCATTCTCATCTATACCTGGGCTGTGTTTCAAGTCTTATGAAAGGTGAGCAAGCACTCATCTCCCCAACTTTATCTCCTCATCTGATTCCATTTTCTGACCTGGGCAGGAGAAAAAAAAGCCATGGTGAGCAGACAGCTCGCAGATCAGAATACTTACAATTACAGGAAACTTTCGATTAACCGGCCCCTAAATAACCGGAAATGTCGGTTAACCAGCAAAATTCAGGAGTAGGTTCAGGTAACTTTTATTACTTTTTTTACTCCATTTGTTGCTGTGCAAGGGTGTAGCTGCAGCTGTTGCTAAGCTAGAGACGCTTGCAACTTGTGGCCATTGTTCTGAAGCGCAACAGGGTTTGTTGCTTTATACGGAGCTCTCAGCTCCGTATCTTTTACTATAGCGTTCGGTTATCCAGAATTTTTGATGAACCGGCACCACGTCGGTCCCGTCCGTGCCGGATAAAAGAAAGTTTCCTGTACTTACAACCCATAACACCTACATTTGACCCACACAATTAAACCAAGCACTACGGGCTGGTTCGTGTTTTAAGAGGCTAAATTGCAACAGGGCCTCAGAGTGTAGATCTTGGAAGTCAGAAAGTTAAAGACTGTGAGGCTTCCAAAGGTATTTTGGTCTTATGTTATTGGCTCTTGGAGCAAATAAAGTGGAATCTATATAAAGATCTACCGAATCCCATCACTAAATACCCAAAGAAGAATCCTGGAAATTACAGCACGAGAGGTCATTCAGCCCGCTGCACCTGTGCCAGCAGTAGTTTTTCCCCAAATGGAGCTATCTACTCTTACCCCATTTCCCTATCGTTATAGTTTCTCCCTCAATACCCACTTGTAGTAAAGTATTTCATGTTCTAATAACCCTCAGTGTGACAACAATTCCGCAAACAGAATTGTGCCAGTCAAAAAGAGCTTGTCTTGTCTCCATTGGCCTTTACAAGGAACAGCCCTCCATGTTGCTACGATGCTTCTCATCTGCATGCCGAGCTGCAGAAACCCTCACTATACTCTACTATTTACTTGATAGCAGCTAAACTGCTCCTGGAGATGATCCTGGCTGTGCCACTCCTCCTCCTGGTACTGCTGCTCAGTGCTGATCGTCTTGGGCATTTATTATTGGGTTTCAGGCATGAACAGATGTCGTTTTGTTTTTAATTCTCCCCTCTTCTCCTGAAGGGGCAGGTACATGCTGGAGTGCAGGCAATGGTTGCCCTTCAAGACCCCAATGAACTTCAGTTGCTCTTCCCACTGGCATCCCAAGGTCCAACCTTCATAAACTGCAACTCATTCAGAATCCCACCGTTCACATTCTATCTCGCACTAAGTCCCACCTCCCTATCACTCCATCCTTGCCGACCTCCACCGAGTTCTCCAATGAATCAAATTCAAAATCCTTGTCCTAATCTACATGTCCCGCAAAGGTCTCTCTCGACTTCTGCAAACTCCTCTCCCCCAGAATGCACCAGCACATGCCCTCCACCCTTCTGACTCTGCCCGCAACACCTAACTCGTTCATCCTCCCTTCAGTCACCTACCTTAAGCTTTCTCTCATCACTGCTTGGTCACATTGTCAACCATATTGAACACAGGTTGGTGCTCAGTGGTCTGTACAGCTCAGCTACTCACTGGTGAACTTACTGCAACCCTGTGGACCTAACAATTAACTCCCCAATACCTTTCTGGCCCTCCCCAGAAGATGCTGACGGGGGAGGGGGCACGGAAATGCAAAGAACTGAAGGTTTTCCACCTAGGTATCAGGTACTCCCAGGTTAGATATAGCAGGGTTTGCAGAGTAAAGCACCTTTTAAATTGTGTTTGACTAACTTAATTGAATTTTTTTATGAGGTAACAGAGGGTGGGTGAGGGCAGTGCATTGATGTTGTGTATATGGACTTTCAAAAGGTGTTTGATAAAGTACCGCCTAATAGGTTAGTTAGCAAAATTCAAGCCCATGGGATAAAAGCAGCAGAAGGCACAGATTTAAGGTGATTGGCAAAAGAACCAGCGGTGACATGAGGAAAACCGTTTTTACGCGACGAGTGGTTAGGATTTGGAATGCGCTGCCTGATGGGATGGTAGCTACAGATTCAATAGTAGCCTTTTAAAGGGAATCGGATAAATACTTGAAGGAGAAAAAATTGCAGGGATATGGGGAAGAGCGGGGGAGTGGGACTAACTGGATTGTTTTTCTAAAGAGCCGGCGCAGACTGGGTGGCCGAATGGCCTCCTTCTGTGCGGTACTATTCTATGATTCTATACACTGCCCAAACAATGCAACCGAGGTCAGTATGGAATCTGCTGGATACCATTTAAAAGGTGTCTCTAAAGATAAGGGGTAAGCCATTTAGGACAGAGATGAGGAGGAATTTCTTCACCCAGAGAGTGGTGAACCTGTGGAATTCTCTACCACAGAAGGCAGTGGAGGCCAATTGATTAAATATATTCAAGAAGGAGTTAGATATATTTCTTACGGCTAAAGGGATCAAGGGATATGGGGAGAAGGCAGGGACAGGGTACTGAATTTGGATGATCAGCCATGATCTCATTGAATGGCAGAGCAGGCTCGAGGGGCCGAATGGCCTACTCCTGCTCCTATGTTTCTATGGTCACACTTGCCCCCTACGTGGAGTATCAACTAGAATCTCAAGAGGACAAAAAGCAGGGAATCTTAGCTGAATGTAACACCCAGATAGTAAGATTGCCCACCTTAATTTATAACATCCCTCACACATACACACAAAACCCCTCAGACCTTGCTGGGATTGTTTGTTTCTTAAAGGTTAGGAAGTTTTTAAGGAAATACTTTTTAGGTCAAAGAGAATGGAGCTATTGTTCAGGCCCCCATAGGTCAGGACAAAGAAAAGTCAATCCCCAGGGCCAATCAAGATTGGACCAGTTTCTAGTATATCAGAGATACCTGAATGATCCCCATAAGTGAAGCATCTTCAGATGTTTTTGTACATTAATGGCACTATATAAATGCAGTTTGTTGCTGTAGATCACATTTTTAAAACGTCAAATACGGAAAAGACTCAAATATCCTAAAGATGACTCTGAACTCATACCTTGGCTATTCGGTGTAAAAGGACCGTTTTTTAATGTGTTGTCAACACTGGATGCTGCCGTCACTGAGAAATGGAAAGGTGCAATGCAGATTCGACACAACATAGTAATCATTTCCTGCAGCACACTGCTCTACTCCACTCCAGGACTGAAGTTTCTTTGAGAAATTTATAGCATTTTGAGTGAACATTTGAGCTAATGAGGTGAAAGAGGTCATTCTTGGGGATTAAACACTTAAACATTTATACTCTGCACCAACATCAAGCACTCTTGGGTCAGATGCAGAGTAAAAGTGTCTCTAAACTGCCCTGATAATGTACCTCAGCCCCAACCTCAAAAGAGCAGCCCCTACTACACCAGCGTGACAATTGACTTCCCACACCAGCCCTCGAGGTTACTCACACTACCACCTGGATTATTGTCGTCGTTACCCAGCTCACAGAGTGTCTAACGGAAGGTCAGGCAGGAACTGCCCATGATTCTTCACCCATTCACGTCAATGGGTAATAAAACTGTGGCCAGGGTATGTCGGAATTTAAGAACATAAGAAATAAGAGGAGTAGGCCATTTAGCCCCTCGAGCCTGCTCCGCCATTCAATAAGATCATGGCTGATCATCGACCTCAACTCCACTTTCCCGCCCGATCTCCATATCCCTCGATTCCCCTAGAGTCCAAAAATCTATCGATCTCAGCCATGAATATACTTAAAGACTCAGCATTCACAGCCCTCTGGGGGCAGAGAATTCCAAAGATTCACAACCCTCTGACTAAAGAAATTCCTCATCTCAGTGCCTACCCCTTATCCTGAGACTATTTTTAAAAAATTCGTATATGGGATGTGGGCGTCGCTGGCAAGGCCGGCATTTATTGCCCATCCCTAATTGCCCTTGAGAAGGTGGTGGTGAGCCGCCTTCTTGAACTGCTGCAGTCCGTGTGGTGAAGGTATTCCTACAGTACTGTTAGGGAGGGAGTTCCAGGATTTTGACCCAGCGACAATGACGGATCGGCGATATACTTCTAAGTCAGGATGGTGTGTGACTTGGAGGGGAACTTGGAGGTGGTGGTGTTCCCATGCGCCTGCTGCCCTTGTCCTTCTAGGTGGAAGAGGTCGCGGGTTTGGGAGGGGCTGCCGAAGAAGCCTTGGTGAGTTGCTGCAGTGCATCTTGTAGATGGTACACACTGCAGACACGGTACGCCGGTGGTGGAGGGAGTGAATGTTTAAGGTGGTGGATGGGGTACCAATCAAACGGGCTGCTTAGTCCTGGATGGAGTCGAACTTCTTAAGTGTTGTTGGAGCTGCACTCATCCAGGCAAGTGGATAGTATTCCATCACACTCCTGACTTGTGCCTTGTAGATGGTGGAAAGACTTTGGGGAGTCAGGAGGTGAGACACTCGCCGCAGAATACCCAGCCTCTGACCTGCTCTTGTTGCCACAGTATTTATGTGTCTGGTCCAGTTAAGCTTCTGGTCAATGGTGACCCCCAGGATGTTGATGGTGGGGGATTCGGCGATGGTAATGCTGTTGAATGTCAAGGGGCGGTGGTTAGACTCTCGCTTGTCGGAGATAGTCATTACCTGGCACTTCTGTGGCGCGAATGTTACCTGCCACTTATCAGCCCAAGCCTGAACGTCGTCCAGGTCTTGTTGCATGCGAGCATGGACTGCTTCATTATCTGAGGAGTTGTGAATGGCACTGAACACTGTGCAGTCATCAGCGAACATCCCCATTTCTGACCTTATGTTGGAGGGAAAGTCATTGATGAAGCAGCTGAAGATGGTTGGGCCTAGGACACTGCCCCCTAGTTCTAGACACTCCAGCCAGGGGAAACAACCTCTCAGCATCTACCCTGTCAATCCCCTTCAGAATCTTGTAGTGGTCATTCTTCTAAACTCCAGAGTGTATCGGCCCATTCTACACAATCTCTCATCATAGGACAGCCCTCTCATCCCAGGAATCAATCTAGTGAACCTTCGTTGCACCGCCTCTAAGGCAAGTATATCCTTCCTTAGATAAGGAGACCAAAACTGTGCACAGTACTCCAGGTGTGGTCTCACCATGGCCCTGTACAATTGTAGCAAGACTTCCTTACTCTTACACTCCAGCCCCCTTGCAATAAAATCCAACATGCCATTTGCCTTCCTTATTGCTTGCTGTACCTGCATGCTAGCTTTCTGTGTTTCTTGCACAAGGTCACCCAAATCTCCCTGAACACCAACATTTGAAAGTTTCTCACCATTTAAAAAATTCTGTTTTTCTATTCTTCCTACCAAAGTGAGTAACCTCACATTTCCCTACATTATACTCCGTCTGCCACCTTACTGCCCACTCACTCAGTCTGTCTGTATCCCTTTTCAGACTCTGTGTTCTCTTCACAGCTCACTGTCCCACCTAGCTTTGTATCATCAGCAAACTTGGATACATTACACTCGGTCCCTTCATCTATTTCCGATAGCCGCTCCCAGCAGGTCACGCTCTTGCGCACACTGAAGCTGAAAATCTAGGTTGGCAAGTTTAGTCCCAATTTGTGGGCAGTTTTCTTTTATTCTGTGAGCATGTGCTTACAAGAAACTTGTGAAAATATCAAGAGATTATTGACAAAGATATTACTATTGGACTAAGGGCGGATCACATCTATAAGGATGCTGAGAGACACCATCTGTCTCCACTTTAAATGGTTCAAGTCCTTGAATTCTCAGCTCATTGAAAACAGGAGAGTCAGTGTCAAGCTGTCTTCCTGTGACAAGGGAAGGACAATTGTTCCTCCAAACAAGCCAATGTCTCAGGTTGCAGTTACACTGCCACTTTTCCATTGATGTAAAGTGATTTGTGGACATACCAATGTAAAAGTGGTCACATAACTCAAGACTACAGAGTGCACTAAGGTCCCGAGGTGCGAGATGCTCCCGTGGCAATTTGAGTGCAGTGTAATTCCAACTTTATCGGAGGAGTTAAAGAAGTTACAGAAAAATTGCATCCAGTTAATACTGTGTGCAGTTCTGGTCGCCACACTATAGGAGGGATGTGATTGCATTGGAGAGGGTGCAGAGGAGATTCACCAGGATGTTACCTGGGCTGGAGCGCTTCAGCTATGAAGAGAGACTGGACAGGCTGGGGTTGTTTTCCTTAGAGCAGAGAAGGCTGAGGGGGGACCTGATTGAGGTGTACAAAATTATGAGGGGCATAGATAGGGTAGATAGAAAGGAACTTTTCCCCTTAGTAGAGGGGTCAATAACAAGGGGGCATAGATTCAAGGTAAGGGGCAGGAGGTTTAGAGGGGATTTGAGGAAAAACCTTTTCACCCAGAGGGTGGTTGGAATCTGGAACTCACTGCCTGAAAGGGTGGTAGAGGCAGGAACCCTCACAACATTCAAGAAGCATTTCGATGAGCACTTGAAACACCATAGCATACAAGGCTATGGACCAAGTGCAGGAAAATGGGATTAGACAGGGCTTGATGGCCGGCGCAGACACGATGGGCCGAAGGGCCTCTTTCTGTGCTGTATGACTCGGTGACTCTATGAGTTAACTATCATACAACGGCTAGAAAAGCACAAGATCAGCAAGCTGGTCTGAGCGTGGCCCTGGTCAAGAAGCCTTGGCCTGAGGATCCTGCTCCAAAATCTCACTGTTCTGATACGGACGATCACCACTTACAGTATCACCGTGTCAGCCAGGGTTGTATGTTTTCATTTTTTCCTTTGCCAATTTCCTTGCCTCCCCATTATCTCCTGCAGGCACTGCTGTGTTCCACAAGTGCTGATTACCCTCTGGTCTCTGGGAAATTCACCAGTTTAAGTTGGAGGCAGATGGTGTTTCTCAGCATCCTTGTATATGCAACCACCCTTCGTCCAATTAACAATATCTTTAGTAATCATTTTCATTTGAGAGTCTCGACATCAAGTATCGTCAGTCTCAGAAACAGAGGACCAGGAGGAGGCCATTCAGCCCTTGGAGCCTGTTCCGCCATTCAGTTAGATCTTGGCTGATCTGTACCTCAACCCCATTTACCGGTCTTTGCTCCATCTCTCGATACCCTTACCTAACTAAAACCTATCGATCTCAGTTTTGAAAATTTCAATCGAACCCCAGCATCCGCTGCCTTTTTGTGGAGAGGCGGGAGGAGAGTTCCAGATTTCCATCCTTTGGTTTTTCTCCCGCCAAAGTGCTGCCCGATTTCCCTCCTAAATGGCCTAAGCTCTAATTTTAAGATTATGCCCTCTTGTTGTTGATTCCCCCACCAGAGGATATCGTTTCTCTGTATCTACCCCATCAAATACCTGAACCATTTTCAATGCCTTGATTAGATCACCCCTTAACCATCACAACTCATGGGTCTATGAGCCAAGTTTACGCAACCTGTCTTCATAATTTAATCCTTGAAGCCCGGGTATCATTCTGGTGAATCTGCACTGTATCCATTCCGAGGCCAATATATCTTTGCTGAGGTTCCGTGCCCAAAATTGAATGCAGTACTCCAGATGGGGTCTGACCAAGGCTCTGTACAACTGAAGCGTCACTATCAATATTCCATTGGCCTTTTTGAACCTGTGCACCAGTTTTTAGTGATTGTGTACCTTCACTATTAAGCAAACATTTCGATTCACCATTCTCAGATCCAAAGTGGATGACTTCACAGCATACTGCACCTCTTAACTTAATGTCATCTGAAAACTTGGATGTACAACTCTCAATTCCTTCATCCAATTCATTGATATATATGGTGAAAAGCTGAGGCCCCGATACAGATCCCTGAGGAACACCACTCATCACTTCCTGCCAATCAGAGAACTAACCCTTTATCCCTACTCTGTCTCTTACCTCCCAACCAATTACCAACCCTGGCTCCTTGACCATGGAGGGAGCGAGAGGGGATCGACACACCCGAGCCTAATCCTGGCTTGCCTGATGTTCACACTTCTAGCAAGCAAACATTCACTGGACAGCAATCAGAAGCAGGAACCCAGGCTAATTTTCCCAACGTAACCCATTCTGAAAGCTGCAGTGGTCCAATACAGCCCCAAATAGAATTTTTCCCCTGCAAAATGACATGGCCCCATTACAGTGGTCGAGTGTCTACTGCAACCCGTGTTACTGGATTAAGGTCATTGACCTGTCTTCCCCGACAACATACCTCGTCTTCCTTGCAAACAGATGGAGGTAGTCAGCCGTTCGAGGTATTCCGGCAGATCGTAGTAATCGTCCCCGTAAGAGATCACTTTAATCCCTTTGTCCAGCATGTTTTCTCGTAGCTTTTTAAACTCATCCACGTCGTCCCTGCGTACCAGCATGAAGTGCTCCAGGTCGGACTTGTTCCTCACCGCTTCTAGGAAGAGCGACTGGAAGGTCGTGTCCTCGACTGTCCGGCCACAGCCGAGGAAGACGAAGGCCTTGGTTTCATACAACTTCTGAATTTCCCTCTGCTCAGTCATAAAATACAAACATTTACAGCAGCGTCCACTCCCCGAGGTACAATCGCAATTTAGTTACCGAAGTTCACATTTGCAAAAGTTAAAACACATATACAAGAGTGTCGGTCTTTGATACTCTCCCCTCCTCTCCTGAAGACTGCGGCTCGTGCTAGGATACGGTTACACACGTGTCCTTCGGGTCCCTGCCCAAGTGACCATTGTTCCTGTACCACCCTCAACAGTTGGTATCAGTGGGCTATTCAACTGTGGGTCAATCACACGCAAGCCCAAATCCTGTCCTCATCCAATATCCACATGTGCAATTTCCCATGGGAATCACTGGATAGTGATCAGGATCACATGAACTTTGGCTAACTCTTTTCCCCTCCATAGCACAGGGCACTCACATCAACTGCATCACCCAAACTGCTGCCATAGCCGAGATCAGCCAACTATAGCCTCACCTAATATGTGAGGTATTACATTTTAGTATGAAGAATAAGGAGTTCACTTATCACTTGGAGGGTGCGAGTCTAGGTGGGGTAGAGGAACAATGGGATCTCAGAGTACAAATACACAAATCACTAAAAGTTGCACCACAGGTAAACAAGGGCATAAAAAATGCAAACCAAGCACTAGGGTTTATTTCTAGAGGGATAGAATTGAAAAGTAGGGAAGTTATGCTAAACCTGTATCAAACCTTGGTTAGACCACACTTGGACTAAGTACTGCATGCAGTTCTGGTCGCCATATTATAAAAAGGATACAGAGACACTGGAGAGGGTGCAGAGAAGATTTACAAGGATGATACCAGAAATGCGAGGGTATACATATCAGGAAAGGATGAACAGGCTGGGTCTCTTTTCTTTTGAAAAGAGAAGGCTGAGGGGTGACCTAACAGAGGTCTATAAAATTATGAAAGGTTTTGATAGAGTGGATACAGAGAGAATGTTTCCACTTGTGGGGAAGAGCAAAACTAGAGGCTATCAATATAAGAAAGTCACCAAGAAATCCAATAGGGAATTCAGAAGAAACTTCTTTACCCAAAGAGTGGGAGAATGTGGAACTCGCTCCCACAGGGAGTGGTTGAAGCGAATAGTATCGATGCATTTAAGGGGAGGCTGGACAAACATATGAGGGAGAAGGGAATAGAGGGTGATGCTGATAGATTTAGATGAGGAAAGCCGGGAGGAGACTGGTTGGGCCGAATGGCCTGTTTCTGTGCCGTATATCCCATGTAATCCTATGTAATATGTAAAAACTCCTGGTTTATCTGGCTTTGTATCACACTGGCACATTTACCCACTGAGCCATTAGGGGTGCTTGTTTTGGTCTTTCTAAATCCTTTGCTGATCTGTCGCTATGCTTACCCACGTGTGGATTTACAGAGCAGAGTATATCTGGTGCAATGTGATGATCTGCTCTGCAGGACAATTAGCTGTAATGCTTTTATTTTATTAGGAGTTTTCAGATACCAGCGGAGTTTTTTATCTACTATGTCAAATCATGTATTGGGAGGGAGAAGACAATATTGGGCTTGACCTTCTGAGTCAGAGGCAAAAGTGCTCCCACAAAGCCAAGACTGACACTAGATTTTGGTTAATAAAGTTCAATCTCAATATATAAATGGGTTAATGTTGTAGATTCAAGAGGGAAGAACACCAACACTGTTTCTTTAAAGAATATACAACTATAGTCAGGTGATTTGCCTCTACTCTATTGTATAAGCCTCGTCTAGACCGCTCCCTTACTTGTTTTACCAGAAGAACCACATTAACACCAAGAGCAAAAACAACTTGCATTTATATAGCATCGGGTACTAATTACATCATGGGACCCCGACTTTTACCTATTAATAAAGCTCACATCTTTCCGTGGCCGGTGCCCCCCAACACTGCCAAAAACCCGGACGTTAAATTATTGGCAGGAAGGGCGTGACGAGAAAGGAGGGGGGGGGGGGGGGGGGAAGTACTCTTACCTATTTGACCCGCCACCCACACTTTTCTCATCGGTTTGGGATGTTAAAAATTGGACCTTATAGTTGCCTAGGTCAAAGTGGTTGAAAATATATAGGGGTCAATTTTGTGGAACCTGTCGGGAAGAAGGCGGGACTTCAACTTTCGGGTTTCTGACCCGCCTACTTCGACGTCCGGCCAATCCGCGCGATTTTCCCTTGATTGACCTTGTTGAGCCCGCCCAGCGGGCTCAGCCAATTAAGGGCCACCCGGCAACAGGTGACGTCACAGACTGAAATTTCATCTGTCAAGATTTCTGACAGATGAAATATCAGTGTCTCACAGCTGTTTGAAACTGTCAAACTCTGACACTCTAATTTCTAAGCTGAGTCCTTCTACGCAGACTCAGTTAGAACTCTCAGCAGCACTCAAAGCTGAAGGCTGTCACTTTTCACAGATCGCAGCCGTTCAGCTTTAAGTTCCAGCTGAGTGATGGGCTCCCGACGCCTAGAGGAAGAAAGGCTGTGAAGGTAAGTAAAAGTTCTTTACACGCTTTAGACACACCAAACACACTCACCTTTGCACTCATGCACCCATCACTCACCTGAACACCGACATTGCGACCCCTCCAACTCCTTCAACCCGACGGCCCGCCTGCTCTAACCTGGCGTGGTTTGGAGCCGTCGGGAATCCCACACGAAACCCCTCAAAATGGGGATTAGGCTAAAAACTGCCCGTTAACTACCTGTTAACAGGCAGTTAATTGGCACTAATCCCTTCCCGCCTGGTTCCGGCGGGTCGGGTACCCGCCGCCCCTGAAACTTACGTGGGGCGGGGTTTTGGGCGGGATGGTGTCGGGACCCCCAAAGTCGGGATTTCCCCCCCCCCCCACACGCCTAAAACCCCGCCTGACGGCTCCCCGAAAATCTAGCCCTTAGTGTTTAACAGAATTAGGCTTCCACTTTGTGGAGTCTCTCCATGTTGCTTTGACTCACCACTCAATCTATCTGGGAGCTATGAGGCTGTTATAAATTGAAGCTTCAGCTGACAGCAAAATAATTTATATTACAAAAAATCCATGTCAATGATTCATCATATATTAACTCCCTGAATCCTAAGTGGTGACAATTTAATCTCCACAGAAAGGGGAGGGGAGCGGAGTAAAATCATCAATTGGGACAATTAGTCAAGCAACAGCTCCTGGGAAAGCGCCAATGCATATCCCAGTGTCCTGCTACAGAACGGTAGAAGCCGAGGAGCAGACTGCCAGCGCGATCTCTCAGCTGTGCCCTTTTAAATCACGTGTCCAATGGTACTTCAGTATCTGCACTAGGAGAGTAACAGAGAACTCACCATTACTTCTGTATTACGCAACACATTCTGGTAGCCCAGCGGATGTAGAACGATCCCGCTGGGGTTAGTGTAAACGCCGTGGATGTGTAACACACTCATCTTTCGTTTCTCCTGTGCCCATTCCAGTACCTACCACAAACAGAAACAGAATGGAAGAGAGAGAGACTAGCTCTTCTAGCCTGTGAAAATACATGCAGCAAAACAAACTGCAATTGCTATACGCATTATCTGTTTATTAAGACAAGTGTAGTTTTCTGCCCCATTCATTTCAATAATTAATCACTCCAGTAAACCAGTAAAGATAGAATTAATATTTTTACTGCTGTTTCAGCAAAGCTGCCTTAATCAGGTATCAGCTAATTTTCACAACCTGTTGTCCATTACTTGACATTTTTAGTTTATACTGTAGACTTTGATAGCACCCAGCTGGATCTAGATACCCCCCTTGCTCCTCTCTCATGATAAACGAGTGCTTAAACTTAACAGAGCTTTAGAAAACACTCGGGCATTGGTCCACTGAATACAGTAAACAGCAAGGTAGGGCTGCAGGGAACTTTACGTTCGGCACTTAGAGGCCATTCCTCTGCCTTTCCAGCTTCTCTCGACGTGGGAAAGAAATGTGGAAATAGTGGCATGCTGCAAGGAAAGGGCGTCGTATGACTATGGAGTAATCCTTTAAAGGAAAGGATTCACAGTAATGAACAGAAGAGATTTGCAAAGACTATTTTCATAAAATAATAAAATAATTTTCATTGAAACAGCAAATGTTTTTGACAGATTGTTATGTTTAAGTCACTAAATTTCAGACCCACGAGTGCACGTCACAGGCATCACTCTGCGGCCTGAACCAACAGCTCCCGCTGTTTAAATGCAAACAGAAATTGCTGGAAATACAGAGCAGGTCTGCCAGCATCCCAAAAGACAAGGATTAAGACATTGTGGGTGAACACCCTTCGTCAGAACTAAAAACAGGAAGGCGAGACACCCTTTGTAGGCCTGCCTAAAACAGAACAAAAAGGTGATGTCAAGGTTGGTAAACTGGTACAGTAAGTTTAATGGTCTGTAAACAGAAAGAGTTGAAGACTGTAAAAAAAAAAAGTTAAAAAGCTCCAGGGTTCCTATTTTCAGCTCCACCTAGAAGGCGCCAGGCAAACCTGTTTTTCAAATGTCGAGAGACCTGCTGCGTACTGCAGCATTACCTTTTTTATTATGACAGATTTCCAAATTTCATTTTGTTCCTTTGAATCCACAGAGTTCCCATCACACTTCCCTGCAGTAGTGCTGATGTTGGCAACCTCCCAAACTCCCTCCAAAGCTGGCTACAGCTGCCCGACTTCTAGATTTATGGTACAGCTCTGACATGGACATCACTGGCAGATTTCAAGAGAAACATAGAGCCACCCATGGTCCTTTCACGAGTGGGAGTGGGTGTCTCACATTCTTTCGTGTATGTAGGTCTTATTGGCATAGAGACCTCACTTTTTTTTTTAGTAGGGGAAGGATTGTAGGGCAGAATCGCATTTCTGTGTGTTCACATGCAGCCCACTCACTGGCTTTGGCGTGTGTATCTGGCCCCAGCTCCAATAGGTTGAACATCCCTGACCTAAGCCATCATGAGCTGATCCAAATTGTCACCAGTTTGTAGGCGTGACTGCATTCCATCCTCTTTACCTTTTTCTCATCCGTGAGGTCTAAGGACTCTAATTCTGTTCCTTGGTGAGTTGCATAGATTTCCACGAGATTGTCGAAGTTGGTGGTTAAAACCAGGGTTCCATGCTCCATCAGCTTCAGGACTGATTGCAACAGGTGCTTCCCAATGTCATCCATCTTGGATTCCAGGTCATCAAAAACCTCATACAAACAGTCCTTGAAGAAGGTTGACCGAACATTGCTGGTACGCTGTGGGGATTGAACAAGAGTCAATGGAAGCAGTCATACGCCAGAACACAAAGCAAGCACACGGGCCACAACAAAGCCTCAAAATAGACCACAGGACTCGCAAATCATCATCTCAAAGAAAATCCCATTAAGAGGAAAATGTTATTGTTTGGGGTTGGGGAAAAGAAACGGGGAATGTGCATGCAAGCGACCTCTAGAGAGCGAGTGCGATCATGCTTTAAAACTGTTGGTTAAAGGCAAACTTAGCAATCTTGCAGCAACGCTCGATTTCTGTTTTATAGATATTTTTAAATCTCTGCTAACAAGATCGATCTCTCTCCTTTAATTAACTCAAATCTATGCATTTTTTACAACTCCTATTTGTGAGAAGAAAACTTTTTTTTAAATCCAGTAACTTTCTCCTAACAGATTCTAATATTTGCACTGGGTGGAAGCCCTGCTCAGTTGGCTTAGTGAGCAGCTGGTGTGTAAATACAGAGACTGACACCTTTCTCATTCCATAATCCCACTCAGCCGGTCCCGAGTTAGGGACTGAATCTCAGCTCTGGATCTGCAGTCAGGAGTGGGAACAAATGCCAGCTTTCATATATTCACTAACTCAGCTCATCACTGCCGCCACCAAACACAAAATATCAGAGTCTCCACCAAACCAACATTTCTTTTCATAAGAGCTATCTTTTCCAAGCTTCTCTCCACGAGTCTCACTGGGCCATGCGGTCCATCTCTTGCTGCGGAAAGCAGAAAAAAGACAAACTTCACCATTGTCACCCAAACTGGTAGTTGAATAAATGCACCACTGACATTCTTCCACCAATCTCCTCCACAATTAGTGATTGTAAAATGGAGAATGGTCCCACTCTTCCAGCTCAGTCACCCTTCTTGACAGAGCTCTGCTCTCCCTGCTCTCTCCAAAAGACACAGGAGCAAGCTGGGGTTCCATTCTTCAATGGAATGTGTTTGGAAGATGGGGGTGCTTGCCAAAAAAGAGACAAAACGAGAACGGGGCAAAATATGGGTAAGGAAAGAACAAAAATATACAGGGATGAGCCACTGGGTATATAATAAATCCAAACATCTGGATGCTTAAGGGACCACCTGTAATTTGTGTGCAAGTAGATTTAATCCCTTCCCTTGGACACTTGTGTGAAAACTGGCCCCAAATCCCAGGCCAAATTGATTTGGAGGGAAAAAAATCCATCAATCCGAGATAAGTGACATCTTAGTCATGCGAGATTTGGTAATCCGTTCCTATATAGCAGTACTACTCACTAGCTGCCCATGGCCACAATCCCAGGAAGTGTCTTACTCGAGGGTCACGCCCAGTAATGCTCCAACATTAAACCACGAGACAATGAGATCGGGGTCTGATTCGGCACATGGTCAGCTCCTGATTCCATGCGTCACCCTGGGCAGTTGCTAAGTGCAGAGCAGGCACTTCCCCACAGGATGGCACAGAGAGTTCTAAAGTTTTAATACAGCCCTTTAAGATACTGTCTGGATGTTGGGAAGATCCAGCCCAATAGCATTCCTTTGCTTCCCAACACTGAAAAGCAAGAAAAGGGCAAGATCAGTGCTGAATCGTAGCTCGATCAATCTCACATTTGATCGGTCTGTGAATGAAGGCCCAGAGATGCATGGAGGACCAAAGGTTAAGGGGAAATGGGCCACAAATGAGATCAGCAGCACGGCTGAACAATATTAAGGAACTTCACAGGGCTGTGAATCATCTCTCCATCAAACGGCATCCAAAATTGATTTGCCATGCAGAATAAGTCATATAAGAAATGCAAAAATAACAGCAGTGTTCAACCAATAACAGTAAAGCTGCGGACCGGAACCTGAAACAGATCCACACCAGTGTTGAGATTGGTGCCACTGCTAATTATGGTTACTGCACCAATACCACCACTAATACTGAGACAGGGCAATATATCAGAAGTGGGCCTGTACTAGAAGCAAGTCACATGAATCCTGGACCTACAATAGCATGGATTCTGGGTGTAGCAGCACCGAATGACACTGGTTCCAAACTGCTGCTTTTGATTCAGGGAACTAGTGCACAAATGTTCAAAGTCATAGAGCCAAGCATACAGGGTGCTTCATTACTACAACTAAAGAAACATATTGCAATACACTCTTTCCACTGGTATCGGCTGCACAGAAATATTGATATGATTTGGCTACAACCAGAAAGAGTAAAAACTGGACCTCGGGTACTTTTTAAATTGCTGGTCTATAGTCTGTGACAGTTGTCACAATCACTCCCATTCGTTACCAAAATTTCTAATTACAGGCTATTAAAAATTCACTTACTGGTGAAAGCTTCTGTATCAAGTCGTGTGCAACATGCACAAGATTCTTATCTTCACCGAGGGATTTTTGAAATCTTTTGTTCTCCTCCTCCTCGAGGAGGTCGAAGTCATTAGCAGCATCCAGCAGAGCCTGGATCAGTCCTTTCCAGGATTTCAGAGCGGGGACCTGAGGCGCGACAGCAGCACTCACTCCTGTTCCAATCACCAGCACCAAGTCCTCAGGTCTCTTCGTCTTCAGACTGGGCAAAAGCTTCCTGTTGGGACAGATTTCGTCTTTTTGCCGTTATTTAATGATTGTAAACATTTCAGTTTTTATTGATAACACTTCAATTAAATGAGTTCAGATATAAAGATGGTTACATTCAACAAAACAGCTAAATGGAACAACAAAGGAAAAACACTGCCGACGCTGGAAATCGGAAATAAAAACAGAAAATGCTGGAAACACTCGACAAGTCAAGCAGCACGTGTGCAGAGAAACAGTTAATATTTCAGGTCGATGACCTTTCATCAGAACGGGAAGAAGTTAAGAGATTTAAAAGTTTTTTAAGCAAGTGCAGAGCCAGGGAAAAGGAGGGTGGGCAGAGGAAAGAACAAGGGGCAAGGTCTGTGATAGGGTGGAGGACAGGAGTGACTAAATGACAAAAGGGATGATGGTGCAAGGCAAAAGGGGGTGGTAATGGGACAAGAAACAAAAATACAGCAGAACCATTACCAGCACCTCCTGTCCGAGAAAATGGGAGCATGGTTATGATCGGAAGGCTGTAAAGATCCTAATCGAAAAATGGAGTAACATGGCCTTTAAAAGAATTCCCACACAGACACGCCTACCTCACGCTACCAATAACACAACTGTGGCTCAAAAATATGTAACCCGCTGCCAATTAATGTTTAAAAATCCAAGGAAAATTCAGTTCCGATACTGACGTCCTCAAAGCACAGAGTCATTCTCGCTCTTCACTGCAGCGTGATTGTTATATGGTCTACAGGAACATACCGCACTCAATGGACGAATCTCAATTACAGGAGATTTTGTAACACTAAAAAGTGCAAGGAGTTGGCAACTAGCTCACAAACCTGAAGCCTTCTAGGCCTGTTTTGTGTTCCAATGACTGAGTGGCTCCCCTTACAAATCTGAGACTTTAGGCTGCGCTTTGTGTTCAGTGCCAAGTTGCTATTTTTATCGTTGCAGTGTGTGTGTTCAGGAAATAAACACCGCCAGTATATCTATATACACCCAAGGAAATGAAAAACAATAATTGGTTATGAGCAACCCTTTTGGGAGCCTGCAATGTTGATGGTTGGCTGGTTCACTGCAACCATTTATTTATCCTATTATTCAACTATCAACTAAAGGCTACAGAAGTGGTAGCCAATTTCACCAGCCAACTTGCCTAGAATTGCTTTTTTCCGCTCTTCTGCTCGGAGACTACGGCCCGTAATTTGCGGCCTGCTACGCAGCAAAGACTTTAGCCGCTGGCCCCGAAGAAAGCCTCCCACAAAGATCTTGCGATCTCTGTGGCGAGAAGTTCAGCTTTTCCGACGTTCAATCGAGATCAGAGCAGTCTAGTGGGAATTCCGCGGGCTGCTGTGACGTCAACAAGCTGTCTAAGCAGCCAATCACGATGCAGAATTCTCACAGCCAGGAAGTGAAACAGTGCTTTTATTCTGACTTTTTTTAAAACGTTAGCGAGAGCAAAACAAAGATTGGGGCGCTCACATGGGGAAAAGGTAAACCTGAAATAAATATGAACAAACTTTAGAAAAAAATTTAAGCTTTTTTTTTTAAGTTTCTTAAAAATTGTAATTTTTATCATGAGAAATTTGACACTCCACAAAATTTTAATTCTTTTTTCAGGGCCATAACTTTTGTTTAGCTGTCAAAACGCTGTTAAAACCCCAGTTAGTTACACCTAATCCAACAAGGTCTAACATTTAATGGAGTACTTAACAGCAATATTACCGTGGAAAACCCAAACTTTTCATCAGTTTCCCTGGTTTCACAGATTACACTGATTGCCGGCTATGGGGACGTGGCCACAGCGCAGCCTGTGTGGGAGCAGTGAATGGCTGACCGCAACTTCAGGATTTCCGTGTTAGGATGCGCATGCGCTAAATCCTGAAGTTGCGGTCACTTTCAAAGGGGTAATAACAGTGAACGTTGTTTGTTCGCTGTTATCACCCACCGTAAATTCCGGGCCTATGTGTCACATGGTAAAGAGGGCAGATAATCAGTCTGCAGGCCTCCATTAACGCTGCTGTGAAACAGAGTGTTGGAGATTCGCAACAGCAGCCATATATGGAAGTCGTAACATAGAAACACGTCATTTGCCCAACCAGGCAGAAGATCAGCCGTGATCTCATTGAATGGCGGAGCAGGCTCAAAGGGCCTACTCCTGCTCCTATTTCTTATGTTCTTATGTTAACTAGTCCATATCGACATTTACCCTCTACATGAGCAAATACTACAAATCACATTTACCCACCCTGTTCCCAGATCACTTCAACCCTTTTTCCTTCATCCACGAAACATAGAAGATAGGAGCAGGAGTAGGCCATTCGGCCCCTCGAGCCTGCTCCGCCATTCAATGAGATCATGGCTGATCATCCAAACTCAGTACCCTGTCCCTGCCTTCTCCCCATATCCCTTGATCCCTTTAGCCTTAAGAAATATATCTAACTCCTTCTTGAATATATTTAATGAATTGGCCTCTACTGCCTTCTGTGGCAGAGAATTCCACAGGTTCACCACTCTCTGGGTGAAGAAATTCCTCCTCAGCTCTGTCCTAAATGGCTTACCCCTTATCCTTAGACTGTGACCCCTGGTTCTGGACTCCCCCGCCATCGTGAACATCCTTCCTGCATCTAGTCTGTCTAGTCCTGTTAGAATTTTATAAGTTTCAATGAGATCCCCTCTCATTCTTCTAAACTCCAGCAAGTATAAGCCCAATCGACCCAATCTCTCCTCATACGTCATTCCTGCCATCCCAGGTATCAGCCTGGTGAATCTTCGCTGCACTCCTTCCATGGCAAGAACATCCTTCCTCAGATAAGGATCCAATCTAATTCTGAACGCTGTAAGTTTCTGCCTCAACCGCTAACCCTGGAAGTCAATTCCACAGCCTCACAACTCTCTGTGAAGAAGTTTCTCCTGCCCCCTGTTCTAAACCTCTTACATCTTGTACCTGTGGCCCTTTGTTCTTGATGTCTCAACTACTGGAAACAGTCTGCTTCTACCCACCCTTTCATAATGTTAAACACTTCAATCGCATCGCCCCGTAATCTGCATTGTCCGAACAAAAAAACACTCAATTTATCCAAGTCTTTCTTCGTATTTATATTTCCTCATACCGGGCACCAACCTCATGTAAAACTTTCAATATCCTTCCTATAGTGTGGAGCCCAATACTGCACACAGTATTCTAACAGATTTTATTATGGTTTTATATCGGCTCATCATTACCTCTTGGCTTTTATATTCTATATAATTCATGTCAAACCTTAGAATTCCATTAGCTCTTTAATAGCCTTGTCAACCTGAGACACTGCCTTTAATGCTTTCAATCTGTACCCCAAATCTCTCAGCATCGAGCCTACTTCCATTATTGATTTTTAACAGTCCCTTTGTGCCAGTACATTCGCACCCTGCCTGTTCAGATGTAGCCTATCCTTGCAGAATAGTTCCAATATGTACCAATGCCCAAAGTGGAATGCCTCTTCCCGACAACACCTTTTGCTTTGCAAATATTTCCCTAATCTTCCTGCCCTTCCCTATTCTAGCGCCTGATTGGGGAAGTAATCCTGAGATTACCACCCTTTACGTCAGCCGTGGCTCAGTGGGCAGCACTCTCGCCTCGGAGTCAGAAGGTTGTGGGTTCAAGTCCTACTCCAGAGATAACAACAGAAAATGCTGGAAAAACTCAGCAGGTCAGGCAACATCCGCGGAGAGAAATTTAAGTTGACGTTTAGGGCCGAACCCTTCTTCAAAACTGGAAAGAAAAGAAAATAGATCGAAGGCAGGGCTGCGATCGGACAAAAGAAGTGAAAGAGACAAAAGAAGTAGAAGAGACAATAAAAGGTATTCGAAGCCAGACGAGATGGTAATAGGCTGAGATTAGGTGTGAAGTGTACTGGCAGGGCAAGAGATAGCTGCCAGGTGGGAGAGAGAAACAAAAGGAAGGGGGGGGGGGGGAAGGAGTGGAAAAATTACAGGTAAAAAATTAATGGGGGCCGAGGTTATGATCTGAAATTGTTGAATTCGATATTGAGTCCGGAAGGCTGCAAAGTGCCTAATCGGAAGATGAGGTGCTGTTCCTCGAGTTTACGTTGAGCTTCCGTGGAACAATACAAGAGGCCAAGGACGGTGAGGTCCGAGTGGGAATGGAGCGGTGAATTAAAATGACAGGCGACCGGAAGCTCGGGGTCACCCTTACGGACTGAACGGAGGTGTTCCGCAAAGCGGTCACCCAGTCTGCGTTTGGTCTTCCCAATGTAGAGGAGACCGCATCGTGAGCAGCGAATACAGACTTGAGCACAAAAATCTAGGCTGAAACTCCCGTGTAGTACTGAGGGAGTGCTGCACTGTCAGAGGTGCCGCCTTTTGGATGAGGCGTTAAACCGAGGCCCCGTCTGCTCTCTCAAGTGGATGTTAAAGATCCCACAGCACTATTTTGAAGAGAAGTGGAGTTATCTAGTGTCCTGGCCAATATTTATCCCTCAGACAACCTCACTAAGACAGATTATCTGGTCAATGTCACATTTGTGTTTCTGGGGACTTGCTGTAGGCAAACTGACCGCCATGTTTCCTACATTACAACAGTGACTACACTTCAAAATACTCAATTGGCTGTAAAGCGCTTTGAAGCGTCCCGAGGTCGTGAAAGGCGCGATATAAACAAGTTTTTTTTCCCCAGCTTTCCTCCTCCAGCAACTGCTCCCCATCTCTCACCAGTGTGACTATCCCCTCACTCAAAAATCTGCCCTCCCTCCCTGATATGTTGGATTTTCTCCACCTTCTTCTCAACTCTGAGATTCGGAGCTCGAGCACGGTGAGTTGGCGTCACTTCCCACGGATATGTTTGCTTGGTTCAACTCAACCGGGTGCTCGAAACTCCCACATCTTGCAGGAATGACACATCCCTTGCTGCACTCGTATTTGTGGGTTAGTTTGTTGCATTCGTGCATATAGTATCAATTAGTCTACTTAGCACCTCATTCCCATTTTAGAAAATCTTACTAACTCTGCTCCTAGTTCGCTCCGTGATGTGCTCTCAGCTCAAGATTTCCCTTCCAATCCTGTGGAGAAGCACCCGATTCCCCACATCCGAGTTTGGCAACATACAGGGAAAACCGTGGGAACAAAGACACGTTTCAGCCTCTGCAGTGCAGAGAATTGGCACTCTTAACATCCTCTAGACAGCCTGTTGGTAAAAGCAGAAACAAATTCTAACCGAGAGGTAACTTCCCACCACCTGGATGTTTGCAACATATTTTGGGATAGTTTTAAGATTCTCAAACATACAACATGTTGTTTGGAGGTGAGAGTTCCAGTTCCTTTTCATTTTTAGTTTAATATCTGAATTTATGGGGGTGGGGAGGAGCACCAATGCCTGGAAGATACAGGCGCAAATCAGTTCCGATGGATTACATGTAACAAGCGTGGGAATGAGCAAAGCCAGAGTACCAAGCCTGTTCCCTCTATAGATCGTGCACAATTGTCACTACCGTAGACTCTACTCAACCCATTCATTTTCCTGAGGGAGGCAACAAACCTCCAAGATGATTAAAAGCACAATAAAATTAATCCTTGTCTCTAAGATAACCATGCAAAGTTCTAGAATACGGCCAACTTTACCATCCATGTTATTTAATTCTAACCAGTTAGATTCTACTTCTTGGAATCAACTGCAGCAGATTTGTGGGGGACGGGGGGGGATACTTAATGGCGCTCATGAAGATAAAATAAAGACTGGAATTACACTGTCATGTGCTCCTTTCCTGCAGATCCATTGGAGGAGGCCGATTTAGATCATTCTTCTGTGCATGGCCCTGCACAGAAGTGGAAGCACAGATCAATAGAAACACAGGAGAGCAATGCACAGAAGTCAGTTTGAAATTGCTCTCCCAAAACCCATGATTTAATGTAAAAATGGCTCGTGATCGATTTGTTTTACCCAAAATGTTAACCTTTCAAAGGGGTAAAAAACGCTCTGTTGGAGGCTTACACCCTATATTTACGTGTGGCGTACCGATCACAGAAAGGACACAATCCGCTTTTCTGTCCATAGACTATAAATCAGGCGTCATGCCTTTAAGAAGGATCACACCTTTAAGAAACTCGATCTGCAACATAGTTAAGCCCAGAGCGGGGGAGGGGCAGTCTAAGCTGTGGACTGCTAAAAGACAGTTGGACTTGGTGTAGTCTCCGACGCCATTTTTGTGTTCAACATGTGGTCTCAACAATTAAACCTTTTCTGTTGAACCTCTCCGAGTTCAGTATATTTTGTTAGGAGTACGTAGACTCCTACAAACGCATCTTTTGTTTTTAGATGGTGATTCACTCACTGTACAATTCCTGTTTATATTTTGGATAACCAAGATTCACCATTAGTTTCTTACCTCTAATATTACATTTTTTTTAAAACCTCGAAACAGATAGTGTTTGTAGAGATCATCACTGTGTACAGAAAAGCGCTAGTGTAAAACTCAGACAATAACTGCATCAGTCGGCCAGGCATTATTACAAAGTGAATACTCTACCTGGTTTTTTTGGCTGATGGTGCTTCATCCCTTCCACTCGAATCTTGCCTCGGTATAGATGCCATCCAGCTTCTGAGACATAGAGAAACTCTAAAGTTAGGGAGTTAGATAATGTTTCAAAATAAGGAATGGTGCTGAAACTTCTCTGAAAAACACATTTAAATTGTAGCAATAAATAATATTTCCTTCTGAAAGCTCGTAGGCTGAATTTTAGAACCATCACCTCTCCAACTACCTACTTGCTGACCCACTGCAAATTTTTAGCTAAAAGCATACCCATATTTAACTGAACAATACTTGCCACAAGGAAGTGGCACCCTGGCTATTTGGTAAAGATGATGGAGCAAACTGTTTTTATGATTTCAAAATATCGTAAATCATTGACTAAAATGTTTGTAAATAAAACTGTGCAATACCTTCAGAGCAAAGGGGTTTAAAAATATATCCAAAACTTTACAGGCAGTTGGAGGCTTTCTGACAGAACATTTCTTAAAACAGAAAAGCAACAATTTTTTATTCACTGTGCCAGGAAGATATAGAAGGTGACCTTCTGGCAGTGATTTCCTCAACACGTTGAGGGGAGGCACGAGAGTGCAGATCAGGCAGTTCCCCATTGAGGGGCGGAAAGAAGGGGCAGTCATCAGCAGACTACTCTTGTGTACCTCAGGTTTCAGGTAAGCAATAGCGGAGACCTGGAACAGCCACCTAGTCTCTCAGCCAAAGATGCTGTGTGGTACAGGGAGGGAAACATGAACAAGAGGAAGCAACCTCCATAAAGAATGAATAACCGTGTCAGTCGTGGCTCAGCTGATAGTATTGAGTCATAAAGTTGTGTGTTTAAGTTCCACTCCAGACACCTGAGCACATAATCTAGGCTGACACTTCCGTGTAGTACGGAGGGAGTGCTGCATTGTCAGAGGTGCCGTTTTTCGGATGAAACGTTAAACCGAGGCCCGTCTGCCCTCTCAGGTGGACATAAAAGATCCCAATGGCACTATCTGAAGAGGAGCAGAGGATTTCTCCCCGGTGTCCTGGCCAATATTTATCCCTCAATCAACATCACTAAAACAGATTATCTGGTCATTTATCACATTGCTGATTGTGGAAGCTTGCTGTGGGCAAATTGGCTGCTACGTTTCCTAAGTTACAACAGTGACTACACTTCAAAAAGTACTTCATTTGTGGTAAAGCGCTTTGGGACGTCCCGAGTTCGTAAAAGTTGCTGTATAAATGGAAGTTCTTTCTTTAACCAGGAGAGAGTTGGAGTTGCACGGTAGATTTTAGCAAGGGGTTTAGGTGGCACCATAAAACACGAGTGAAGCCTCAGCAGGTTTATCTTTCAGTCGTGGGCAAGTACATTCTCTTGTTTAAGACCATTAGGGTTTTAAAAGAAAACTTTAGGTCAAGGGTGATAATACGGAGTCAGAACGTTGTGGGTTTAAGTCACTCTCCAGAGACTTGAGCACAAAAATATAGGCTGACACTCCAGTGCAGTGGGAGAGCAGTCTTTCGGATGAGACGTTAAACCGAGGCACCGTCTGCCCTCTCAGGTGGATGTAAAAGATCCCACGGCACTATATCAAGCAGGTGAGTTCTCCCCGGTGTCCTGGCCAATATTTATTCCTCAATCAACATCACTAAAACAAATTATCTGGTCATTATCACATTAATGTTTGTGGGAGCTTGCTGTGCACAAATTGGCTGCTGCGTTTCCTACATTACAACAGTGACCAAAAAGCACATCATTGGCTGTAAAGTGCTTTGGGATGTCCGGTGGTTGTGAAAGGCGCTATATAAATAAAGTCTTTCTTTTTTCTTTTCTTTCAAGGCAAAACAGCTTTATACTGGTTACATTCCCTTAATTGGGTGCACAATGCGAGTGTTCGAGCACGTTGTGCTCGGCAGTAACCCTGTTTTGTGTGCAGAACTTGCTCGCAGGGCAGTTTTCCAATTTCAATATGTGGTAATCAAGAAGAAAATGGAGAAGACAACTCCCACCAGGCTGCTGTTGCCTGCCTCTGACTGATGAGCTCAGGGCCACACTGGCAGTAACTTTGGCGCAGGACACCTACCCACTCTCTTGGCTGAAATTAGCCCACGGAGACAAGGGGAAAAGGGAGAAAATAACGTGAGGGTGGGACGGGTAGGAGAGAGATGACCAACACACAAAAAGTATCAAAACTAAAGGACTTTTCTTACAGTGCAGGAGCAAACCAAGAAACTTCAGTATTTTCCCCAAGTCAATATTTAGGGAGACGGTGGTTATGTCACGTATTAATCAAATTACACTTAGTTTAGGATGAATAAACAAACATTTTGTTTGCTTTTGATGCAGGAAAAAATTATACATATCCAAATAAAACAGCAGCTGGAAAATTCCATTCACCAATATTAGCCACGGGCTAAGGCACCTTCCAGCTTTAACAGGGCTGGAAAACAAGACACACTCGCCAACTTGCAAGTAACATCTGTGTTTATCCCTTCCTAACCATGTTTAGTAGTTCAAGTTAACCATCTAGGACAATGGAAAGTTTTACTCATACAACGATGAGTACTTATGGCGGCATTTTTCACAACTTATGCTGCTTATATGACTGGCAATTTTTAAAGGGTAAAAGTTAGAGGGGCACGGTCTTAATTACAACATTTTGCACAGCTTTTGTTTTTCACTTGGGAACAAGATGAGGAACCATAACATAGAAACATAGGAGCAGGAGTAGGCCATTCGGCCCCTCGAGCCTGCTCCGCCATTCAATGAGATCATGGCTGATCATCCAAATTCAGTACCCTGTCCCTGCCTTCTCCCCATATCCCTTGATCCCTTTAGCCTCAAGAAATATATCCAACTCCTTCTTGAATATAGTTAATGAACTAGCCTCCACCGCCCTCTGTGGTAGAGAATTCCACAGGTTCACCACTCTCTGGGTGAAGAAATTCCTCCTCATCTCAGTCCTAAATGGCTTACCCCTTATCCTTAGACTATGACCCCTGGTTCTGGACTCCCCCGCCATCGGGAACATCCTTCCTACATCTAGTCTGTCCAGATCTGACAGAATTTTATAGGTTTCGATGAGATCCCCTCTCAATCTTCTAAACTCCAGTGAGTATAAGCCCAATCGACACAATCTCTCCTCATACGTCATTCCTGCCATCCCAGGTATCAGCCTGGTGAATCTTCACTGCACTCCCTCCATGGCAAGAACGTCTTTCCTCAGGTAAGGTGACTAAAAACAAATAAAGACTTGCATTTATATAGCACCTTTCACAACCGCAAGACTTCCTAAAGCACTTTGCAGCCAATGGAGTCTTTTCTGAAGAGTGCATGCAGCAGTCACAGGTTCAATAGATGGTTACCATTCATACTGGCGGAGCAGGATGTTCTTTTCTGAAAGCAGTCGGGACACAACAGAGGGATCTTTACCTGCCATTTAACCCATGCCGTACTCGAGATGGAGTGTTTGATGGGGCAGTGTAGAGAGAGCTTTACTCTTGTGTTTCCCTCACAGGGCCTGGGAGTGCTTAATGCTGTTACTGGGTTACAAACATGTTCCATTTCCCAGCAAAGACACCCCTTGCCATATATAGTTTGCTATGGAAGAAATGCTAAAAACAGTGCCTCCATTTGAGCCCATCCTTATCACTGTGAAACTTTGAAGTTTTATATTTTCGTAGCAAGACAGCATTTGACTTGGCAGCATATTAGACCAGAGTTGAACACACCTTTAGCGATTACACGTCTCTGCATACACAGAATTCTGGAGTGGTGCCAAATGCAGATATACTTGCAGGAGCGCAAAAGACCATTTAGAACAGGTTACAGGCAGTACTCCACGTCATTCTATAGGAGGAAAAGGAGAAGCCTTTGAAGTTGAGTCTGAAACCTGCAATATGCATTGTACAGAATAGACCCTAAATAAAACGTTTAGGCTCGATTCAAATGTGGAAACCATCAATTTCTAGAGCGAGAAAAGCAGTTCTGGTCTGGAGTAAGACAAAGACCAAAGTAATACATTGGAAATAAGCTGATTTTATGGGGATGAGAATGGAACCAAGGAAAATAAACTGGAAAAATTTACTGACAAACAAAGAAATAGAACAGCAGTGGGAAACATTTAAAACGGTGATCAACAGAGTCCAGGAGAAATATATTCCACTAAAAAGCAAGAACAAACTAGCCAGTAATGGGACCTCATGGATGAATTAAAAAAATGGGCAAAATTAAAACTAAAGAACAGAAAAAGACATACACTGAGTACATAGACCACAAAGGAGAGGATGACAAAAGGGAATATGAATAGGTTAGGAAAGAATTCAAAAAAAAATTAGGAAGGCAAAGAGAAACTATGAAATTAAATTGTCATGGAATACAAAAAGAAATGTAAAGAATTCTACAGACACATAAATAACAAGAAAAATCATGACAGGGATAGGGCCACTAAGAGATACACACGATAAACTCACAGGTAATGACAGCAAAATGGCAGAAATATTAAATAAATTACTTTGCCTCGGTGTTTACCAGAGAAACTAACACGACATTAGAAGCAGTGATCAAAAAGGATATAAAGGCATTTAAGATAGAATGGGGGCGATAATTGATAAACTAATCAAACTAGAGAGGCTAAAACCCCTGGATGGATTGCATCCATACATATTAAAAGTTAGGAGAGAGATTGCAGAGGCATTATTACTTATATATAACTAGCTGAAGTGCCCGGCGGTGCCGAGGCTTTTTCGAGGGCATGTTGTTGTTGGAAGGGAGGGCGGGGGGGGGGGAAGGGAGGGCGGGGAGGGGGGAAGGGAAGGGGGGAGAGGGGGTGGGGAAGGGGGGAGAGGGGGTGGGGAAGGGGGGGGAGAGGGGGTGGGGAAGGGGGGGGAGAGGGGTGGGGAAGGGGGGGAGAGGGGGTGGGGAAGGGAAGGGGGGAAGGGAAGGGAAGGGGGGGAGAGGGGGTGGGGAAGGGGGGAGGGAGGGCGGGCCCCCCCCCCGAGGGTCGCGCCCCCCCCCCCCCACCCCCCGAGGTGAAGACCGCCGATTGCGGCTGTGCGAGACGGCCGGGGGGCCGGTTGCCAGGGTGACGCTTGACGCTCAGCAAGCCCCGCCCCCCCGGCCGAGCCAGAGAGAGAGACGCCGCGTCTCAGTTCCTGCTACGCGCGCACCCTAGCGGCACTGGGCTGAGGCTCGGCCCTCCAGCCTTCGAGTGGGGCCAGGAGGTGCCTAGCTCGGGCGTGGGTGCGAAGGAGAAGCCGAGGCTTCGAGGCCTACCTGGAAAAACGGGGGAAGGTAGGAAAATTAATGAGATTAGATAAGTTAATTCGTTTTTAAATCATTTTTTTTTAAAACAATGTGTGTTTTAAAAGCAACGTTTTTTTTTAAAGACGCAGAAAGCGGGAAAAAGAAAGAAAAAGTTTGGAATCAAGATGGCGGCAACTCACCTCGGTTCAGAACGATAAGGCCCGGCCACACACGCACCCATTGGCCCGGCGGCACACGCCAGCAACCTGGCGTACGATTGGTCGAGCTCGAGGTCACTCTGTCGCTAATGAGCGGATAATGAGATGCTAATGAGCGGAACGTTGAAGGTTTTTGGGATACCGCGGGCGCGATTTTAGCCCAGCCGAAACGTAAATACGCTTAAAACCGTCTCGGAAGCGTAAGCTTTCTTTGGAGGTAACGCGCGCGTAGGTACGCCCTGTAACTTTCGAGCGCATACCCCCCAGACGCACACGCGATGACAGACAGACAGACAGACAGAAGGACAGAAGTACCGATTTATATATATAGATAGATATATAAAAATATATATTTTTTAAAAACATTAGAAAAGGGAATAGTGCCAGAGGACTGGCAGACAGCTAATCTGATTCCTATATATTAAAAAGGGAGATAGAACAAGTCCAGGGAACTATAGACCTATTAGCTTGTCGGTGGTAGGAAATTAATGGAATCCTTAATCAAAGATGTAATAGGAAAACATCTAGAAACTGAAAATATAAATGAAGAGTCGTCAGCGTGGATTCCAAGGGGAAGGTCATGCCTGACCAACCTTATTGGATTCTATGAAGTAACAGAAAGGGTAGATGAGGGTAATGCAGCAGGTGGAATATATTTGGATTTCCAAAAAGCCTTCAATAAGGTACCACATCGTGGACTCATGATGACTAAGGTCAGAGCGTGTGGAGTCAGGGGACAAGTAGCAGAATGGATAGCAAGCTGGCTACACAACAGAAAACAGAGAGTGCGGGTTAAAGATAGTTACAGGAAACTTTGGTTTATCCGGAGGTTGTATGTCCGGAAACCGCGATCTAACAGCAGAAATCAGCAGCCGTTTTGTTAGGTTTTTTCTTTCTCTTCTCCTAGCATTTTTTTAAACAGTCAGTCTCTGGAAAGTCTCTCTGAAGCTGCTGCTAAGCTACAGAGACGCTTCCAAGGTACGGGCCAACTGTTTACAAGCTGTTGCTAAGCAACAGTGTTTGTTGTCAGATACGGAGATGAAAACCTCCGTATCCTTCAACATTAGCGCTGGTCTGTCCGGAAGTTTTCATAGATCGGCATCACGCCGGTCCCGTCGGTGCCGGATATCGCGAAGTTTCCTGTACTCAGATTGGCAACAGGTGGGAAGTGGTGTTCCACAGGGATCGGTGCTGGGACCGCTGTTGTTCACCATTCACATAAACGATTTGAACTTGGGAATCACAAGTACAATTTCAACATTTGCCGACGACACTAAATTGGAGGGCTAAGAGAGGAGGATTGCAACAAAATACAGGGAGACATGAATAAACTTGCAGACTGGGTGTGTAATTGGCAAATTAACTTAAATCTGATAAAGGGAATACATTTTGGTAGGAAGAATAAGGAGGGCACATACATCTTGGAAAATCAGTGTCCAAATGGGATAGAGGAACAGAGGGGTCTGGGGGTACAGGTATACAGGTCACTAAAAGTAGCAATACAGGTTAATAAGGCCATTACAAAGCAAACAAAGCACTGGGGTTAATTTCTAAAGGGATAGTATTGAAAAGCAGAGAAGTTATGTTAAACTTGTATAGAACCTTAGTTAGACCACACTTGGAATACTGTGAACAGTTCTGGTCTCCATGTTATAAAAAGGATATAGAGGCGCTGGAGAAGGTACAAAAATATTTACTAGAATGATACTAGAACTGAGAGGTTATACCTATCAGGAAAGATTGAACAGGCTGGGGCTTTTTTCTCTCGAAAAAAGACTGAGGGGCAAAAACCAAAACCTGCTGAGTGTTTCCAAAATGTTCTGTTTTAAGACTGAGGGGCAACCTCAGATAGAGGTCTTCAAGATTAGGAAAGGGTTTGATAGGGTAGATGTAGAGAAGGTGTTTCCACTTGCGGGCAAGACCAGAACGAGGGGCCATAAATATAAGACAGTCACTAACAAATCCAATAGAGAATTCAGGAGATACTTCTTTACCCAGAGAGTGGTGAGAATGTGGAACTCGCTACCACAGGAAGTGGTTGAGGCAAATAGCACAGATGCACCCAAGGGGAAGCTAGATAAGCACATGATGGAGAAAGTTATAGAAGGGTATGTTGCTGGGGTGAGAGGAAGCTCGTGTGGAGCATAAACACTGACATGGACATGTTGGGCCAAATGGCCCGTTTCTGTGCTGTAAATACGACGTAGCTAAAAAAAGGGAAGAGGTCCTACAAGTAGAATTTAGGGAGTTAGGAGCCAAGCTAAAAAGTAGGACCTCGAAGGTAGTAATCTCTGGATTACTACCAGTGCCACGTGCTAGTAAGAGTACAGAGAACAGGATAGTTAGGCTAAATACGTGGCTTGAGCAGTGGTGTAAGAGGGAGGGTTTTAAATTTTTGAGGCATTGGAACCAGTTTTGTGGTAGGTGTGACCTATACAAAAGGGACGGTCTACACCTGTGCAGAGATGGAACTGATGTTCTCGGGGTAATTTTTGATAAAGCAGTTCGGGAGCATTTAAACTAGTATGGCAGGGGGCTAGAAACCTATGTAGTGAAATAGAGGAAAGTGAAAGGCAGACAGAAATAAATGGTAAAAGGGTGAGGAACAAAAAACAAAGGGCCAAACTAATTCATAAAAAATGTGAGCATAAAAAAAGCCTGAGGGTTTTATACCTTAATGCGAGAAGCATCAGGAACAAGGTAGATGAATTAGCTGTGGAAATAGAGGTTAATAATTATGATCTAATTGGGATTACGGAAACATGGTTGCAGGGTGAGCAGGGCTGGGAGCTTAACATACAGGGGTATTCAGTATTTAGGAAGGATCGACAAAAAAGAAAGGGAGGAGGGGTAGCATTGCTAGTAAAAAAGGGGATAAATGCAATTGAAAGGAAGGATATTAACTCAGTTAATACAGAATCTATATGGGTGGAGCTAAGAAATAGCGAGGGGCGAAAAACATTAATAGGAGTGGTATATAGGCCTCCAAATAGTAAAATAGAGGTTAGGGAGGGCATCACGAGGGAAATTAGAGAAGCGTGCAATAAGAGCACAGCTGTCATCATAGGTGACTTTAACTTACATATAGATTGGACTAGCCTAATCAGTAAAAATAATGAGGAGGAGGAATTCCTTGAGTGTTTAAGGGATGGTTATCTGGATCAATATGTCGAGGAACCAACTCGGGAACAGGCTATATTGGACTGGGTACTGTGCAATGAGAAGGGACTAATCAGTAATCTTGTTGTACGGGGACCCTTGGGTCAGAGCGATCATAACATGATCGATTTCTCACTCGAAATGGAGAGCGAAGAAATTGACTCAGAGACTAAGGTCCTGAATTTAAACAAGGGGAATTATGATGCCATCAGACGGGAACTGAGTAGGTCTGATTGGACAACGTTCCTGGGAGGACTGGAGGTAGATAAACAATGGCAAACATTTAAAGATAGAATGACAAAATTGCAAAAATTGTTTATACCAATCTGGCATAAAAGGAAATCTAAAAAGGTGACTCAACCGTGGATAACAGGGGAAATTAGAGACAGCATAAAATCCAAAGATAGGGCGTATAAAATAGCCAAAAAAAGCGCCAGAGCGGAAGATTGGGAACAGTTTAAGATAGAGCAAAGGAGGGCAAAGGGCATAATCAAGAGGGGCAAAATAGCTTACGAAAACAAGCTGGCGGAAAATATAAAAACTAACTCCAAAAGCTTTTATAAGTATATCAAAAGGAAAAGACTGGTGAAAACCAAAGTTGGTCCATTGCAGTCAGATACGGGGGAATATATAATGGGAAATAAGGAAATGGCAGATCAACTAAATGCATACTTTGGGTCAGTCTTTACGAAGGAAGACACAAAAAACCTCCCTGGGATATCGGGAAAAATAGGGACATTGGCAAAGGAGGAACTGACGCAAATCAATATCTCTAAGGATATGGTGTTAAGGAAGCTAAAGGGATTGAAGGTGGACAAATCCCCAGGGCCTGATAACATGCATCCTAGGGTACTGAAGGAGGTGGCCCTAGAGATAGCGGATGCACTAAGGATGATTTTTCAGAATTCATTAGACTCGGGAACAGTGCCCATGGATTGGAGGGTAGCTAACGTTACCCCACTATTCAAAAAGGGGGGTAGGGAAAAAGCAGGTAATTACAGACCTGTAAGCCTTACATCAGTTGTGGGCAAAATGCTGGAGTCCATCATTAAGGATGAAATAGCGGAGCACTTAGCAAATGGGGACAGGATAGGACAGAGTCAACATGGATTTACAAAGGGTAAATCGTGCTTGACTAATCTATTGGAATTTTTTGAGGGAGTAACTGGTAGAATAGATGGGGGAGAGCCAGTAGATGTGGTGTACCTGGACTTCCAAAAGGCCTTCGATAAGGTCCCACATAAAAGATTAGCATGGAAAATTGAGGCTCATGGGATAAAGGGGAAAGTATTGGCGTGGATAGGGAACTGGCTGTCAGATAGAAAACAGAGAGCTGGAATAAACGGCTCATTTTCTGAATGGCAGGCAGTAACAAGTGGGGTACCACAGGGATCTGTCCTGGGCCCCCAGCTGTTCACAATTTACATTAATGACCTGGATCAGGGAGTCGGATGCAGCATTTCCAAATTTGCAGACGACACTAAACTAGGAGGGGGGGTGGGCTCAGAGGAAGAGACCAGGAAGCTCCAGAGCGATTTGGACAGACTGGGCGATTGGGCGGATAAATGGCAGATGCACTATAATGTGGACAAGTGCGAAGTTATCCACCTTGGGTGCAGGAACGGGAGGGCAAATTATTATTTAAATGGCAATAGATTGGGAGAGGGGGAAGTACAGAGAGACCTGGGTGTTCTTGTACACCAGTCACTGAAGGCGAGCATGCAGGTGCAACAGGCGGTCAAGAAGGCAAACGGTATGCTGGCCTTCATAGCAAAAGGGTTAGAATACAGGAACAGGGATACCTTGCTGCAGCTGTACAGGGCACTGGTGAGACCACACCTCGAGTACTGTGTACAGTTTTGGTCGCCTCATCTGAGGAAGGATGTTCTTGCCATGGAGGGGGTTGCAGCGGCGATTCACCAGGCTGATACCAGGAATGGCGGGAATGACCTATGAGGAGAGACTATGTAGTTTAGGGATGTACACACTGGAGTTTAGAAGATTGAGAGGGGACCTCATAGAAGTGTATAAAATTCTGACAGGTCTAGACAGACTGGATGCAGAAGGAATGTTTCCCTTGGCGGGTGAGAACAGAACTAGAGGACATAATTTAAGGATAAGGGCTAAACCATTTAGGACAGAGATGAGGGGGAATTTCTTCACTCAGAGAGTGGTGAACCTGTGGAACTCATTGCCACAGAGGGCAGTGTACGCCAGCTCATTAAATATATTTAAGAGGGAATTAGATATATTTCTACGGGCAAAAGGGGTTAAGGGTTACGGAGAGAAGGCGGGGACGGGATACTGAATTAAAGGATCAGCCATGATCTCATTGAATGGCGGAGCAGGCACGAAGGGCCGAATGGCCTACTCCTGCTCCTATCTTCTATGTATCTATGTATAACTATTTCAGATAGAAGATGCATTGGAGTAGCACCAGATTGGGGAGGGAGAAACCAATTTCAGTGTCTTCGCTCCAAAGGACACCAGTTTTTTTCCTAGTCTAGGACAGCAGCCAAGTATTAGTAGAAGAGCCTCCCTTTGTCTAAAGTTGTCCAAATATAATTAAATTATAGGCCAGAGTATTCTCTCTCCCCCACACCCCCCACCAAACTCACCAGAATTTGGTAAACTAGCCTCTCTAGAGCACTTGACCAGACCAAGGAGGACAGTGTAAATCACAGTCATGAGGTGGACTGACATAATTCACTCGCAATGATGTCAACTTCCCATGCTGTGATAAACACTGTCGTACCGTATCCAACAATGTGTAATAAAATGTATGTGGTCAGGCAAACAGCAACATTACTTTGCATAAGCAATCAGACTCTGCAATCTTAATCTCTTGAAAATCAACTGAGGCCATTGTTCTACAGTTAACCAGGAAATGCAATGAACAAACAGGTAGCTTCCGGCTATTCTATCTGCCTGCAGTCTGAGCACATCAACATAATATAGAAAAAATTAAATTGACAGTAAAAAGTACGGAAACAAAATCAATATGAGCCAACTGCTGATTTCCAGTTATGGCTGCACTTTCCAATAAAGTACCATTTTGAGTGCGTATAAATAATTCTACAATTCTTTAGAAAGTCCTTCTGGTTCTTATCAATTTTTCTTTAGCTAACAAATGTAATCACATTAAATGGGCATAACAATACAAAGTTAACAGCCAGCAAGATTAAGCAGATAAACACCACATGTAAAAATACTACACAGGTTACCAGCTGGAACTAAAAGCACTCGTCAGCTGTGGCTCAGTCTAAACTGACACTCCAGTGCAGTACTGAGGGAGTGCTGCACTGTCGGAGGTGCCATCTTTTGGATGAAACTTTAAACCAAGGCTCTGTCTGCCCTCTCAGGTGAGCGTAAACAATCCCATGGCGCTATTTTGAAGACGAGCAGGGGAGTTCTCCCCGGTGTCCTGGCCCGATATTTATCCCCAGCCAGCATCACTAAAAAGGTTATCTGGTCATTATCACATTGCTGTTTGTGGGAGCTTGCTGTGCGCACATTGGCTGCAGCATTTCCTACATTACAACAGAGACTACACTTCAAAAGTACTTCATTTGCTGTAAAGTGTTTTGGAACGTTCCAAAGGGAATGTCTATGGATGTTATTTATATGGACTTCCAGAAGGCATTCGATAAGGTTCCACACGAGACAACAAAAATGACAGCGCATAGAATTGGAAGTAACCTGCTGTAATGAAATCTGTTTGTCTTGATCCTGTATTCGTTTTGCACTCATGTATATTACCCTCCCCCACTGTGTATAGTTTCACTTCCTCTTTCCGACTAACCTGGGAGGTTCCAGGTCTTGGCTCTTGGCACCGCCCCTGACCTCTTACATAAAGATCCCAGGATCTGTATGACTCATTCCTGTGAACCAGTCGGCGTGTTGAGATGTTAGCTCTGATCTTAGTGATTAAAAGCCAACTTGTTTAAGTCTGTAACTTCTAGTTTTGTGGTTATTGAAGGCCCATCACCTGCTAACATGGATAGGGAACTGGTTAAGAGGTAGGAGGCATGTACTCCAATTGGCAGGATGTGACCAATGGTGTCCCCCCCCAAGGATCTGTACTGAGGCCTCAGCTATTCATTATAATTTATACATGATAGACTAAGGAATAAAGAACCATATATCCAAGTTTGCTGGTGACACTAAGTTAGGTGGCTAAGTAAATAGTGTAGATGGGAGCTGAAAGTTGCAATGGGAAAAATGATAGATTAAGTGAGTGGGCAAAAGGGTGGGAGATGGCATTTACCGAGGGGAAGTGCAAGGTCATCTACTTTGGACCCAAGAAAGATAGATCCGAGTATTTTCTAAATGGTGAGAAGTTAGGAACTGTGGAGGAGCAGTGAGATTTAGGGGTCCATGTACAGAAATCACTAAAAGCTAGTGGACAGATACAAAAAATCATTTATCTCCAGAGGGTTGGAATACAAAGGGGTAGAAGTTCTGTTAGTTATATAAAGCTCTGGTTAGACTCCATCTGGACACTGTGTCCAGTTCTGGGCCCCGCACCTCAGGAGCGATATACTGGCCCTGGAGGGGGGGCAGTGCCGATTCACCAGAACTGTACAGTGCTAAAAGGGTTAAATTATGAGGACAGGTCGCACAGACTAGGCTTGTACTCCCTTGAGTATAGAAAATGAAGGGGTGATCTAAGTTTGGTAATTAAGATGATTAAAAGGATTTGATAGGGTAGATAAACTATTTCCCCGGGGTGGGGGGAGGTGGTGGAAGTCCGTAACAAGGTGGCACAACCTTAAAATTAGAGCAAGGCAGTTCAGGGGTGATGTCAGGAATCAATTCTTCACTGAGAGTAGTGGAAATCTGGAAAACTCTTCCTTCCCCAAGAAGCTACTGAGGCTGGGGCAATTGAAAATGTCAAGAAACGGAGTTTTGTTATGCAAGTGTATTACAGAACCAGGGCAGGTAGATGGAGCCAAGATACAGATTAGCCACAATCTAAGTAAATGGCGGAACAGGCTCAAGGGGCTGAATGGCCTACTCCCGAGGTAGTGAATGGCGCTATATAAATGCAAGAAATCCAGGTGGTCCCATTACCCAGCTCTTTCACCATAGCCTTGCAATTTTTCTCCTGTAAGTATTTATCCTATTCCCTTTTGAAGGCTACTATTGAATCTGTATCCACCGCCCTATCAGGCAGCGCATTCCAAATCATAACCACTCATTGCGTTAAAAAGTTTTTCCTCAGGTCACCTCTGGTTCTTTTGCCAATCAATTTAAATCTGTGCCCTCGCGTTATCAACCCTACAGCCATTGCAAACAGTTTTTCTTTATTTACTCTATCTAAACCCTTCCTGATTTTAAACATCTATCAAATCTCCTCTCGGCCTTCTCTGCTCCAAGGAGCACAACCCCAGCTTCTCTAGTCTATCCACGTAAGCATATTCCCTCATCCCTGGAACCACTCTCTTCTGCACCCTCTCCAAAGCCGTCACGTCCTTCCTAAAGTGTGGTGCCCAGAATTGGACCCAATACTCCAGCTGAGGCCGAACTAGTGTTTTATATAGGCCTCACTTCCTGGCTTTTGTACTCCAAGTTCCAAATTCCTAAATTGCTAATAATGAAGTACTTTTTCTGTCCAGGCTATGAGCAACATTGGCTCAGTGGTAGCGCTCTTGCCCGAATCAGAAAGTCGTGGGTTCAAGCTCCACTCCAAAGACTTGGAACACATAATCTAAGTGGATGCTTCAGTGCAGCAGCTGGAATGTTGCACTTATGAAGGTGCCATTAAACCAAGGTCCCGTCAGCCTGCGGTGATGAAAGTGATAGATCCCGTGGCACTATGCAACAAGTGAATTCTCCAGTTGTTCCTCAAACAGACCTAGTCATCTGTCTCACTTCTGTTTGTCAGGCCTAGCTGTGGGCAAATTGGCTGCCACGTTTGCCTATATTACACTTTGATTACATTTCAAAAGTAATACAATGGCTGTAAAGCACTTTGGGATGTCCTGAGAACATGAATGGCACAAGTTCCTTAACATTAGAAAAACCCAGAAAATGCTGGAGCTACATAGGTCAGTCAGCACTTCTAAAGAACTAAAACGACACCGTTTCCGTGCATACCCTTCATCAGACTGAACGCTTAGTGACCAACATTTAATGTCTATATGTGAAGCGGAGTTATAGGATGGTACTAAAAAGGGCACGAGTAATCAGTTGAAAGCATTGTTTAAAAAAAATTAAAATATAAGAGCCAAACCCACGCTCAATCTCAATTAGAGAAGCACCATAACATTATTAAACTAAAACTCTAGCAACGTCATATCTAGAACTCACTGAGATAATGAGAGAATGCCCATGATAGTCAGAATGAGGGAGTTACCATCGTTACAACTCGTACTCACTAAGCAAACAGTCGCTCTTTAGGTGCTTTTGCTCTAGACATCCAGCTGGCGATCGATGGGCAATTTCTCCTCTACTGAATGCACTCCATAGCGTAAATGATCCGATATTCTGTGACAAACGACCTCGTGGATCCCGACCTGTTCATCTGCACTCTGGGTCGCTCTATCACGCAGAGGAACCCAGCTCCCATTGCTGCATTTTGCCAGAACATCCAAGTCTTTTATATTACGGAGTGCAACCGGCAGAAAGAGAGAATCATGGTCCGCTATCAGCTGGACACCTGTAGTGGAAAAGATTTCCTGGACAAGGTTAAAAAAAATTCTAAGTGCTACAGGGCCTTATATTTGCTGTTCCAAAGAAGAAATTAGTTCTTAGGCTTTTCCCACGGAAGCAGATCACATTTACATCTGTGATAGGACAAGCAGTTATGGAACAGCTGTGACCTCTGGTGCATTGTGATAACAATTTTCTTGGGTCTATTTTTGCACTGTAGACACAACAGATGAGGACCTGATTTCCCACACACCAGACAGTAACAGACACTGAGAGCACCAAGCACCAACTCCACAATGTAACTACTACCGGGCAGGCAGGGAAACTAGGAAAGAGCCTGTGAATTTATTTATTATTTTAAAATCTGTTTACGCTTGCACTCTCCCTGCCTCCAAGCCCATTTATCCTTCTCTAGGCTTGTATATTACTCGCTTCACTTCCTACATTTCCTCTTATTTACTCCACACCTGGTTAGCCACATAATTTGCTTTGTGTCTTGTTGCCATCCTGCCAAAGCCAGGATAGTGGACCCAAAGCAAATGCCCCCTCCCAATTGCCACCCTGGCTGAAATCCGCTGACCCAGCACAGATCAGGAATCGAATCTGGGACCTTGTATTTTTTTTAAAATGAAGAATGAATTAACACAACCAATTTCAAATGGAATAATGGAAATCCTTTGTCATTTTATTATGGCTTAATATTTTAACTTTGTACTGCACTACAGTTGTCAACTATACAAACTGCATAGAAACTAAATGGCTGGTACTGCATCTTCACAGAACAAAGTACACAATTCATTAATTTTAGCATTGCAAGAGGACCAAGAGAATTCACTATACTGATTTTCAGGCCACGTAAATGCAATTCACAAGACAATATGCAACAATTCAACAGTTCAAGCAATTAATTCATTTTGCAGTTAACAAAACTGCCATGATGTTTTAACATATAACAAAGCTCAAGGCTTTTGTTCCCCTCATGACAGTACAATTCCCTCTCTTTCCAAGTACATTATCTCCCATTTGGCCAACATTTCACCGTATGTGTCAGCATTCTTGCCTCTGAGCCAGGGGACTGTGGCTTCAAATCCCACTCAAAATAATCCAGGCCGACACTTTATTGAACTTTTACAACACAGAAACAGGCCATTTGGACCAATAGGTCTAGGCCAGTGTCCGCGCTCCACATGAGCGTCCTCACCCCATCAAGATATCCTATTTCTTTCTCCTGCATGTACTGCCCTCCTAAATGCATCCACACTATTCACCTCAAAATACTCCCTGTGGCAGCAAGTTCCACATTCTCACCACTCTATGTAAAGATTTTCTCCTGAATTCCTTATTGGATTTATTAATGACTATCTTATATTGATCGCCCCTAGTTTTGGACTGCCCACAAGTGGAAACATCTCCTCTAAGTCTAGCAAAGGGACCACCCCAACTCTCCCCACGCCCACTCCACTCTCCTGACACCCCCATGTCAGCCGTGACTCAGAGGGTAACACCCTCGCCTTGGAGTCAGAGGGTTGTGGGTTTAAGTCCAACGCCATGCACTTGAACACAAAAATCTAGGCTGACACTCCTGGTGCAGTGCTGAGGGAGTGCTGCACTGTCGGAGGTGCCGTCTTTCGGATGAGATGTTAAACCGAGGCCCCGTCTGCCCCCTCAGGTGGACGTAAAAGGTCCCATGGCACTAGTTCAAAGAAGAGCGGGGGAGTTCACCCCAGTGTCGTGACCAATATTTATCCCCTTAAACAACTTAATTAAAAACAGATTATCACATTGCTGTTTGTGGGAGCTTGCTGTGGGCAAATTGGCTGCTGCATTTCCTACATTACAACAGTGATTACACTTCAAAAAAAGTACTACGCTGGCTGTAAAGCGCTGTTGGACATCCTAAGATGAAAGGCGCTACAGGAATGTAAGTCTTTCTTATGTGCTGACACTCCCACTTTACTCTCCTGAACCCACCTCCCCTTCCCTCCAATGTCCCCATAGCCCTTCTCCCCACACACTCTTCCCCCGGGCCGTCCCGTCACTCCCTGGGCCGGGCCCTCCCCTCACACACTCCCCCCCCCCCAGGGCCGGGACCTCCCCTCCCCCCCAGTACCTCTCTCTCTCTCCCCCGGTTATCTATCTATCTGTCTATATCTATATCTCTCTCTCTCTCTCTCTCTCCCCCCCCCCCCCCCCGGTTACCTCTCTCTCTCTCTCCCGGTTACCTCTCTCTCTCCCCCCCCGGTTACCTCTCTCTCTCTCTCTCCCCCCCCGGTTACCTCTCTCTCTCTCCCCCGGTTACCTCTCTCTCTCTCCCCCGGTTACCTCTCTCTCTCTCCCCCGGTTACCTCTCTCTCTCTCCCTCCCTCTCCCCCCGGTTACACTCTCTCTCTCTCTCTCTCTCTCCCCCTCCCTCCCTCTCCCCCCCCTCCCTCCCTCTCTCCCTCCCTCTCTCTCTCCCCCTCCCTCTCTCTCCCCCTCCCCCTCCTCCCTCCCTCTCTCTCTCTCTCCCTCCCCCTCCCTCTCTCTCTCTCCCCCTCTCTCTCCCCCCCCGGTTACCTTTCTCTCTCTCTCTCTCCCCCGGTTACCTTTCTCTCTCTCTCTCTCTCTCCCCCGGTTACCTTTTCTCTCTCTCTCCCCGGTTACCTTTCTCTCTCTCCCCCGGTTACCTTTCTCTCTCTCCCCCGGTTACCTTTCTCTCTCTCCCCCGGTTACCTTTCTCTCTCTCCCCCGGTTACCTTTCTCTCTCTCCCCCGGTTACCTTTCTCTCTCTCCTCCCCGGTTACCTTTCTCTCTCTCCTCCCCGGTTACCTTTCTCTCTCTCCCCCGGTTACCTTTCTCTCTCTCCCCCGGTTACCTTTCCCTCTCTCCCCCGGTTACCTTTCCCTTTCTCTCTCTCCCCCGGTTACCTTTCCCTTTCTCTCTCTCCCCCGGTTACCTTTCCCTTTCTCTCTCTCCCCCGGTTACCTTTCCCTTTCTCTCTCTCCCCCGGTTACCTTTCCCTTTCTCTCTCTCCCCCGGTTACCTTTCCCTTTCTCTCTCTCCCCCGGTTACCTTTCCCTTTCTCTCTCTCCCCCGGTTACCTTTCCCTTTCTCTCTCTCCCCCGGTTACCTTTCCCTTTCTCTCTCTCCCCCGGTTACCTTTCCCTTTCTCTCTCTCCCCCGGTTACCTTTCCCTTTCTCTCTCTCCCCCGGTTACCTTTCCCTTTCTCTCTCTCCCCCGGTTACCTTTCCCTTTCTCTCTCTCCCCCGGTTACCTTTCCCTTTCTCTCTCTCCCCCGGTTACCTTTCCCTTTCTCTCTCTCCCCCGGTTACCTTTCCCTTTCTCTCTCTCCCCCGGTTACCTTTCCCTTTCTCTCTCTCCCCCGGTTACCTTTCCCTTTCTCTCTCTCCCCCGGTTACCTTTCCCTTTCTCTCTCTCCCCCGGTTACCTTTCCCTTTCTCTCTCTCCCCCGGTTACCTTTCCCTTTCTCTCTCTCCCCCGGTTACCTTTCCCTTTCTCTCTCTCCCCCGGTTACCTTTCCCTTTCTCTCTCTCCCCCGGTTACCTTTCCCTTTCTCTCTCTCCCCCGGTTACCTTTCCCTTTCTCTCTCTCCCCCGGTTACCTTTCCCTTTCTCTCTCTCCCCCGGTTACCTTTCCCTTTCTCTCTCTCCCCCGGTTACCTTTCCCTTTCTCTCTCTCCCCCGGTTACCTTTCCCTTTCTCTCTCTCCCCCGGTTACCTTTCCCTTTCTCTCTCTCCCCCGGTTACCTTTCCCTTTCTCTCTCTCCCCCGGTTACCTTTCCCTTTCTCTCTCTCCCCCGGTTACCTTTCCCTTTCTCTCTCTCCCCCGGTTACCTTTCCCTTTCTCTCTCTCCCCCGGTTACCTTTCTCTTTCTCTCTCTCCCCCGGTTACCTTTCTCTTTCTCCCCCGGTTACCTTTCTCTTTCTCCCCCGGTTACCTTTCTCTTTCTCTCTCTCCCCCGGTTAACTTTCTCTTTCTCTCTCTCCCCCGGTTACCTTTCTCTTTCTCTCTCTCCCCCGGTTACCTTTCTCTTTCTCTCTCTCTCCCCCCCGGTTACCTTCCCCCCCCCCCTCTCTCCCTCCCCCCCGGTTACCTTCCCCCCCCCCTCTCTCCCTCCCCCTCTCTTTCTCTCTCTCCCCCGGTTACCTTTCTCTCTCTCTCTCTCCCCCCCGTTACCTTTCCCCCTCTCTCTCTCTCCCCCGGTTACCTTTCCCTCTCTCTCTCTCCCCCGGTTACCCCTCGCTCTCGCTCTCTCCCCCGGTTACCTTTCTCTTTCTCTCTCTCCGCCTCCTCTGGTTTTGCTCCTCCGGCACCAACAGCTCCGCACGGGGGCCGGGCCGGAAAGGACGGAGCGCCGCAAACGCACAACTCAAAATCTAAGCCAGCCACAAGCTCTCAGCTCACAATACTTTGAACAACAAAAAACCTTCAGAGGTGTTTTGTTTTGCCTGCGTTGCTTTATTTTTCTTCTACTGGAAATTAGCAAAAACAGAAAAGATGCTGAAAATACTCAGCAGCATCAGAGGAGAAAGAAAGAGTTGCATTTATATAGCGTCTTTCACGACCACTGGATGTCCCCAAAGCGCTTTACAGCCAATGAAGTGTTATTTTTGAATAGTCACTGTTGCAATCGAGGGAAACATATGCGCACAGCAAGCTCCCACAAACAGCAATGTGACAATGACCAGATAATCTGTTTTTGTGATGTTGATTGAGGGATAAATATTGGCCAGGACACCGGGGAGAACTCCCCCTGCTCTGCTTCGAAATAGTGCCATTGGATCTTTTACATCCACCTGAGGGGACAGACAGGTTTAACGTCCCATCCAAAAGACAGCACTTCCAACAGTGCGGTGCTCCCTCAGTATGGCACTGAAGTGTCAGCTTAGATTTTTATGCTTAAATCCCTGGCATGGGACTTGAACCCACAACCTTCTGATTCTGGAGGCAAGAGTGCCGCCAACTGAGCCACGTTAACCTGAAATGTTAACTCTCTTTCTTTCTCCACAGATGCTGCCTGACCTGCTGACTATTTCTAGCATTTTCTGTTTATCTTTCAGATTTCCAGCATCCGCAGTATTTTGTTTTTGCATTAGCTATTCAACTGTCACTTAGGTACAGGGAGGCATCTCAATCTCAGCTGCCTAAACTGGAAATGTTCTCTGCATCTATAAAACTAGAACATCACAACTGCAAGATACACCTGCAACTGATCCTTATTTCTGAATCAAGCTTTATACAGCAACAACTTGTAGCGGCTTTATCATAGAAAAATGTCTCAAGGCATTCCTCAGAGGCATAAGGCAACATGGATGCCAAGTCAAAATGGATGCCAAGTCAAAGAAGGAAATATTAAGAGAGGTGACCAAAACCTTTGTCAATGAGATGGTATCTAAGTGCGGGGGGGGTCTTAAAAGAAAGGGGGAGCAGCGAAGGATTTTCAGGAGGAAATTCTAGAAACATAGAAGATAGGAGCAGGAGTAGGCCATTCGGACCTTCGAGCCTGCTCTGCCATTTAATGAGATCACGGCTGATCATCCAAATTCAGTACCCTGTCCCTGCCTTTTCCCCATATCCCTTGATCCCTTTCGCCTCAAGAAATATATCCAACTCTTTCTTGAATATATTAAATGAACTAGCCTCCACCGCCCTCTGTGGCAGAAAATTCCACAGGTTCACCACTCTCTGGGTGAAGAAATTCCTCCTCATTTCAGTCCTAAATGGCTTACCCCTTATCCTTAGACTATGACCCCTGGTTCTGGACTCCCCGGCCATCAGAAACATCCTTCCTGCATCTAGTCTGTCCAGACCTGACAGAATTTTATAGGTTTCGATGAGATCCCCTCTCAATCTTCTAAACTCCAGTGAGTATAAGCCCAATCGACACAATCTCTCCTCATACGTCATTCCTGCCATCCCAGGTATCAGCCTGGTGAATCTTCGCTGCACTCCCTCCATGGCAAGAATGTCCTTCCTCAGGTAAGGTGACCAAAACTGCACACAATACACAAGGTGCGGTCTCACCAAGGCCCTGTACAACTGTAGCAAGACATCCTTGTTCCTGTACTCGAACCCTCTTGCTACAAAGGCCAACATACCATTTGCCTTCTTAACCACCTGCTGCACCTGCATGCTTACCTTCAGCGACTGGTGCACAAGGACACCCAGGTCTCTTTGCACTTCCCCTTCTCCCAATCTATTGCCATTCAAATAATAATCTGCCTTCCTGTTTTTGCCACCAAAGTGGATAACCTCACATTTATCCACATTATAGTGCATTTGCCATGTTTCTGCCCAATCACCCAACCTGCCCAAATCGTACTGGAGTTTCACAACATCCTCCTCGCAGCTTACCCTCCCACCCAGCTTTGTGTCGTCTGCAAATTTGGAGATATTACATCCAATTCCCTCGTCCAGATCATTAATATATATTGTGAACAGCTGGGGTCCTAGGACCGATCCTTGTGGTACCCCACTAGTCACTGCCTGCCACTCGGAAAACGACCCGTTTATTCCAACTCTTTGATTTCTGTCTGCCAACCAGTTCTCTATCCAAGTCAATACCTTGCCCCCAATCCCATGTGCCTTAATTTTACACGCTAATCTCTTATGTGGGACCTTATCGAAAGCCTTCTGAAAGTCCAAATACACCACATCCACTGGTTCTCCCTTATCTATTTTACCAGTTACATCCTCAGAAAATTCCAGTAGATTAGTCAAGCATGATTTACCTTTTGTAAATCCATGTTGACTTTGTCCGATCCTGTCACTGCTTTCCAAGTGCTCTGCTATTACATCTTTTATAATAGACTCTAGCATTTTCCCCACTGCCGATGTCAGGCTTACCGGTCTATAATTCCCCGCTTTTTCTCTACCACCTTTTTTGAATAGTGGGGTAACATTAGCTACCCTCCAATCCATGGGTACCGTTCCAGAGTCTATCGAGCTCTGGAAGATGACCAGTAATGCATCTACTATCTCTAGTGCCACTTCCTTAAGTACCCTGGGATGTAGACCATCAGGCCCTGGGGATTTATCGGCCTTCAGTCCCATCAATTTTCCTAACACCATTTTCCTACAAATACTGATTTCTTTCAGTTCCTCTCTTTCATCAGACCCTATGTTCCCCGGCATCTCTGGGAGGTTATTTGTGTCCTCCTTTGTGAAGACAGAACCAAAGTATGTATTTAGTTGGTCTGCCATTTCCTTGTTTCCCATTATAAATTTCCCTGATTCTGACTGTAAGGGACCTACGCTTGACTTCACCAATCTTTTTCTCTTCACATAACGTCAGTCTAGGTGGCTGAAAGCACGACCACTACAATGATGGGGCAAAGGGAGCAGGGAGATGCAACTGAGGCTAGAGCCAGAGGAACAGAGTTTAAGGGGAGGGATCATGTCTACATTACATATGAAAGCAGTTCTTCTGTGGTCTTGCTCATGGAGAATCAGTTCTATAAGAACAGAAATTTTATGGCAAGTTATATTACCAAGGACATTGACTTCTCAGCACTATCAGGGGAGGCAGCCCTGGGATCTGGGAGCACTGGATGTAGGCCCAGCATCTAGAAGTACTAGGATGGGGTTTCCAGGTTTAACAATATTGTGAGAGTGGCTCCAGGGTCTGGAAGCACTGCAACAGGTGTTCCAGGAGCACCGGAGAAGGAAGTTGTAGGAACATACTTTATACAACAACAACTTGTATTTATATAGCGTCTTTAACATGGGGCTTGGGTTCTGAGATCATTGGGAGAGGGAAGTTGGGATTTGGGGTCTTGGTGTAGAGAGGTTGCAGAGTCTGGAAGCAGTGGGTTGGTTCCTTCATTAGAGAACACTAGGATTGCGGTCTAAGGGTTATTGAGCACTGGGACCTAGAAATGGGGGAGAAGACTGGGAAAGGGAGTTTTGGGGTCCAGCAGGACTGAACAAGGGGTTTTGGAGCACGGCGGGAACAGAGTCTGGCAGTAGTGGGCCTCAGCTTGTCACAAAAGTCTAGGCTTCAACGGGATATTTTTTTACCTCACAATAGCTGAGAGAGCTTTCAATCACATCTGTGTCTTCCGGACATGTCCAATTTGCAGAAATTCCTATCATTCCTTATGTGTATCAACAGGATTTGAAGGCACAGCTGTCAACTGCCAGCCTGTCAGGACAAAACTGCTTTTGTCAGTGTCATTGGAGGTTGTCAGTATCAACCGATCAGATCATACAGAAAGCGGGACGGGGGCCTGTCAGAACCAAATAGGTTGGAGCACAGGATGGAACTAATCCAGACATTACTATCATAGAATCATAGAAAGTTACAGCACGGAAGGAGGCCATTTCGGCCCATTGTGTCCGCGCCGGCCAACAAAGAGCTATCCCGCCTAATCCCACTTCCCAGCTCTTGGTCCGTAGCCCTGCAGGTTACAGCATCCCAAGTGCACATCCAAGTACTTTTTAAATGTGGTTAGGGTTCCTGCCTCTACCACCCTTTCAGGCAGTGAGTTCCAGACCCCCACAACCCTTTGGGTGAAGAAATTTCCCCTCAAATCCCCTCTAAACCTTCCACCAATTACTTTAAATCTGTGCCCCCTGGTTTTTGACCCCTCTGCTAAGGTAAATAGGTCCTTTCTATCCACTTTATCTATGCCCCTCATAATTTTATACACCTCAATAAGGTCTCCCCTCAGCCTCCTCTGTTCCAAGGAAAACAAACCCAGCCTATCCAGTCTTTCCTCATAGCTAAGATTCTCTACTCCCAGCAACATCCTTGTAAATCTCCTCTGTACCCTCTCTAGTGCAATCACATCTTTCCTGTAATGTGGTGACCGGAACTGCACGCAGTGCTCTAGCTGAGGCCTAACTAGTGTTTAATACAGTTGAAGCATAACCCCCCTGCTCTTGTATTCTATGCCACGGCTAATAAAGGCAAACATTCCGTATGCCTTCTTAACCATCATATCTACCTGGCCTGCTACCTTCAGGGATCTGTGGACATGCACTCTAAGGTCCCTTTGTTCCTCTACACTACTCATTGTCCTAACATTTAATGTGTATTCCCTTTCCTTGTTAGCCTCCCCAAATGCATTACCTCACACTTTTCCGGATTGAATTCCATTTGCCACTGTTCTGCCCACCTGACCAATTTATTGATATCTTCCTGCAGTCTACAGCTTCCTTCTCCAGTGTCAAGCACACAGCCGATTTTAGTATCACCTGCAAACTTCTTAATCATACCCCCTATATTCAAGTCTAGATCATTGATATATACCACAAAAAGCAAGGGATCTAGTACTGAGCCCTGCGGAACCCCACTGGAAACAGCCTTCCAGTCACAGAAACACCCATCAACCATTACCCTCTGCTTCCTGTCTCCGAGCCAGTTTTGAATCCAACTTGACACTTTGCCCTGGATCCCATGGGCTTTTAACTTAGTGACCAGTCTGCCATGTGGAACCTTATCAAAAGCCTTGCTAAAGTCCATATACACTACATCAAACGCACTATCCTCATCTACCCTCCTTGTTACCTCCTCAAAAAATTCAATTAAGTTTGTCAGACATGGCCTTAACAAATCGCCCAATTATTTTTCATGTACAAACTTGAGGCAAAAAAAAATTAATGCGTTGTTGGTTTCTGCGAATCCCTGTTACAGGTATGTTTATTCAGAGGAAATGACCTTCCACGACCTCAGGTCGTCCCAAAACGCTTTACAGCAATGAAGTACTTTTTTGAAGTGTAGCCACCGTAGTAATGAAGAGAAAACTAGTGTTTACCCCCCCAAAAAGTTATAAACAAAAAAATAATTTGCTAAAATACAGCTTCTAAAACCTTTGTACTTTCCTCCAAAGAAACTTTCTGTGACATGTCTGACTGTTGTTTATTTTCTTCATATGTCAGCTGTGACTCAGTTGGCAGCACCCTCGCCTCTGAGTCAGAAGGTTGTGGGTTCAAGTCCTGCATCCACGAGACTTGAACACAAAAAATCTACACTGACACTCCAGTGCAGTGCTGAGGGAGTTAAACTGAACCCCCCCCCCCCCCCCCCACCGTCTGCCCTGTCAGGTGGACGTAAAAGATCCTACGACACTATTCGAAGAAGAGCAGGGGAGTTATTCTCGGTGTTCTGGCCAATATTTATCCTTCAATCAACCTCACTAAAATCAGATTATCTGGTCATTATCATGTTGCTGTTTGTGGGATCTTGCTGTGTGCAAATTGGCTGCCACATTTCCTAAATTACAACAGTGAGTACTTCAATGGCTGTAAGACGCTTAGCAACATCTGGTGGTTGTGTAAAGCACTATTTAAATGCAAGTCTTTCTTTTTTCCAATATTGATTGCAGCTTTTTTTTTAAGATAAGGTGGATGCTCCTAAGCGTGAATGTATTAATGAACTTTATTTGGCAATTCCTGTCTTGTATAAGTGCCATGGTTTAGAAATAGAATAGAGAGTAGGGTCGAAGTGAAGATACATTTTACTAAATGAAAAACCACTGAGATTCACATTCAGAATTGTAGTCGGCTCTAAAATGGTAATGAATGTACCAAATCAGGTATCAAAAATCTATATGTTCTGGGGGGATGTGTCCGCATAGAAAATAATACTTATGCCTGCAGCACTCACATCCTCCCTTAAATAATTTCTAAATTACCACTGCTGCTAATTTTGCTTTTCTCTACTACAATTCGATATACCTGCAGCATAGGCTATACCAAGCTCGGCTCCTGACCTCATTACAGCCTTGGTCCAAACATGGACAAAAGAGCTGAATTCCAGAGGTGAGGTGAGAGAGACTGCCCTTAACATCAAGGCAGCATTTGACCGAGTGTGGCATCAAGGAGCCCTAGTAAAACTGAAGTCAATGGGAATCAGGGGGGAAACTCTCCACTGGCTGGAGTCATACCTGGCACAAAGGAAGATGGTTGTGGTGGTTGGAGGTCAATTATCTCAGGCCCAGGACGTCGCTGCAGGACTTCTTCAGGGTAGTGTCCTAGGCCCAACCATCTTCAGCTGCTTCATCAATGACCTTCCCTCCAACATAAGGTCAGAAATGGGGATGTTCGCTGATGACTGCACAGTGTTCAGTGCCATTCACAACTCCTCAGACAATGAAGCAGTCTATGCCCGCATGCAACAAGACCTGGACGATATTCAGGCTTGGGCTGAAAAGTGGCAGGTAACATTCGCGCCACACAAGTGCCAGGCAATGATTATCTCCAACAAGTGAGAGTCTAACCACTGCCCCTTGACATTCAACGGCATTACCATTGCCGAATCCCCCACCGTCAACATCCTGGGGGCCACCATTGACCAGAAACTTAACTGGACCAGCCACATAAATACTGTGGCTACAAGAGCAGGTCAGAGGCTGGGTGTTCAGCGGCGAGTGTCTCACCTCCTGACTCCCCAAAGCCTTTCCACCATCTATAAGGCACAAGTAAGGAGTGTGATGGAATACTCTCCACTTGCCTGGATGAGTGCAGTTCCAACAACACTCAAGAAGCTCGACTCCATCCAGGACAAAGCAGCCCACTCGATTGACACCCCATCCACCGCCTTAAACATTCACTCCCTCCACCACCAGCGTACCGTGGCTGCAGTGTGTACCATCTACAAGATGCACTGCAACAACTCACCAAGGCTTCTTCGGCAGCTCCTCCCAAACCCGCGACCTCTTCCACCTAGAAGGACAAGGGCAGCAGGTGCATGGGAACACCACCACCTGCAAGTTCCCTTCCAAGTCACACACCATCCTGACTTAGAAGTATATCGCCGATCCTTCATCGTCGCTGGGTCAAAGTCCTGGAACTCCCTCCTGAACAGCACTGTGGGAGTACCATCGCCACACGGACTGCAGCGGTTCAAGAAGGTGGCTCACCACCACCTTCGCAAGGGCAACTAGGGATGGGCAATAAATGCTGGCATTGCCAGCGACGCCCACATCCCGAGAATGAATTTTTTTTACAGTCCATGTCCCCTTTGCACTCTCAGTCTAACCGGCCTCCCATCTTCCACCCACCATAAACTTGGAGCTGATCCAAAACTCTGCAGCCCGTGTCCGAACTCGCGTCAAGTCCCATTCACCCATCACCCCTGTGCTCACTGATCTGCATTGGCCCCTGGTCCATCAACATCTCAAATTTAAAATTCTCATCTTTGTATTCAAATCCCTCCATGGCCTCGCCCCTCCCTATCTCTGCAACCTACTCCAGCCCTACAAACCTGCATTCTTTCAATTCTGGCCTCGTGTGCATTCCAGACTTCCTTTGCCCCACCATTGGCGGCCGTGCCTTCAGCTGCCAGGCCCCAAACTCTGGCATTCCTTTCCTAAGCCTCTCTGCCTCTTCACCTCTCTCTCCTCCTTTAAGACGCTCTTTAAAACCTACCTCTTTGAGCAAGATTTTGGTCACCTGTCCTAATGTCTCCTTCTTTGGCTCGGTGTCAATTTTTTTGTTTGATAATGCGCCTGTGAAGCGCCTTGGTATGTTTTACTACATTAAGTTGTTTGTGTTGCAATGTTGTGTGTGTAAACAAATGAGATTTCTCTGTGTCCACGCTTAAACCAAGCTTGTCAGTTGTCTAATGACCAACTAATTACTATCCTCCTTGGGGGGAAGATACCATGCATCATAGTAGTTGTTTGGCCTGCAGATGGAAGATTGGAACTGAATCAGCTTTCTGTGGTAGATTAGGCAATCCAATCCCTGAGCCAGAAGGGCCCGCAGCACTCCAGGGCTTGGGAGGTGATTGACCGCCCAATCTGGCTGACTAAAAGGAACTAGAAGGGCAAACCTATCACTGGAAGCTTGAATTCTTCCCATTCAGCTCCATATAGCCCCATGAACAAATACCCTAATGATGTAACAACAGAAAATGCTGGAAAAACTCAGCAGGCCAGGCAACATCCGTGGAGAGAAATTAGAGTCGACGTTTCGGGTCGAAACCCTTTTTCAAAACTGGAAAGGAAATGAAATAGATCGAAGGCAGGGCTGGGAGAGAACAAAAGAAGTGAAGAGACATTAAGAGGTATTCAAAACCAGACGAGATGGTGATAGGACTAGTGGAGACAAAAGACGGCTCAGATTAGGTGTGAAATGTTCTGGCAGAATGAGAGACAGCTGCCATGTGGGAGAGAGAAAAAAAAAAGGAAAGGGGGGGGAAACCAAAACAAAGGGGTGGGGAAAAAAATATAAGTAAAAATGTAATAGGGGCCGAGGTTATGATCTGAAATTGTTGAACTCGATATTGAGTACATCCCTAATGATGTACCTGACTGGACAAGCAGCATAGAGCTTAACACAGCCCTTTACTGGTAGGCTCCCTGACGTAATAAAACTCACTACACACTTGGTTTGAGTATAAAGCAAGGCTTTAATCAACTTGTTTCAGAACATGGAGGTCTAGTTGTACTTCACTAGCTCCTTGTCTTACAAAATGTCCCTGGCAAGCTGGGGCCGACGCCCGAGTATTTATACTCCTTGGATGGCGCCACCAGCTGGTCGTCCAGCGTTATTTCACGAGTAGTTTCTTGATGAATGATGAGATTTATAACACTCCCTGTTGCTTAGTTGGTAATACCCTAGTAAAACCCCTTTACTCACTGGGAGTTCCTAAGCCTTGACTGTTACAAAATTATGACTAAGCCTTCTGGACTTTTGGGTAAGCGAGCTGAGCTCCTGCAGAGAAATATTTTGCAAACCATATCGGGCAAACAGAAACTCTACCTGTGTGGATTTCTCTTGGCTTGGAGACATTAATTTAGCGATGGGTTTACCTGCGTGTCAAACACCTGGATAACCAAAATGATAGTTGTAAAGTGGCATTGTAATTGCACCATAGGCTACCGTAGTTACTGCAGTACCTGGTGTAAATTAGCATTGCCGTAATGATATAACTTCATTATATTTGAGAAACGAGGAAGATTATAAACTGAATGGAGAAATAGAACTAATTAATTGAGGAGAATGTTTAGATTACATAAACGGGTTATTATACAGCTAGTAGTCTAATAAGGGGGAGGGAGGATTCAGATAAGGGTAAATTTATTAGTCTAAAGAGAAAAGTCAAGGCTGTAGAGCAGAGTAGCGATTTGGATAAAATCAAGCAGAGTGTGTCAGGAAGGGAAAAAGAGTTTAACAACGGTAATAGGACTTAGCGACTAAGGCCACATCAGGGGAAAATAGTAAAAAGTTCAAATTAAAAGCGCTATATCTGAATGCATGAAGCATTCGTAACAAGATAGATGAATTAATGGCACAAATAGAGATAAATGGGTTTGATCTAGTAGCCATTACTGAGACATGGTTGCAGGGTGACCAAGATTGGGAACTAAATATTCCAGGGCACATGACTTTTAGAAAAGATAGGCAAAATGGAAAAGGATATTGGGTAGCCCTGATAATAAAGGAAGAGATAAAGATAGTAGTGAGAAAGGATCTTAGCCCAGAAAATCAGGATGTAGGATAAGTATGGGTGGAGCTAAGAAACAACAATCCTAGAATCCTAGAATAGTACAGTATAGAAGGAGACCATTTGGACCATTAGGTCTGTGTCGGCTCTTTCGAAGAGCAATCCAGTTAGTCCCACACGCTCTCTCTTTCCCCACATCCCTGCAATTTTTTTCCTTCAAGTACAAAGGGCAGAAAACCCTGGTGGGAATAGTTTATAGGCCCCCTAACAGTAGTAATAGTGTTGGACAGAGTATAAATCATGAAATTAGAGGAGCATTAACGAGGGTAATACAAAAATTGTGGGGGACTTTAATCTTCATATGGACTGGACAAATCAAATTGGCAAAAGTAGCTTGGAGGACAAGTTCATGGATTGCATTCGAGGCAGTTTTCTACAACAATATGTTGAAGAATCAACTAGGGAACAGTCTTGTATTGTGTAATGAGACAGGGTTAATAAGTAATCTTAGAGTAAAGGATCCTATGGGGAAGAGTGATCAAAATGTGATGGAATTTCATATTGAGTTTGAGAGTGATGTGACTGGCCCAAAAATTCAGGTCGAAGGCTTCCCGCGGGTGCAAGCCCCCGACCTGCACTTACCTAGCGCGCTGGCTGTTGTGTTGTGGGCCCGCGTGGGATTCCGATCCTGGGCCTCCTCCAGCTGCCGGCGCGCAGTGCTCGCGTATCCCAGCGGCGCAGTTAGTTCGAAGCATCCCCTGGGATCACGTGGGCCATGGAGAGCCAATGGTAGCAGGGAATCTCCATTCATAAATTTGACAGGAAGACCTGTCAAATCTATGAATAGAGATCGGCCCCAAAACCTAACTAAAACTTCAAATAAATTTTTTAAAAATCACATTTTTAAAATAACTATAAATTACATAAAATTACTATTTTAAACAATAATTTAAATTTTTGAAAAAATTAATTACAGTTTTTGACAGGGCTAAAAATAAACTTACCTTTCTTTAAAGTATTTAAAAATAATAAACCTGTGGAAAAAATGTTTTAATTTGACTTAATTCACCACTTACCTTGTTAAAAGCAGGCCTGGCACCTGCTTTTTAAATGCGCAGCTGCTGGAGACTTACCCTCCCGGAGAAACCTGTAAAAAAATCAGAAGTTCCAGGTCTACGCGCTGCCTCTCCGGCACACGCATTTGACCTCTGAACACCTTCCTTCAAGGGAACGGAAGTTCCGGTTTCCTGCGCATGCGCAGTACATGCACGAAACCGGCACTTTCGTTGGGCCTACGGGTGAGTACTCACCCGTGGAAACCCGAATTTCTGGCCCAGTCTGAAACTAGGGTCTTAAATTTCAACAAAGCCAATTACATAGGTATGAGGGGCAAGTTGACTAAGGTGCATTGGGAAATTAGATTAAAAGGTACGAAGGTAGATAATTGGCAAACATTTTTTTTTAAGTTCATAATTCTCAACAAAGATACATTCCCTTGAGGAATAAAATCTCCACTGGAAATGCGGTCCAGCCATGGCTAACTAGAGAAGTTAAGGATAGTATTAGATTAAAAGAGGCTTACAATGTTGCCAAAAAGAGTAGTAAGCCTGAAGAGTGAGAAGTTTTTAAAAATCAGCAAAGAATGACCAAAACATTGATAAAGAGGGAGAAAATAGAATATGAGCATAAACTAGCAAGAAATATAAAAACAGATTGTAAGAGCTTTTACAAGTATGTAAAAATGGAAGAGATTAGCAAAAGTAAACATGGGTCCCTTAAAGGCAGAGACAAGAGAAATTATAATGGGGAATAAGGAAATGGCAGAGACGTTAAACAAATATTTTGTATCTGCCTTCAGAAGAAGACACCACCAGTGTTTAGTAGGGAACCAAGAGTCTAATGAGAGTGAATAATTAATATTAGTAAAGAAAAGGTACTGGAGAAATTAATGGGACTAAAAGCCAACAAATCACTTTGACCCGATGGCCTACATCCTAGGGTTTTAAAAGAGGTGGCTGCAGAGATAGGGGATGCATTGGTTTTGATTTTCCAGAATTCCCTAGATTCTGGAATGGTCCATGGATTGGAAGGTAGCAAATGTAACCCCACTGTTCAAGAAAGGAGGGAGAAAGAAAACAAGGAATTATAGGCCAGTAAGCCGGACATCAGTAGTAGGGAAAATGCAAGAATCTATTATTAGGGATGTGGTAACAGGGCATTTAGAAAATCACAATATGATTAGGCAAAGTCAACACGATTTTATGAAAGGGAAATTGTGTTTGACAAATCTATTAGAGTTTTTTGAGGGTTGACGTAATAAAACTCGCTACGCACTTGGTTCTAGTATAAAGCAAGGCTTTAATCAACTTGTTTCAAAACATGGAGGTCTAGTTATCTTTCACTAGTTCCTGTTTACAAAATGTCCTGGGCAAGCTGGGCCCACACCCGAGTATTTATACTCCTTGGATGGCGCCACCAGCTGGCCATCCAGTGTTATTTCATGAGTCTTTCTTCATGGATCATAAGATTCATAACAAGGGTGTAACTGACAGAGTAGATATGGGGGAACCAGTGGTTGTAGTATATTTGGATTTTCAAAAGGCATTCGCCAAGGTGCCACACAAGAGGTTGTTACACAAGATTAGGGCTCATTGGATTGGGGGTAATACATTATCATGGACTGAGGATTGGTTATCGGACAGAAAACAGAGAATAGGATTAAACGGGTCATTTTCTGGTTGGCAGGTTGTAACTAGTGGAGTACCAGCTATTTACAATCTATATCAATGATTTAGATGAGGGACCGAGTGTAATACATCCAAGTTTACTGGCGATACAAAGCTAGGTGGGAAAGTAAGCTGTGAGAAAGATGCAGAGAGGCTGCAAAGGGATATGGACCTGTTAAGTGATTGGGCAGATGGAGTATAATGTGGGGAAAGGTGAAATTATCCATTTTGGTAGGAAGAATAGAAAAGCAGAATATTTTTAAAAGGTGAGATACTAGCAAATGTTGGTATTCAGATAGATTTGGGTGTTATTGCACATGAATCACAGAATGTTAGCATGCAGGTAAGTTAGGAAAGCAAGGGTGACCGAGGGCAAGCTCGTGTGCTTAAGATGCAAGGGACACATTCCCCTGGGACGGTGGTAGTGGCTTAGGAAGTTGAGTCAGGACAAGGGGAACAGGTCAGCGGACTGGGAAAGACTGGGGAACGACACGTACCGACTGATCATGGAGATGAAGGGGGGAGTGGAAGTGTGCTGGAACAAGTGGTGGAAGGAGGAACAGGGGATTTATGTGTGTGTGTGGGGTCAGAACGGATCTGCCCAGCGGGTGTGTCGATTGCTTTCATACGGCAATGGCAGGATTCCGGGGCCGGTATGGGATGGGATCGGAGTTTGGACGCTTGCGTAGTCCCAGACCCTCCCAACACAATAAATTCCATGGAACTGGTAGCGCACGATAGGAAGCCCCTGCCCACAGCCCCACCGGCACAGGAGGCAGAAGCTAGGTGTCCCGCCACCACACCAGGCCCAGGGAATGGTTTAGTTCTAGTCCCGACCGGGAAAGTTTTATTCCAGATGTACATTACGCGGCCGCGTCGGTCATCTTAAATTTAACCCGGGTGCAGTCGCCCGAGTGGTGTCTCAAGGAGACTGAGCAGTTTTACGAAGCCCTTATTAAAGAAATGTTCCGCTAATTTTTCGAGCTCAGGTACGGGGATGTGAGTCGGGAGAAACTGTATGGCACGGATGCGTACGATAGAGGCAATCCGGGTAGATGGAGATGGTGCTGCGGATGCCGGTAATGGGCGGGTCACCGCAGCCAATGCCGGTATACCGGGTCGCTAACATTGCTGTCTTGAGGGACGGGGTGCATGTGCAGTATCATGGGGCCCCACCGTTTGTGATAAAGTGGGAGCACGCCATGACCGGCACTGACCTCAAGGGGTGCCAGAGCAGGGGCGCACACGTGATATTGTGTCTCCAGCACCTGAACGCGTTCGATCGATAGTGTGTGGGTTTGAATCGGAAAGTGCAGAGCCCATTAATTGCACCATGGAGGTGATGGCCCAGAGCCACATTCCACCTCAGGTAGCATACGCGGGCGACGGGACGTACTGCGTCACGACAAGCGCAGACCAGTATCGGGTACACAATGACACTTGGTGCCCGGTCACCAATTCGACTTTCTGCTTCAAACCCCACACAGAAGTTCAGGTGGCGCAAGAGCGCATCCTTCCCATTTCAGAGCCATCCACAGTACTACCTCGTGGTAAACAACACGGTACAGAATCTGCAGCAGTACGTCACACGGTTCAGGTACGAGATACAGCCCCTGCCCGAACACCTCACAAAATTAATAAAAGCTGTTGAGCTGTCACAAAAACATTTTTACACGCTCGAACAGCGAAACCGGGACACGGGGGATGAAATTAAAGGGATGATTTCCCCGCCCTGGTGGGACATCAGGTTAAATGTCGAGATCCCTCCGTGGATCCGGACATGTTCGCACACTCGTGTAATTATACAGAGTTTGGTGGGATTGTACTTGTTACGGCTCTCCTGTAAAAAGCGCTCTGTAAAAAGTTGTATAAGTATGTATTTGTGATTAAAGAACAGAACCTGGGGATTTTAAAGGTAATGAACGACTTGTTTGGGGCTCACGATGCTTCTACACAGTGGAAGAAGACAAGGATGCTCGATATTCCAGTGGGGACATTGAAATATCAAAGGGGGGTCTGCAAGCATCGAACACAGGCCCCAAGTTCATTTCAGACTTTTTGAATGATTGTTACCAACAGCCTGTTTGGAGAAGATGGGAGGGGCCCAGGTGTTCGTGAACCAGAGATTCCAGCCAGGCCTACAGACTAATTATGGGAGAATTTCTGGGCAGACAGAATTCTCTGGGAAGACAAGGGGCCCGGGCTAGGTGACTCTTACAGTGACGAGCACCTAGATGAAATAGCCCTGATGGCAGGAACCTGACAAAAGTGGGCCATTGTAAATTAATGGGAATGTGGCAGAACCACTGAATGACTCTGGCTAACTGTATATAATTCCCTTTAACGATGTTCTAACACCAGCCTAAACCTGTACCATTGTGTTAGGCATTACTGTGTTTTGTATATAGAGTTTACATGTACGGGGCATGGCCCCTTTAAGAGCGTGGGAAAACGCGGGCAAACGCGATGACGTCACATCGCAGACCACGGGGCTGCCCAGGCAGTCCCTGTGGCATCTCCTTTGAGTAAAGACCTGTTTAATTGCTCTTCTGTGTCGATCTCAGTTATTCGTAGGAATTCGTGAATTCCTACATTGGTGACCCCGTTTTTGTGAACGTTTTCACAGAAGAATAGCACAGCATGGAAGCAAACGCCGTTTCACTAAAGCTACCGCAGTTCTGGGAGCAGCAAGCGCCCTCGTGGTTTATTCAGGTCAAGGCCCAGTTCGCCCTGAGGAACATCGATGCGGATCAGACCAAGTATCTTTACGTGGTCTCCGCACTCGACAGCTCTACCGCCTCTCGGATCGTCAGCCTCCTCGAAAACCCCCCAACGGAGCGCAAGTATGAAACCCTCAAAGCGCGGTTACTGCAAGTTTTCGGGCTCACAAAATTGGAGTGCGCCCGTCGATTACTCACTATGCCCGGGCTTGGTGACTCCAAGCCTTTAGAGTTGATGAGCCAAATGCTCACGCTCCTGGGCTCAGAACGGGAATGTTTCCTCTTCCGCGAGATTTTCCTCAGCCAACTGCCTGAACAGGTACAAGCTGCCCTGGCCAGATCTGAAATAGAAGACTGCGCAACACTCGCTGCGGAGGCTGACAAAATTTTCGCTGTAACTCGGCAGTACTGCGCCGCCACGAGGCACCCATCCCCCGCAGATGCCGCCCCAGCTCGTCAGCCTGCTGGGCTGTGTTTCTACCATGCGCAGTTCGGCGCGAAGGCGAAGCGTTGCCGCCCGCCCTGCAGTTTTCCCCAAAAAACCAACAACTTACACTGCGACCACCGAGGAACGGGTCTAACGGGCACCCCGCGGCCGCGATGGCGGTCGGCAACGCGGGAAAATTGCTGTTCATCACTGATACTCTCTCCGGTCGTTGTTTTCTGTGCGACACCGGAGCGCAGTGCAGCATTTTACCCGCGTCCGCCCTCGATGTGCAGACGGGGAATCACGGCCCCGCCCTTGAAGCGGCCAATGGCGGAACTATTCGGACCTTCGACAGACAGCAGACGGCGGGGGGCAACGTTTTCACTGGGAGTTTGTTACGGCCAAAGTCTCCCAGCCCCTCCTCGGCGCGGATTTCCTGTGCGCCAACAGCCTCCTGGTCGACATTAGGAACCGGCGGCTGATCAACGCAGCAACTTTTAATTCTCTTCCGTGTTATCGCAGTAACACTATGTCACGCACCGTCTCCTGTGCGTTCCCGACTCCTGATGAGTTCACTCGCCTGCTCAGCGAATTCCCCGACCTGACAAGACCCACGTTCTCCTCCACAGCTATGAAAGATGGTGTGGAGCACCACATCACCACCAACGGTCCCCGGTCTACGCGCGGGCCCGGCGCCTGGAACCTGGCAAGCTGGCGGTCGCAAAGGCGGAGTTCGCAACCATGGAAAGGTTAGGGATTATTCGCTGGTCGAATAGTCCCTGGTCTTCGCCCCTCCATATCGTCCCGAAGCCTGGTGGCGGATGGCGGCCATGCGGCGACTATCGATGGCTAAACGACGCCACCACTCCTGATCGGTACCCGATCCCCCATATCCAGGATTTCTCTGCCCATTTGGCGGGGAGCACCGTGTTCTCAAAAGTCGACCTCGTCCGGGGCTACCACCAGGTCCCAGTTCATCCACAAGATGTCCAGAAGACCGCAGTCATCACCTCATTCGGCCTCTTCGAGTTTTTACGGATGCCGTTTGGGTTAAAGAACGCAGCCCAGGCTTTCCAACGCCTGATGGACTCCGTGCTGCGGGACCTCAAGTTTCTCTTCGTCTACCTGGACGATATTCCAATCGCCAGTCCTACCAAGGAAGAACATACCTGTCACCTACGCACCCTTTTTCGACGCCTCAGCCAACACGGCCTGATTATCAACCCGGCCAAGTGTCAGTTTGGCCTGCTCCAAATTGATTTCCTGGGGCATCGCATCACCTCAGAGGGAGCGGTTCCTTTACCTTCGAAGGTAGAGGCGGTGACATCTTTTCCACGCCCGCAGAACATAAAGGCCCTGCAGGAATTCCTAGGCATGGTAAACTTTTACCACCGTTTCGTGCCTAAGGCGGCACTACTCATGCAGCCCCTGTATGAGGCCCTCAAGGGCAAGAACCCGGTAGACTGGACGGATGACATAGCCCGAGCGTTCGCCGACACCAAAAGCGCTTTAGCCAACCCGACTATGCTGGCGCACCCGCTGCCAGGACCCACCATCGCCCTCACCACCGACGTGTCGGACTACGCAGTCGGTGCCATGCAACAGCAATGGGTGAACGGGACGTGGCAGCCGTTGGCATTTTTCAGCCGTCAACTACGGCAGAACGAGAGAGCATACAGCACGTTCGACCGGGAGTTGCTCGCCCATTTTCTGGCCATCCGCCATTTTCGGTTCCTTCTGGAAGGACGTCCTTTCACTGCCTTTGTGGACCATAAGCCGCTGACGTTTGCCATGTCCAAGACCGCCGAACCATGGTCAGCCCGACAGCAGCGTCAACTGACCTACATATCCGAATTCACCACGGATATACGGCACGTGGCCGGTAAGGACAACCTGGTGGCAGACTGCCTCTCCCGCGCGATCGTCAATATGGTTCATTTGGGCATCGACTACGCCCTGATGGCAGCGGACCAAGCCTCAGACCCGGAAGTCCAGGCTTACAGAACGGCCATCACTGGCCTCCAGTTGGCCGACGCCCAGTTCCATTCGGCAGGTACCATGCTGTTGTGTGACATCTCCGTACAGGACCCTTGTCTGGTTGTGCCAGTCGTCTGGCGCCGCAAAGTGTTCGACACCATACATGGGTTGTCACACCCTGGAATGAAGGCCTCTCAGAAACTGATGTCAGCGAAATTCATATGGCATGGCATGCATAAAGATGTCCGCGACTGGGCCAACACCTGCGTGGTCTGCCAAAAGACTAAGGTACAGCACCACATCAAAGCTCCGTTGGCCGCCTTCACAGTTCCGGAGCGACGTTTTGACCATGTCAACGTGAACCTGGTAGGACCACTCCCACCCTCCCATGGTTTTTCACACATCCTGACCATGGTTGACCGCACCACCAGATGGCCAGAGGCGGTCCCCCTGTCATTCACTACTTCGGTGGACGTGGCCAGGGCATTCATTTCCTCCTGGATCGCCCGTTTCGGAGTGCCCGCAGATATTTCGTCGGACAGGGGACCGCAGTTCTCCTCTGAACTCTGGAATGCAATGGCCCAAGGACTCGGTGTCAAATTACACCGCACCACAGCCTACCACCCACAGGCGAATGGCCTCTGCGAACGCTTCCACCATTCAATAAAGTCGCCCTGAGGGCCAGCCTCCAGGACGCTGGATGGGCAGACAAGCTACCGTGGGTCTTTTTGGGCCTTCGCACGGCCCCCAAAGAAGACCTTCACTCTTCATCAGCGGAGCTTGTGTATGGTCAGCCGCTGCGAGTCCCAGGGGACTTCCTACCAACGTCGACAGAGCCATGGTCCGCGTCTGCCCAGCTTGCTAGTCACCAAGAGGCGGCCAGATGTTTCGCACCGGTGCCCACTTTGCACCACGGGCTGCAGAGGTCACACGTTCCCACGGAGCTTCACAAGGCTGAGTACGTTTTTATTCGCCATGACGCACATAGGGATCCGCTCAAGGCCCCATATACCGGTCCCTTCTGCGTGTTGGAAGCAGGGGACAAAACCTTCACGGTAGATGTCAGTGGTAAACCAGACCACATTTCGGTTGACCGCTTAAAGCCAGCACATTTAGACCTCGACCGCCCCATCGAGACAGCACAACCGCCGAGACGAGGTCAGCCACCCATCGCCGTTACGGCAGACCAAGTGCGACTGCCCGCCAGCCGCCCAGCCGCCTCCGCCTCGAGAGTACAGGAGTCGTTCTGACAGGCTTGTCAGACCCCCTCACCGTTTGACTTTGTCCGTTAAAGCGAATTCTGGGGGGGCGCATGTGGCAGAACCACTGAATGACTCTGGATAACTGTATATAATTCCCTTTAACGATGTTCTAACACCAGCCTATACCTGTACCATTGTGTTAGGCATTACTGTGTTTTGTATATAGAGTTTGCATGTACGGGGCGTGGCCCCTTTAAGAGCGCGGGAAAACGCGGGCAAACGCAATGACGTCACGTCGCAAACCACGGGGCTGCCCAGGCAGTCCCTGTGGCATCTCCTTTGAGTAAAGACCTGTTTAATTGCTCTCCTGTGTCGATCTCAGTTATTCGTAGGAATTCGTTAATTCCTACAGGAAGCCACTTAACCCAGGATCAGGTGAGAAGTGCGGCCCATCATCTGCCATTAAGACCAGCACCTAGATGGGATAGCCCAAAAAGGCAGGAAACCAGACAAAGAAGACAAAGAAAGGTGATTAAAAAGACATCACTGCAACTACACAGACCAGAGTGAACTTTTAGGATATAGAGAAGGCAACTTGGCCATTTTCTCTCTTTCTCGCTTGCTCGAAACCACCACGAGCGACAAGAGCCCCGCCTTGCTCTTCGACTGTAGGAACGAACCTCGGAACTGGGACCTGGATACTGCATTGGCGATACGGAACCAGGAGACACACTCTACAACAGGGGAGCAGCGAGCAAGAAAACGGACAATGGGGATGAGCATTGTCCAAGCCTACGCATCCTTAAGACCACCGGTACTGTGTGAGGGGTTGTTGTGTGTCCCAACCAAGCCAGAGGGGCTTAGTGGGGAGGTTCTGTGTGTATTTTATACTCTGTATTGCAACGCAGTGTGAATTTAGGCATCTTAACACGAGACAGGGGCCTGTTCGACGGGCCAAGTTGTATTGTTGTACTGTTTGTTTTACGCCATCAGGCATTTTACGTACTGGAGGCGGGCGTGTGTGTTAACCTTATTAAACACCGGATGGTTGAGTCTGAAAAGCTTGTCTGTATTCCAATCCTGTTCACTGTAATTCCTGTCGTATAGAACTAAGTAGGAGAGGTGAAATCGAACCACCAAGGCAAACCACCTACAGAAGGATATACTTGCTTTAGATGGGGTGCCACGAAGGTTCACTAGATTGATTCCTGGGATGAGAGGGCTGTCCTATGAGGAGAGATTGAGTAGAATGTTCCTATATTCTCTGGAGTTTAGAAGAATGAGGGGTGATCTCATTGAAACATATACAATTCTTGGTGGTCTTGACAGGGTAGATGCTGAGAGGCTGTTTCCCCCTGGCTGGAGAGTCTGGAGCTAAGGGTCATTGTCTCAGGATAAGGGGTCAGTCATTAAGGACTGAGATGAGAAGAAATGTCTTCATTCAGAGGGTTGTGAATCATTGGCATTCTCTACCCCAGAGGGCTGTGGAGGCTGAGTCATTGAATGACTGAGATCAATAGGTTTTTAGGCACTTAGCGAATCAAGGGATATGGAGGACAGGGCGGGAAAGTAGAGTTGATGTAGAAGATCAGCCATGATCTTACTGAATGGTGGAGCAGGGTCGAGGGGCCGAATGGCCTACTCCTGGTCCTAATTTTTATGTTCTAGTTATAGATAAACATTAACCAAACCTATTTCACTATTAAAGTAAAGATGGAGTGCCATTCTTGACCTCAGGAAGTTGCAAACTGTTTCACAGCCAATAACTTACTTTTCAATGTAGTCACCGTTGTAATGTAGGCAAACGCAGCAGCCAATTTGCGCACAGCAAGCTCCCACAAACAGCAATGAATAAATGAGCAGTTAATCTGTTTCGGTGGTGTTAGTTAAAGGGTGATTATTGGTCAGGATTTCAAGCTAAAGCAGACACTACATCCGCTTCACTGCTAACTTTCCCTGTCGTCAGTGTGCCATCTATTGAAAACTGAATGTCGGATCCTCTGAAAATGTGTCTTTTTGGCCCATTTTTTCCTCCTTCCCTTGAAGCTGTTGCTTCTTGCTGGGGACAGATTTCAGAGATGCAGGCACACCTCCAGTACCTCACCCAAGTAGGTTTGTCTTTCACGTGTGAACTTAGACAATGAGGGTCGAGAGACTATTCAACCTTGGGAGGAGCATGGCAGCCCATGAAAACTGGTCTTGTTCTCAGCTGATATCCATACATGCGCACTTTCCAGCAAGAGTCAATGAATAGTGGCGGTAAGCCTGTGTTTTTTTCCCCCTCCCCATCCTATTCCAGTGGCCCTGAGGGCAACTGTTGGACCCCAACTGCAATTAACAGTTGGGCTGCACCAGCTGGCCTCAGCCTGCTGGGAGAGACCATGGGCTGGGTTTTGCCAGCCCTGGGGAGGTGGGTTTGGAGGCAGGACTGCCGGGAAAATGGCAGAATTTGGGGGCGGGTTTCCAACACGCCTCCGCGCCATCTTACCAGGAGGCGGGTAGATGACCCGCGCCGGGTCCCACCCGGGAAGGGGATTAATGCCAATTAACTGCCTGTTAACATAGAAACAGAAGATAGGAGCGGGAGTAGGTCATTCGGCCCCTCGAGCCTGCTCCGCCATTCAATGAGATCATGGCTGATCATCCAAACTCAGTACCCTGTCCCTGCCTTCTCCCCATAGCCCTTGATCCCTTTAGCCTTAAGAAATATATCTGTAGTGTATGTACCTCTAAGGGGAGAACTACTTTTTACAGCTCCTGTATACTGTAGTACCGGCAGTGACCACACCTGTATATAACCCTGAGTAGGGATCTGTACAGTTAGTTTTAGAGTAACCCGCATCCAGTAAACACCTGTTGATTGTTCCCTGCAGTCTCTTGTCTAATTATTGAAGGACACACAACATCAAGATACACGGATCTAACATTGGCGACGAGAAGATTCAAACCTACCTGCAACTCTGCATCACCTTCCAGGGGTTCGCTCCTGGAGAACAGTGAAAGAAGAAGGCCGAGTCCAGAAGCATGGGCGTCGACCATCCAGCGGAGACTTGAGCATCGCAGGGGAGGCTGTTGATAGCTGGGCTTGGTTCTCCAGTCACGGTGGTCCAGCGAAACGGGCTGGCAACAGGTACGGCGCAGACCCTTCCCGGACAGCGGCGGCTAGAGCCGACCGACGGCACAGAAAAAGGCCGAGCAGCGTCGACAGGAGAAGAGAGAGGGTAGAGCACACAGGGCGCAGCCGGTGTTCAGGACCGAGCGGCGTCGACGGGAGAAGAGAGAGGGTAGAGCGCACAGGGTGCAGCCGCTGTTCAGGACCGAGCGGCGTCAACGAGAGAGAGCAGAGCGCAGCCGGTGTTCAAGAGCCGAGCAGCGTCAACGAGAGAGAGAGGCGCGCAGGAAAACGCGCAGAGCGCAGCCGGAGTTCAAGGGCCGAGCAGCGTCAGCGGGGAAGAAAGGAAAGCACGGGAGATGCCATTTTGAGCCGCAGCGGAGAAGGGAGAGCGCGGGAGACGCCATTTTGAGCCAGTCTAACCACACCCAGGGATGCCGAAGAGTGGCAGTGTCACAGCGTTTGACAATGAAGTCGAAGATTGGATGACATATGTCGAACGCATAGAAGTGTACTGCAAGGCGAATGAAGTGCCAGATGACAGGAAAGCGCTGGTATTGTTGAATTCAATGGGTGCAAAAACGTATGGCTTACTGCGAAACCTAGTAACCCCAGAGAAGCCAGTGGAAAAGGATTTTGAAAACATAGTGTCAATCCTACAGGACCACTTAGACCCCACACCGCTGCTGATAGCGGAAAGATTTAAGTTTCACAAAAGGAACCAGCATAAAGATGAAAGTAATGCTGAGTTTTAACGGAACTGTGCAAGCTATCGAAACACTGCCAGTTTGGAACGGGACTAGCAGATACTTTAAGGGACAAGTTTGTGTGTGGGCTTCAAAGTGAAGGAACCCAGAAACGGCTTCTATCAGGAAAGGATCTTATGCTGGACAAGGCTTTCAGCATGGCAGTATCACACGAAGCAGCAGCACGGGGCGCGGCAGAGATACAACGGAGACCGCAAGAATATGGCACAAATGAAATGTCATACGGAACAGTGAAGTGCTATCGTTGCGGCAGAACAACACACGACCATAAGGGTTGCTGGTTCAAGGACCAAGTGTGCAGACAGTGTGGAAAAGTAGGACACATAGCAAGAGTCTGCAGGTCGGAAAAGAAAACCAGCAGCAAGAAATCCCCACAGGAGAAGTACAAGAAGGTACATAAGGTGACGGAGCGTAGTGCAGACGAACAGAAAAGTGATACAGACTCTGGAAGCAAGGAGCTGGGTTGTCTGAAACTACATAATGTGATCAAAATGGAGGATCGCCAAACTATCTGGGTCACACTCAAGATAGCCGGAGTCCAAGTGAAAATGGAATTGGACACAGGATCAGCCCTAACAGTCATAAACCGAAGGGACTACAAGCGGCTATTTTCACATATACCCTTGAGAGATACAGAGATTGTCTTGAAGACGTACACGGGGCAAAAAGTCTACTCCAAAGGAAAAATAAGGGTGAATGTTATATATAACGGCAAGGAAACACCAAAAATGGACCTATATGTATTGCCAGATGGAGGACCACCACTACTAGGACGTGAATGGATCCGGAAGATACAGCTAGATTGGCATTCCATACAAGCACTGACTGTAGATGCCAAAAAGGATGACGACGTCACACCTGGACGACTGTCAAAAATGCTAACTGACGCACAAGAAGTGTTCCAGGAGGGACTTGGAACACTAAAAGGCATAACAGCGACGATCAAAATAGAGGAAAATGCAAGCCCAAAGTTTTTTAAGGGTATGCGACCTTATGCGATCCGCCCAGCCATCGAAGCAGAGCTGGAAGGTTTGGAACGTTTAGGAGTACTGTCCAAAGTGGACTGGAGCGAGTGGGCTACACCCATCGTTCCTGTAATGAAGAGGTCGTTGAGTAATACGCCTGGGGAACCAAAGAAGGTTCGCATCTGTGGGGACTTTAAGGTGACAGTGAACCCAGTCCTTCACACTGTACAATATCCGCTTCCGCGGATTGAAGATATTTTTGCCTCGCTATCTGGAGGGAAACACTTCACTAAGATTGATCTGGCCCAGGCGTACCTGCAAATGGAGGTAGAAGAAGCCTCGAAACAGTACCTCACGATCAACACTCATAAAGGTCTCTACCAATACAACCGGCTGGTGTTCGGGGTAGCATCAGCTCTGGCTATTTGGCAAAGGGCAATGGATCAAGTCCTGCAAGGGATTCCAGGGACCCAGTGTTATTTGGACGACATCCTGGTCACGGGCGAAAATGACAGTGATCACCTCGCCAACCTGGAGCAGGTGCTCACTAGATTGAAGGAGTATGGACTCCGAGCTAATCGCCACAAATGCGAGTTTTTCCAGAAGCAGATCTCGTATTGTGGCCACATTATTGATGAAGAGGGGTTACATAAGTCCCCTGAAAAGACTGAGGCAGTAGTCAAGGCTCCAGCACCGGAAAATGTGTCACAACTGAGGTCGTTCCTCGGGCTGGTGAACTACTACCATAAGTTCTTGCCGAATTTGTCTACAGTACTACGCCCACTGAACACCCTACTACAAACGGGGGTACCATGGAAGTGGAATGACGAATGTAAACGAGCTTTCCAGAAGTGCAAAGAATAGATCACATCAAAAGAGGTGTTGGCTCATTTCAACCCAGCACTACCAATTCGGTTGGCGTGTGATGCATCACCCTATGGCATTGGAGCGGTGCTGTCGCACAAATTCCTGGACGTCTCGGAGAGGCCAGTAGCCTTTGCGTCTCAGTCACTAACCTCAGCCGAGCGTAACTACGCCCAGATTGACAGGGAGGCCCTCAGCCTAGTGTGTGGAGTGAAAAAGTTCAACCACTATCTGCACGGGCAGAAGTTCACCTTGCTGACTGACCACCAACCACTTGTCTCCATCTTTAATCCAAAGAAGGGCGTTCCGGTGATGACTGTGCAACGGCTACAAAGATGGTCCCTTTTTCTAGGGGCAAACCAATATGAAATCGAGTATAAGGGCATGAAACAGCATGGAAACGCTGATGGGCTATCACGCCTGCCACTGCCTACTGCGGAGGAAGCACCAGCAGTGGACCCTGTCGAAATATTTTATTCGACTATAATTGAACGCTTGCCAGTAACTAACGCTGATATAGAGAAGGAGACCCGAAATGACCCGACACTGTCTCGGGTATATGACTTGACGGTGAAGGGATGGCCAAAACATGGCGACTCACTGTTGCCAGCATTCTCATCCAGAAGAGAACAGCTGTCAGTATGCCAGGGGACCTTGATGTGTGGATCCCGAGTGGTAATTCCACCCAAGTTAAGGGAGAGAGTGCTCAATGAGCTTCACGAAGGCCATCTGGGAGGGGTGAAAATGAAAAGCCTTGCTAGGGCTTATGTGTGGTGGCCGGGGATCGATCAGCAAATCGAGGACCTGACAAAGAGCTGCTCAGGATGTCAGAAGGTCCAAAATGCACCACCACAGGCCCCTCTACACCCATGGGAGTGGCCCTCATCTCCATGGCAACGGGTGCATATTGATTTTGCTGGTCCATTCATGGACTCAATGTTTTTAATAGCCGTGGATGCGCACTCGAAATGGCCTGAGGTGATCAAAATGTCCTCCACCACCACGGAGAAAACTATTGCAGCCCTACGGACCATATTTGCCAGGAACGGCTTGCCAGAGCAGATTTGCTCTGGTAACGGACCACAGTTTGTGTCCGAAGAGTTTCGAAGATTTATGAAAAGGAATGGGGTAAGGCATTACACATCCGCCCCGTATCATCCAGCCACAAATGGATTGGCTGAGAGGTTTGTACAAACCTTTAAAAAAGCAGTAAGGGCCATGTGCGATGACGACATTCCACTGCAGCATAAGGTGGACAATTTCCTGTTAGCCTACAGAAATGCGACACATGCAGTCACCAACCAGACCCCGGCCATGATGTTCTTTAACCGAAGGTTGAGATCTCGTTTGGATTTGCTCAGACCAAATGTACGAAGAGATGTTGAGAATAAGCAATTCCAGCACATCAATGAGAAGCCGACAAGGAGCTTCAATGTAGGGCAACCAGTCTTGGCCCGCGACTACCGAACAGAGAAATGGCAACCAGGAACGATATGCACACGGCAGGGGCCACTAATGTACACAGTGGATGTTGGGGAGAACATTGTGAGGCGCCATGTTGACCAGATCCTAGAGTCACAGGAACGAGTCAACCCCATGTCTCGCGTACCTGGTGATGAACCCGACATACAGGTAGCATCTACCCCAGAAACAGTAGCATCGGAAGCTGATGAACCAACCGACGACAGGGGGCCAGAATCGCCTCCGCACCAAGAGCAAGACACTCAGGAAAGGCGCTATCCAGAAAGGATCAGGAAGCCTCCCCAAACACTGAATTTATAAATAGACTATTTTCAGTTAATGTTGCATGTTAAAAGTGTTTCGACGCTGCTCGTCCCGTGAACACTGGCTGCGCCCTGTGCGCTCTGCCCTCTCTCTCCCCTTTCGACGCTGCTCGGCCCTTTGCTGTGCCGCTCGGTCGGGCTCTAGCCCGCCGCTGTCCGGGAAGGGTCTGCCCACTACCTGTTGCCAAAACGTTACGTTGGACCACCTCGACTGGAAAGCCAAGCCTGGCTCTCGACAGCCTCCCCCGCAATTCTCGAGTCTCTGCTGGATGACTGGGCGGTTGCCCATGGTCGACGCCCGAGTCTCTGGCCTTGACCTCCAATCCACTGATCTCCAGGAACGAATCCCCGGGAGGTGATGCAGAGTTGCAGGTAGGTTCGAACTTGCCTCGTCGCCAACGTTGTGTCCGTGTATAATAAGACACAGACTGCAGGAGAAACGGTACAACAGGTGTTTACTCAACGTGGCTCACACGGGAACTGATCTGTACAGATTACTACTCAGTGCTATATACAGGTGTGGTCACTGCTGGTACTGCAGCATACATGAGCTGTAAAAGATAGTTCCCCCCTTAAAGGTATATACATTACAAGGTTAAAAGGTCTGATTAACCCACTAGACCATCAGTGAAGCTTTAAAGTACACCCTGAACAATCTCATGCCTCTAAAGCAAAATGCTAAATACATTTGGTGAAGTCTTAAGTTGTCCTTTTGCACCAAATCCCTGCTTTGATGCTCCTATAGGAGGCAGCAAAGAGCCAGCAGTCCCCCCTCTGCCACCTCTTGCAGCTTTCTGTCCTTGTTGGCGGGAGTCGGATTTTGCTCCCCCGCCTGGGAGGAGGAGGTAACTGCAGGCTGGGGGAAATATCACGTGATATAAACCGCCCAATCAGCAGCCCTGATACCATAGTGACGGTTGTGCCGGAAGAGGCCAACCAGCGCGCAGCCAACGTCAACGTCAGAGCGTAAGCCCGCCTCCTCTGGTCGGTGATTGGCTGGAAGTGGGGGCGGTGCGCTGGGCTCCGGCTTGTGATAGGCCAGCGAGCCCGTCAGTCACCCTGAAGTTGGGTTGCGCGGGGAGGTGGGTGAAGCGGCGGCTGGACTGAGGGGCAAGATCGAGCACTCTGAGCGGCTCTCGGCGCTGCCCCTCCTCGGCCATGGAGTTCGATGCCGCCGCGGGGTGTGTGCTGGCCTGGGGCCTGATGGCGATCGCCTTCGGCTCGACGCTGTTTGCGGCTTGGAAACTGGGGCTGATGCACCGGCTCCTGTACCGGGTAAGAGCGGGGCAGACCGGCACCGGGGGGGTCAGGGGGCAGACCGGCCCCTGCACTGGGGGTCAGGGGACAGACTGGCCTCTGCACTGGGGGTCAGGGGGCAGACCGACACCTGGGGGGATCAGGGGGCAGACCGACCCCGGGGGTCAGGGGGCAGAACGACACCTGGGGGGGGTCAGGGGGCAGACCGACACCTGGGGCGGTCAGGGGGCAGACCGACACCTGGGGGGATCAGGGGGCAGACCGACACCTGGGGGGGTCAGGGGGCAGACCGACACCTGGGGGGGTCAGGGGGCAGACCGACACCTGGGGGGGTCAGGGGGCAGACCGACACCTGGGGGGATCAGGGGGCAGACCGACACCTGGGGGGATCAGGGGGCAGACCGACACCTGGGGGGATCAGGGGGCAGACCGACACCTGGGGGGATCAGGGGGCAGACCGACACCTGGGGGGGATCAGGGGGCAGACCGACACCTTGGGTGGAGTGGGGGGGGGTCAAGGGGCAGACCGACTCTGGGGAGTCAGGGGGCAGACCAACACCTGGGGGGATCAGGGGGCAGACCGACACTTGGGGCTGTGGGGTCAGGGGGCAGACCGACACCTAGGGGGATCAGGGGGCAGACTGACACTTGGGGCTGGGGGGTCGGGACAGACCGCCACCTGGGGGTCGCGGGGTCAGGGGGCAGACGGGCTCCTGCTACTGTGGTCATGGGGGATGGGGGGGCGGCGGCAGACAGGCTCCTGCCACTGGGGTTCAGGGGTAGACAGGCTCCTGCACTGGCTATAGGCGAGGTAATCAGGGACACAATGGTTCCTGTATAGGGGAGGCTGGCATTCCACAATTGTGCTTCACATTGCAAATTGAAAGCAAGAGTGCTGTACATCAGAATTGAGGCTATTTCAATGGGTGTGTGACATTTTCCCATGATTCTCTGGGCAGGTGGAAGCTTCAAGCCCCAGACATGGTGGCGAGAGAGTAGCGGAGGTGCTGAAGGCTCATGGTGTGAAGTACGTGTTCACTTTGGTGGGAGGACACATCTCGCCCATCCTCGTGGCCTGTGAGAAGATTGGGATCCGTGTGGTAGACACGCGACATGAAGTCACGGCTGTATTTGCTGCTGATGCTGTGGCCAGGCTTTCAGGTAATGACTGAAGCTACCTGCTCGCTATGCAATGGGGTTTCGCACACTTCGCTCAGGCTCAGAACAATATCTTGACTGCACCAATCTGACACTTCTGACGAGCCTCCTAATTTAGTGTTGCATATTTGGTAAGGGCACGGGTTGACAATATATCAGACTGCCCCATCCTTGTTTCATTGCTGAAGGGCACTATGGGGGAGAAATTCGGTATTACCCCATTTGGGGTGCAATTATCAGCCGGGCGCAAAGTTAAGCGCCTGGCGCTAATTATTGCCTCCGACTGCAAACTTGGCTTTTATCGTCCCTGAAGGTGATTGGAGCGCTAAATCAGGCGCTACACACCTGTCTTGAGGCGCAAAGGCCGAGGAGCGAGGCGCTAACTCAGAGCGCTGGCGAAGCTCGTGTGATGTCAGTCAGCAATGGAACACAGACACACTGGCACCGGCCAGTTCTTAAAGGGGATTGGGTCGATCTTGCTCTCCATCCACACCCTGCTCATTGCAGCCTTGAATCTCGGCCTGGAGAGACCTGTACATCAAATCTGCTGGAAAGAGCAATGGAGAGACCCTGGGAAAGAGCTCAGAGTGCAGCCCCCATAGCCTCTTCTAAGGAAGGTCAAATCAAAATGAACCTGCAAAGTGCTGCTCAGTACCCAAAACTCCTTCACACAGCATTGAATCTCTCCAGAAGTCTCTCTCTCTCTCTCTCTCTCTCTCTCTCTCAGAATGCGTGCTGCAAAAATGTCGCAGACAAAAAAAGGCAGGAAGCGGTTGCCTTTAGATAGTGCTCCCCCCGTCCCTTCCCGATTGCAAAATGCTCCCCTCAACCTGTCGTTGCCAGTGGCAGGCAGTAAGGCAGGGGGCGCCACTCAGTATCCAGTCTGGGGCGTTGCACGCTCGACTGACGTCACGATCTGCGGGCGCAGGAGAGCGTGGCGGTAGTGTTTAGCGCCGCCGCAAAATGTCTGGTCATTTTCGCGAGCGGCGCAAACATTGCCATGTCCGGGTGCTAGTTGCTTTGCGCCCTCTTAGGGCACTAATGGGAGGCGCTAAGCAACCAAATTTTTCCCCCTCTGTTTCCATCAGCCTGAGCTGGATGCTAATCCAAGTCCCAAAGTGTACGAACTGACTGCATCGCTCAGCAGAGTGCTTTGATTCCCTCCCTAGACCGCTCTGCCTCTTTTTCCTCCTTGAAGACTCTCCTTAAAACCTACCTCTTCGACCAAGCTTTTAGTCACCTGTCCTAATGTCTCCTTCTTTGGCTCGGTGCCAAGTTTAGTCTGATTACACTCATAAAATAGCGATTAGCTGATGTCAAAGTTACGTTTCAAACTATAACCAAGAATTAGTTGTGTAAATCGGCACGAACTTTGGACAGTGTCTCTCTTAAAGTGATGGGATTAATTAAAAATGTCCTAGTAAAGGATCCCCTTGGAATGAGTGACCATAACATGGTTGAATTCCATATTCAATTAGAGGGTGAGAAGGTTGGATCTCAAACAAGCGTGCTAAGCTTGAATAAAGGAGACTATGAAGGTATGAGAGCGGAATTGAGTAGAGTGGATTGGGAAAATAGATTAAAGGGTAAGACGATACATGATCAGTGGTGTACATTTAAGGAGTTATTTTACAACTTCCAAAAAAAATATATTCCACTGAGAAGAAAAGGGTGTAAAAGAAAAGACAGCCATCCGTGGCTAAGTAAAGAAATTAAGGATAGTATTCGACTAAAAACAAGGGCATATAAGGTAGCCAAATCTAGTGGGAGGATAGAGGATTGGGAAAACTTTAAAAGACAGCAAAAAATAACAAAAAGATTGATTAGGAAAGGGAAGATAGATTATGAAAGTAAATTAGCAAAAAATATAAAAACAGATAGTAAGAGTTTTTATAGTTATATAAAAAGAAAAAGGGTGGCTAAAGTAAATGTTGGTCCCTTAGAGGATGAGACCGGGAAATTAATGGTGGGAAATATGGAGATGGCAAAAACACTGAATGAATATTTTACATCAGTCTTTACAGTAGAAGACACTAAGAATATCCCAACACTGGACAAACAGGGGGCTAAAGGGGGGGGAGGAGCTAAACACGATCAAAATCACTAAGGAAGTGGTACTCGGTAAAATAATGGGACTCAAGGCGGATAAATCACCTGGACCTGATGGCTTACATCCTAGGGTCTTGAGGGAAGTGGCGGTAGGGATTGTGGATGCATTGGTAATAATTTTCCAAAACTCCCTGGACTCGGCAAAGGTCCCGGCAGACTGGAAAACTGCTAATGTAACACCCTTATTTAAAAAGGGCAGTAGACAGAAGGCTGGAAACTATAGACCGGTTAGCCTAACATCTGTGGTAGGTAAAATTTTGGAGTCCATTATTAAGGAGACAGTAACAGGACATTTGGATAATCATAATTTAATAGGACAAAGTCAGCATGGTTTTATGAAGGGGAAGTCATGTTTGACAAATTTGCTGGAGTTCTTTGAGGAAGTAACGTATAGGGTGGATAAAGGGGAACCAGTGGACGTAGTGTATTTAGACTTCCAAAAGGCATTTGACAAGGTGCCACACAAAAGATTATTGCTTAAGATAAAAAATCACGGGATTGGGGGTAATATTCTGGCATGGATAGAGGATTGGCTATCTAACAGAAGGCAGAGAGTTGGGATAAATGGTTCATTCTCAGACTGGCAATCAGTAACTAGTGGTGTTCCGCAGGGGTCAGTGCTGGGTCCCCAACTCGTTACAATCTATATTAATGATTTGGAGGAGGGGACCGAGTGTAACATATCAAAGTTTGCAGATGATACTAAGATGGGAGGGAAAGTAGTGAGTGAGGAGGACATAAAAAACCTGCAAGGGGACATCGACAGGCTAAGTAAGTGGGCAGAGATTTGGCAGATGGAATACAATACTGGAAAGTGTGAGGTTATGCACTTTGGCAGGAAAAATCGTAGAGCAAGTTATTATCTTAATGGCAAGAAACTGGAAAGTACTGAAGTACAAAGGGATCTGGGGGTCCTGGTGCACGAAACTCAAAAGGGTAGTATGCAGGTGCAGCAAGTGATTCAGAAGGCCAATGGAATGTTGGCTTTCGTTGCTAGGGGGATAGAATATAAAAATAGGGAGGTATTGCTTCAGTTGTACAAGGTATTGGTGAGACCGCACCTGGAATACTGCGTACAGTTTTGGTGTCCATACTTAAGAAAGGACATACTTGCTCTCGAGTCAGTACAAAGAAGGTTCACTCGGTTAATCCCGGGGATGAGGGGATGGACATATGAGGAGAGGTTGAGTAGATTGGGACTCTACTCATTGGAGTTCAGAAGAATGAGAGGCGATCTTATTGAAACATATAAGATTGTGAAGGGGTTGGATCGGGTGGATGCGGGTAGGATGTTCCCGATGATGGGTGAAACTAGAACTAGGGGGCATAGTCTTAGAATAAGGGGCTGCTCTTTCAAAACTGAGATGAGGAGGAACTACTTCACTCAGAGGGTGGTAGGTCCATGGAATATGCTGCCCCAAAAAGCTGTAGAAGCTACATCATTACATAAATTTAAAACAGAAATAGACAGTTTCCTAGAAGTAAAGGGAATTAAGGGTTACGGGGAGCGGGCAGGAATTTGGACATGAGTCTAGGTTCGGATCGGTCATGGTCCTGTGGGTAGCGGAGCGGGCCCAGGGGCCGTGTAGCCTGATCCTGCTCCTATTTCGTGTGTCTAATTCTGTTAGATTCAGGAGATGGTTCTGTGATAGTGGATTGGCGGTTAGGATCAGATCAGCCATGATCTTATTGAATGGCGGAGCAGGCTCGAGGGGCCGATTGGCCAACTCCTGCTCCTATTTCTTATGTTCTTATGTTCTTATGTCAGAAAGATGCATTTTGTGAGGAGGTTGCAGAAAATTAGGACAATTCACATTTAATGTAGCAATACTCAGGATCTCTGTAATGTGAACAGGGAGGTTCTATCAACTTCTGGCCACCTGGGGCCAGCTGTATTGCCCTGGATTTGTAGCTTAAAACATTTAACTTCTTCCAGCTCAAGTCCCCTGCTCCCCCAATTATTTGTTCATAAGAACATAAGAAATAGGAGCAGGAGTCGGTCATCTTGTCCTTCGAGCCTGCTCCACCATTCAATAAGATCATGGCTGATCTTCTACCTCATCTCCACTTTCCTGCACTATCCCCATATCCCTTGATTCCCTTAATATCCAAAAATCTATCGATCTCAGCCTTGAATATACTCTGACTGAGCCTCCACAGCCCTCTGGGGTAGAGGATTCCAAAGATTCACCACCCTCTGAGTGAAGAAATTTCTCCTCATCTCAGTCCTAAATGGCCGACCCCTTATTCTGAGACTGTGACCCCTGGTTCTAGACTCCTCAGCCTGGGGAAACATCCTCCCTGCATCTACCCTGTCAAGCCCTGTAAGAATTCTGTATGTTTCAATGAGATCACCTCTCATTCTTCTAAACTCCAGAGAATATAGGCCTAGTCTACTCAATCTCTCCTCATAGGACAATCCCCATCTAACTCTTGTCCATCCCCTCCCCCCCACCTTCGCTCCATCATAGGCGGCTGTGCTTCAGCTGCAAGGTTCCCACTCTGGAATTCCCTCCTAAACCCCTCCGCCTGCCCACCTCCCCCTCCTTTTTAAAACCTTCCTTAACAAAAGTCCGATTGATTGCAAACAGGACACAAAGTTTATTAAACACAGGAAATCAGGTTGCCACTCTTTTTCTTCAAGCAGCCACATGTCATCCTCCGTTCTTTTGCAACGATTCCACTGATGATGGCTTGTATTCCCTCAAGTAAAGAAGATTAAGGTGTGACCTAATTGAGATGTTTAAGGTGTTTAAAGGATTTGATGGGGTCGAGAGAGAGAAACTATTCCCTCTAGTGGGAGTGTCCAGAACAAGGGGGCAGAACCTTAAAATTAGAGCCAGGACATTCAGGGGTGACATCAGGAAGCACTTCTTCACACAAAGGGGAGTGGAAATCTGGAACTCAATCACCCAAAAAGCCGTCGATTGTAAATTTCACCTCTGAGATTGATAAGAGTTTTGTTGGCAAGGGTGTCATAGTGGTTAGCACTGTTGCCTTACAGCGCCAGGGACCCGGGTTCGAATCCGGCCTCGGGTGACTGTCTGTGTGGAGTTTGCACATTCTCCCCGTGTTTGCGTGGGTTTGCTCCGGTTTCCTCCCACAGTCCAAAGATGTGCGGGTTAGGTTGATTGGCTATGATAAATTGACCCTTGGTGTTAGGGGGACTAAATACGTGGGGTTACGGAGATAGGGTGGGATATGTGTTGGTGTAGGGGTTACGGGGATCGGGTGGGATATGTGTCGGTGCAGGCTCGATGGGCCGAAATGGCCTCTATCTGCACTGTGGGGTATCTGTGTGATCTGTGTGTGTGTTGAGGGATATGGAAACAAGGCGGGTAAATGGAGTTAAGATACAGATCAGCCATGATGTAATTGAATGATCGAACAGGTTTGCGGGGCTGAATGGCCTCCTCCTGTTCTGATGTTTCACATTCAGATCACAGGTTCTCGATGCTCACAACCTCGGTACCCTTCAGTGCAATGGTTGACCTGCTCCATTGCCTTTGGGCAACACAAGTAGTTTATTTCAGTTCTTTGAAGTTAGTTTCTTCATGTCTCACGCACAAACAGCTATCACGTCTTGCCTTCTGCTCCAACATCAGTCCTCTGTATCTGATATTCTTCATATCTATGTCTTCACTAATCTCAAATGTAACTCCCACATCAGCTCCACTACTAAAGCAGACTGCAAAAAGTTCAGTTTCCTCTTTGATGCCAAATCATTAAAAAAAATGTAATACAAGCATAGACATCGAAACCTCCATTAATGCCATTCCAAGATCTAGAGGGGAGATGAGGAGAATTATTTTCACTGAGTGTTGTCAAGATCTGGAACACGCCACCTGAAAAGGTGGTGAAAGCTGATTCCATAAATAATTGTAAGAGAGTTGGAAAGGTACTTGAGGATGAGGAACTTGTAGAGTTACGGACAAAAAGTGGAGCTCTTTCAAAGAGCCACCGCAGGCATGACGGGCCGAATGGCCTCCTTCTGTGCTGTAAATTTCTATACCATAACTCTTCCCATTAAAGCCCACCCCTCTGGTACCCTAACTCTCCCATTAAAGCCCACCCCTCTGGCACCCTAACTCTCCCATCGAAGCCCATCCCTCTAGTACCCTAACTCTCCCATTAAAGCCCATCCCTCTAGTACCCTAACTCTCCCATCGAAGCCCATCCCTCTAGTACCCTAACTCTCCCATTAAAGCCCATCCCTCTGGCACCCTAACTCTCCCATTAAAGCCCATCCCTCTAGTACCCTAACTCTCCCATTAAAGCCCATCCCTCTAGTACCCTAACTCTCCCATTAAAGCCCATCCCTCTAGTACCCTAACACTCCCATTAAAGCCCATCCCTCTAGTACCCTAACTCTCCCATTAAAGCCCATCCCTCTAGTACCCTAACTCTCCCATTAAAGCCCATCCCTCTAGTAACCTAACTCTCCCATTAAAGCCCATCCCTCTAGTACCCTAACTCTCCCATTAAAGCCCATCCCTCTAGTACCCTAACTCTCCCATTAAAGCCCATCCCTCTAGTACCCTAACTCTCCCATTGGAGCCCATCCCTCTAGTACCCTAACTCTCCCATTGGAGCCCATCCCTCTAGTACCCTAACTCTCCCATTGGAGCCCATCCCTCTAGTACCCTAACTCTCCCATTGGAGCCCATCCCTCTAGTACCCTAACACTCCCATTAAAGCCCATCCCTCTAGTACCCTAACACTCCCATTAAAGCCCATCCCTCTAGTACCCTAACTCTTCCATTGGAGCCCATCCCTCTAGTTTCCTTACATTAGAACAGCGATTAGAAAGGTACTTCATTGGCTCTGAAGCCCTCTGGGACATCCTGAGGTGTTAAGGTGCTGTTATAAATGCAAGTTCTTTTTTTCTGCCCTTCCCACCTTGATGCCCTGAATTTCCTGTCAAAGCCCATCCTACTAGCAGTACCTTGACTCTCCCTTCTTAGTATCTCAATCCACATTGAATCCTTTTATCTCTATTAATTGCCAATAGATTATTTCAAACCTTTATCACTTGAACTACGCCATGCTCCCTCCACCCTTCATCCTTGTATGTTGAAATCGAAACTTGGCACACTGCCTCCCTCTCTAACTCGATCTTTCCCATGATTTCAACACTCCTTATCTCCCATGCTTCTGTTCCTGCTGCAAGCGGGAGGATTTTAAACCCAACCCTGGTGTCGCTGAACCATTGTTTACTGATTTATCCCTGCTTCTCTCCTACTCGTTTTAACCTTGCTGGTGTCCTGCACCATGGGCCTGGGTCCTTCACGGAGGTATCTCTATAATGTGCAACCAACCGTTCAGATACTGTATGCCTTGCGTTACATTCGGCCTCACTTTGGTAAACACTTTACAGAAGGCAACTTGATCAAGAAGGTCCCTCAGTCCCCTGTGCCCTTTGTTTGCAGGCCCACTACTTCATTCCATAGCATCTTACTTATCCAAATATCAATGCTAATCTTACAACCCGAAAGCTGTTCTTCTGTGTGTGGAATGATCACATTCAGTGATGATGCAGCGACAGCGAAAGAAATGGAGAATGAGCTGGAGATAAAAATTTATGTCCTTCATAAAACTGTGTGATTTTGCTATCCTAATCTGATATAAGACCTGTTTACCTTACAGGATTTCAACCAACAGCAGCCGCTCTGCACCTCTTAGTATAGACAGCCCGCTCGACCTGGAACTGACAGCAGTGTAGATCCAATATTGTGGGTCTGCTGATCTGCCCCCTGTATTTGCCCTTTACGGTGCTCCTCCCAAACTGTGGGACTCTTCACAATGGAGTCTTGACATTATACAGCAGAGCCCAGCAACATTCAGCCTCTGACTGAAAAGGAGCGTGCAGCATGGCAGCCACTCTCCCTAGACAGGAGCGGTGCAAAGAATATGTAAAAGTGCTTCTAGCCATGGGCGATGTAGTTAATCTGAATGTACCTGGGAGCCTGCTGCTTGTATTGCCAGGGCTGTGGCTGTCGAACGTGTGTACTGAAAGCTCACTGGCTCTTGTGTTTCAGGCTCTATTGGTGTTGCTGCGGTAACGGCTGGTCCTGGGTTAACCAACACTGTGACTGCGGTTAAAAATGCACAAATGGCAGAGACTCCAGTGCTGCTGATTGGGGGAGCAGCTGCAACTCTTCTACAGGTAAACAGGAACACGCGCGAGTGTTCGCGTTCAGGAACCGAGTCTATGCAATGTAACAATAGATGGGTTTTAACGTTTTGCGCAAAACCACTCCTGTTGTTTTCGGAAGCATCCCTGTTATATTTCTATATAGGTATTGGTGTCCTCCAGGATAGGACTTTAAAGGAAACTGCTACAAATAGGTGGCAATTAAATTGTTGCAGCAGTTGTTCGATGGGCCGTGCGGTCTGCCCTGGGCTTTTTGATTAGGGGTGTTGGCAGACATTCTTCATGAGCTGTTTGCAGGCATACTATTGAATATGAGAAGCTTTGAGAGAACTCTTTGGAGAACATTTCTTGGAATCATGGACATTATCCATGACATTTGATGCAATCAGGAGAAATTTGATTTCCTTGTGTTCCATAGTTGCACTTCAGACTTGCCCCAATTTATCAGTCCTTCAGCCATCAGAGAGCGAGATGGAGAGGAGGGCAAGGGGGCTCCATGGAGCAAGCCCCAACGCATGGTCAGGGATCTTATTTCAACTCCAGTTTTACAATGAGTGCAGCAGACATCACTGTTATTTTCTAAATTCTAAGAAGGAATGGTTAAGTCTGTATATGAGTGGAAATTTGTTTGGTACTGTTCATTTTTAAAAATTATTGTTCAGTAGTTTCTGGCCGAAGCCATGTGGAACGTTTATTCTACCGTCGTCCAAGTCAAATAAGAAATACAGTAGCAAGGGTTTCAGTTTGACACTTCACAACAATTAACTACATATTGGGCAGATAAAGGTGCACTCCAGTTTGTAAGGAGTAAGGGATCGCTTAAAGGAGTGACCTTTGGCTGAGCACGAGGAAAGTGTGTAATGTAAGAGCCCAAAAACCTAAAGGGGGCCTCGTGTGCAATGTGGGTGTGTTGGGATTGTATGTATTTAACAGCAGCAACAACAACTTGCCTTTATATAGCACTTTTACTGTAGTAAAATGTCCCAAGGTGCTTCACAGGAGTGTTATCAGACAAAATTTGACACTGAGCCACAAAAGGAGATATTGGGACAAGTAACCAAAAGCTTGTGTTAAAGAGGTAAGTTTTTAAGGAGCGTCTTAAAGGAAGAGAGAGAAGTAGAGGCAGACAGGTTTAGGGGGGGAATCCCAGAGCTTCGGGCCCAGGCAGCTTAATGCACGGCTGCTAATGGCGGAGTGAAGGAAACCTGAGATACATGAGGCCAGAATTGGTGGAGTGCAGACATCTCGGAGGGTTGTAGGGCTGGAGAGATGGGGAAGGGCGAGGCCATAGAGGGATTTGAACTTGAGGATGAGAATTTTAAAATCAATGTGTTGCCAGACTGGGGGCGGGGGGGGGGGGCGGGGCAATGTAGGTCAGCGAGCACAGGGGTGATGGGTGTGCGGGACATTGTGCGCGTTAGGACACGGGCAGCAGAGTTTTGGATGGGCTCAAGTTTACGGAGTGTGCAAAGTGAGAGGCCACATGCTCACATTGACCTGTATTCAAAGTGTGACCTGTACTGAACACTGACATTCCAAGCGCTGGCTTTACTAAAGGTTCAAATTGCTGTGTTGTTTTAGTAATGGGCTGAGTGGTTAATAATGGAACTCTGGTGCTACAAGATTTCGGGCCTATTGAATGGGCCCTAGTCCAGTTTCGTTTGGTAGGGTGAGGCGTGTTATAAGTGTGGGTGTGTATTGAGACTGTGCAAAACATTTTCCTCGTCATGAATACACAGCACACCTGTTTTTCCAATAAAGTTGCCTGGGCGAATGGTACTTGGAAGTGACTTAGACTGATTTGGGTAGGTTGTTCAAATAATTTATATCTAAAATTACTGGGAGTGAGGCACAGGCTGGGAACTATTGGAGAGGTTTGGGTGGCTTGTTTCTATAGAACAACAACTTAGTTTTATATACCAGCTTTAACGTAGGAAAAATCTCAAATTATAAGGGCAAGAAACGGATTCCAAGCCAAAGGAGGAGATAGATGACAAAAGCTTGGTCGAGGAGGTGAGTTTTAAGGAAGGTCTTGGAGAGGGAGGAGGAAGAGGGGTACAGGAAACTTTCGATTTACCGGCACCTAAATAACCGGAAATCTCGGTTAACCGGCAAAATTCAGGAGTAGGTTCAGGTAAGTTTTACTTCATATTCTACTTGCTGTGCAAGGGTGTGGCTGCAGCTGTTGCTAAGCTACAGAGACACTTGGAACTTGTGGCCACTGTTCTGAACCTGTTGCTAAGCAACAGGGTTTGTTGCTTTATACGGAGCTCTCAGCTCCGTATCTTTTACTATAGCTTTCGGTTATCCGGAATTTTTGATGAACCGGCACCACGTCGGTCTCGTCGGTGCCGGATAAAAAAAAGATTCCTGTACATGGAGGGGATTCTGAAGCATGGAGCCTAGACGGCTGAAGGCACATCCGCCAATGGTAGGAAGAGAGGTTGCGCGAGAGGCTGGAGTCAGGAGTGGAGAATTTGCAGGGGGTGGAGGGGGAGGGGGAGGGGGGTGGGATTGCTGTAGGGCTGGAGGAGATTAGTGATGAGGAGCGGTGAGGCCTTGAGAGTTTTCAGCACAAGGAGGAGAATTTGAAATTTGAGGCGTTGGGGGGACTTGCAGCCAATGTAGATCAGCGATCACCGGGGAGTTGGGCGAGTGTGATAGGATACGAACAGCACAGTTTTAGAAGAGCTGAAATTTATTGAGGTTGAAGGATGGGAGGCTGCCAAGAGAGCATTGGAATAAATAAGTCTGGAGATACCGAAGGCATGGATGAGGGTTTCACCAGCAGATGACCTGAGGTAGAATGGAGGCGGGTGATATTATGGAGATGGAAGTAGGCAATCTTTGTGATGCCGAGTACAGGAAACTTTGTGCTATCCGGCACCGACGGGACCGAGCTGTTGCCGTTCCCTCAAAACTGCCGGACACACCAGCGCTAATGTTGAAAGATACGGAAGCTTCTGAGCTCCGTATCTGTCAACAAACCCTGTTACTTAGCAACAGCTTCTAAACAGTCCAAGCGTCTCTGTAGCTTAGCAACAGCTTCAGCAGACCTTGCAGAACTTGACTGTTTGGAAAAAAAAAGCAACGAGAAGAAAAAAAACCTAACTAAAACGGCTCCTGATTTTTGCCGGTGGCTCGAGCATTCCGGACAGTTAGCCTCCGGATAACACAAAGTTTCCTGTATATGGGGTTCGAAGCTCGGCTCCGGATTGAATAAAACGCAGAGGTTGCGAACAGTTTAGTTCAGTCTGAGTTTGGAGTTTGTGGTGGGGGGCCATAGATGATTGCTTCAGTCTTCCCAATGTTTAGTTGGAGGAAATTGTAGCTCATCGAAGTCTGACCATCATTCGGAGTACAGAGGCACTGGAGGGGTTGAGAGAAGTGGTGGGCACGTTGTGCCGTGCGTAATCAGTGTGTACGTGTAGAAGCTGACCTCGTGCCTGTGAATGAAGCCACCGAGGGGGAAGAGAAAGGGGTCATAGATGGATTTCTCCGCAGGAGCAGAAGGAGAGGCCACTGTTGAAGATGTTCTGGCTACGATCAGATAGGTGAGAGTGGAACCTAGAGAGGGAAGCCCCACCAAACCGCAGGGAACAACTGTTGAAAACGAATGATGTAATCGACTGTGTCAGAGGCCGTAGATAGGGTACGGAGGGATACCGCACCATGATCACAGTCGGCGAATCTCATTCATGACTTTGGTTAAGGCCGTGCGGTGTTTCTGCTTGCTTCCTAGGGCCGCGGAGCACTGCAGGATATTGACCAGCTGTCACTTTTCAAAACTCTCTGTAAATTCTGTGGTACAGTTCGCACCGTCCGGGACATCGTTCCAGTGCTCCGGAAAGCTATTGCAGTGGCTCAGTCTGGTACTCCAGGTATGCAATTAGACTGACTAGAACGAGCCTGACTACAGTCCTTGGACACAAACCAGTCGCAAGTAAATTTCTATCAGAAATACACAGCAGGTCTGTTGGGATCTGAGGGCGAATGGACAAGTCGATGTTTGTGACCCATCTACAGAACTGAGCATTTTCTGTTTTTATTTCAGACTTGCAGCAATTACATTTTTTTTTTCTTTTATTGAACTAATACTGGCCTCTGTTTCCAGGTGTCGCAGTGTTAGTGCAGGACCGGTTCCTGTTGTCAAATGGCTGAAAGGTGACAGCATAAGAATTAGGACCAGGAGTAGGCCATACAGCCCCTTGAGCCTGCACTGTCATTCAATAAGCTCATGGCTGAACTCCTACCTCAACTCCACTTTCCCGCCCTATCTCCAGATCCCTTGATTCTCTTAATGCCCAAGAGTCTATCGCTCTCAGTCTTGAATATACTCAACGACTGAGCCACCACAGCCCTCTGGGGTAGAGAATTCCAAAGATTCACCACCCTCTGAGTGAAGAAATTCCTCCTCATCTCAGTCTGGCCAACCTCTTATGCTGAGACTGTGACACCTGGTTCTAGAATCTCCAGCCAGGGGCTTAGTCTAGTGACACCGATCCTTCCATTCACTCCATACAGGGGTTGCACAAGGGTAGTATTGGCAGAGCCCCAGGGACGAGGTTTCCATCCTCCTCCTCCTCCTCCTCCTCATCCAGGAAATGGTGTAATCCTCAGAAATGAAAAGAAGAGGGATTAAAAATTTCAGGGCAACAAACCCAATAAAGTAGAAATATCAGATTGAATTTATTTATTAATAGTTGTCAAGGGAAACTTTGCTCAAAGTTTTTTTGGAGGGGGAATTTACGTGCTTCTCAATGTGAAGAATGTCAATGCTGGGGAATGGCACATGCTCCTACTTTCAGACACCTTTTGTCAACATCAAGCACTAGCCGATTAGGTACAGCACGGGTTAGATGCAGAGTAAAGCTCCCTCTACACTGTCCCATCAAACACCCCCAGGGCAGGTACAGCATGGGTTACATACAGAGTAAAGCTCCCTCTACACTGTCCCATCAAACACCCCCAGGGCAGGTACAGCACGGGTTAGATACAGAGTAAAGCTCCCTCTACACTGACCCATCAAACACTCCCAGGGCAGGTACAGCACGGGTTAGATACAGGGTAAAGTTCCCTCTACACTGTCCCATCAAACGCTCTCAGGGCAGGTACAGCATGGGTTACATACAGAGTAAAGCTCCCTCTACACTGTCCCATCAAACACTCCCAGGGCAGGTACAGCACGGGTTAGATACAGAGTAAAGCTCCCTCTACTCTGCATCAAGAACATGCCTTTGCCTCAGAAGGGCGCTAATAGGTCCCTGAACTGTCCGAGCAATTCCTGTCCTGAGATTGGGAGCAGGCAAGAATTTTGATATGCGGAGATTGAAGTTTGATGTTTGACGACTGTCCATGTAATTTATTCTAAGTAAGTGTTACCAGTATTCCTCGGGGTGGGGGGGGGGTTAAAGCATGGTACTTCCGGCAATAAAAGGACCCTTTTATGCATGAGAAAATCTTGGGGAGAGAATTCCAGAGCTTAGGGCCTTGGCAGCTGAAGACCCGGCCACCAATGGTGGAGCGATGAAAATTGGGGATGCGCAAGAGGCCAGAATTGGGAGTGCAGAGATCTCGGAGGGTTGTAGGGCTGGAGGAGGTTACAGAAATCTGGAGGGGCGAGGCCATGGAGGGATTTGAACACAAGGATGAGAATTTTAAAATTGGTGAGTTGCCGGGCTGGGAGCCATTGTAGGTCAGCAAGCGCAGTCAAGCAGAGTCAGCATGGTTTTATGAAAGGGAAATCATGTTTAACAAATTTGCTTGAGTCTTTGAGGATATAATGATAAGGGTGAGCCAGTGGATGTGGTGTATTTGGATTTCCAGAAGGCATTCGATAAGGTGCCACATAAAAGGTTACTGCACATGATAAGAGCTCACGGGGTTGGGGGTAATATATTAGCATGGATAGAGGATTGGCTAACTAACAGAAAACAAAGAGTCAGGATAAATGGGTCATTTTCTGGTTGGCAAACGGTAACTTGTGGGGTGCCACAGGGAAGGTTGAGCATGTTGGGCCTATACTCATTGGAATTTAGAAGAATGAGAGGTGATCTTATTGAAACTAAGGGGGCTTGACAAGGTAGATGCAGAGAGGATGTTTCCCCTCATGGGGAAATCTAGAACTCGGTGGCATCGTTTCAGAATAAAGGGTCGCCCTTTTAGAAATGAGATCGGAAGGAATTTCTTCTCTGAGGGTTGTAAATCTGTGGAATTCTCTGCCCCAGAGAGCCGTGAAGGCTGGGTCATTAAATACATTTAAGGTGGAGATAGACAGATATTTGCAAGATAAGGGAGTGAAGGGTTATGGGGAGTGGGCAGGGAAGTGGCTTTGAGCCCAAGATCAGCCATGATCTTATTGAATGGCGGAACAGGCTGGAGGGGCCAAGTGGCCTATTCCTGCTCCTATTTCTTATGTTCTTATAAGCACAGGGGTGAAGGTGACTTGGTGCAAGTTAGGATACTGGCAGCAGAATTTTGGATGAGCTGAAGCTTAGAGAGGATGGAAGTTGGTTGGCTGGCCAGAAGAGCATTGGATTAGTCCAATAAAGGCATGTTTGAAGTGGTTTGAGGTTCACCTCAGACACTGCAGCCAAAGTCCATTAGCCAACCACTGGAGTCATGGAAAATGACCATCTGCTGAGCTGCTGGTCCATGACGACTCGAGAGAATGGGGTGGGGGGTAGGAAGGAGGGGAGAATGCCATTGGTGGGGCTACACCAATGACAACTTCAACAAGAACGACATGTCTACTGAAGTAAGGGGGAGAAAAATAATCCTATAATCATAAATAACTGAGGAAAAGAAGGTGGGTTTGAGGAGGGAAGATAAAGAAAATAAACTCGTACTTGCATCTGAAATCCACCATAAAAGGTAGTGCGAAATAACAAAATATAGTGTAAGTAACTGGGGATAAAAGGTTCGATGGAGTGAAGAGCAGTTACTGTATCTAAGCAGGTTCTGTAGAGTGGTGGGTGTGAGTCTGATTCTTTCAGTGTAATATTTTTACCTTCAGTCGTGCGATGTATTGCTCCAGAACATTTGCTGCATTACAGCGATGGGCAAACCATTGTCTCTTATAGGCTGCATTGGGACTGTGGTAAACATCACAAATGGCGCTTCAGGTCCTGGGCTGCCATGAGCAATGCCATGGGAGATACACCAGGTCCTGGGCTGCCAGGTCCTGGGCTGCCATGAGCAATGCCACGGGAGATACTCCAGGTCCTGGCCTACCATGAGCAATGCCACAGAAGATACTCCAGGTCCTGGGCTGCCATGAGCAATGCCACAGGAGATACTCCAGGTCCTGGGCTGCCATGAGCAATGCCACAGGAGATACTCCAGGTCCTGGGCTGCCATGAGCAATGCCACAGGAGGTACTCCAGGTCCTGGTCTACCATGAGCAATGCCACAGGAGATACTCCAGGTCCTGGGCTGCCATGAGCAATGCCACAGGAGGTACTCCAGGTCCTGGTCTACCATGAGCAATGCCACAGGAGATACTCCAGGTCCTGGCCTACCATGAGCAATGCCACAGGAGATACTCCAGGTCCTGGGCTGCCATGAGCAATGCCACAGGAGATACTCCAGGTCCTGGGCTGCCATGAGCAATGCCACAGGAGATACTCCAGGTCCTGGGCTGCCATGAGCAATGCCACGGGAGGTACTCCAGGTCCTGGTCTACCATGAGCAATGCCACAGGGGACACTCTGGGTCCTGGTCTACCATGAGCAATGCCATGGGAGATGCTCCAGGTCCTGGGCTACCATGAGCAATGCCACGGGAGATACTCCAGGTCCTGGTCTACCATGAGCAATGCCACGGGGGATACTCCAGGTCCTGGTCTACCATGAGCAATGCCATGGGGGATACTCCAGGTCCTGGTCTACCATGAGCAATGCCACGGGAGATACTCCAGGTCCTGGTCTACCATGAGCAATGCCACGGGGGATACTCCAGGTCCTGGGCTACCATGAGCAATGCCACGGGAGATGTGCTAACACCGAATGATTTTGGAATGGGTTGAGGCTGAATCCATAGAATGAAACTGGTTCACAACAGCAGATCGCTGCGGCTTGCTTGTGAGTTACAGATACTGGAATAGAAAATCGATGTCAAGTCAGTGCCTGATCTTGTGACATCTCTGTTATAATGGACTAATTAGCGCTGTCACACAAAGGGTCACTGATGCGGGGGGGGGGGGACTGTCCCACTGATATTTCAGAGGCTGTCGTGCTGGGGCTAAAACGCATTGCTTGGACGGAATGAGAGAAGTTCAGGCAGCTTCTAACTGGTATGATACAGGAGTGCTTGCTGCTGACCCTGCTTTCCCAATTGGCCAGATATGACCCAGTCTTTTCACTTGGCTCTGCTGACCCAAACCCAGTTAGTTTGTATTTAATAACTTTTATTGTAAAACTGACTCTGCTGGTTTTTTTTTGTGTTTACATTTCCTGCACGCCTAGGACCTGTGTTTGTTGAGTTTCCAATTGATGTCCTCTACCCATACCATATAGTTTGGAAAGAGGTCAAACCGAAAGGTACACCCAAAGGAGTTATGGGAAAAGCCATAAACTGGTGAGTTTACTAAAATTGCAAGGAGAATAAAACCGATTTAGCGTCTGAACCAAGATTATTGCCTTTAATTCCATGTTTTAAAGGTGATTTTGGTGACAATTTGTGGGTTGGAAGGTACAGTTAGTATTTTTTATCATTAAGCTTTGTAAAGACATATTTCAGACACAAAGTGGGCAATATTTGCCACAACACTTTATGTTTGTCAGCCTTTTGTGCAAATTAATATGGTTTTGCTGGGGAGGAAGGTGGGATTAATGGATCTACTATCAGCAGAAGGTGGGATTAATGGATCTACTATCAGCAGAAGGTGGGATTAATGGATCTACTATCAGCAGAAGCTGCCATTGCTTTTTCCCCAGTTTTCTGCTCTATTTAGCCATCTTCTCCACTGGCACTAACTGAATGTGGCCACAAGTATTGCTTTCCAATTTTCTCTCCCTAGTGCGGTGACTAGTGCTGCAGGACAGTTCCACGGGCACCTTTCAGCACCTCACACAAGTGGCCATTTCCCCAATGTGAGCCCAGAAGGTGAGTGTGAATGGGCAATTCAACTGTGGAGGCATCGCAGCAGAGCTCTACCCTCTTCACCCAGCAGCCACACACTTTCCAGCAGAGGTAAGCTGGCTAGGGATTGGGAACTGGAACGCTGGCTGGTTTTCTTTTCCCCTTTCCTAGACCGGGGTGCTGAGGCTAAGAATAGCCCCCTATGCCAGTCAAGCAGCCATTTAACCAGCTCCTCAAAAAGAGTTAACTAACCTGGCGCTAACTGCTTTCATTTATTCAGCATAAATAATGTGGGCGTGAAGAGCAGTCTCCAATCCTGTTTGGGTGGGGAGGTGTTCGGTTGAGGTTGAGGCAAGTAGCGGAGGATCTGACCCATCACCACTCCCTTCCCATCCCCAGACTCTGAATTGGGAAGAAGTGGGAGGCCAGCAGAGGTAATTAAAGCTGTGATGGTATCATTTGCGTGTTTGTAGTTTGTTTTCGATCAGCAGAACTAAACTTTAAAGGTCGGGTCTACTCGGCCTTATAGTGGGGCTGTTGTATGATATAGTGATCTCCCGTGTGTCATGTCACAGAATGCTAGGGAATGGGCTCATCACACAACTCCCTTATGTGACTTGGGCTGTGTTGTGAAGCAGGAATTGGGTTCATGCAGTCCATATAGCGAGGGGGGGGAGTGGAATTTGGCTGGTCATTCACTGTAAGTGGATCTGGTGTACCATGTATCGATGAGTCTAGGAATGGCAGAGGACTGGGTGGGTTACTGGTTTTTTTCCTATCGGCCGGGGTCCAAAAATAAAAAGTAAACAGTGTTGTCCTTGAGCTGCGGGAAGGGCCGTATACCAGGGAGGGAAGAGCGGAAATTCAGCATGGGTCTCTGATCGCAATCCAGTAATCCCTGCATATTTAGGTGAGTCTTTTAATCTGGTATTTTCTTTTGAGTTTGATAAAGTTTGGCATTCCTCCAAAATCTAGTCATGAGGGCTTAATTTAGGCTGAATATGCTGGTGCTACTCGGGTCAAGGCTCGCACATAAAGAGTCAATTAAGTAGATGACTGAAGGGTTGATGTCACTTGTGAAAGTGTACCCCAGGGAGGTAAGCTATTGGCATTGAACGGGTTAATTTCCATCCATATACTGTGTTAATCTGATGTCTCCGTTTCACTTTGACATTTGGACCTTGGTGAGAGTGGTGTTTTAAGTTTCTCTCTTGTGCAATAACTTGCAATCACTTATCTCGCTGTTTCACTTCTCAGGTATCTTCAGAACCATCTAAATAACCTGTTTGCTGGCGCCTGGGACACAAGGGACATCTCTCCTTTGCCAGTGGACCTTCCCATGGCCACAGCTGCCGAGGTAGATTCCTGCGACTCGCGATACTCCACGTGGAAATGAGCATTTATGCAGCATCGTGTAATTTAGGAATAACTGCTTCACACCTCTTTAAATCTCTCTTTAAACTGACATGATTGTTCACAAGGTGAGAGATGAGCACGTTCCACTTTTGCCACCCAATGTTAACCTCAAATATCCCCAGTGCGGGTACAATGCAGGGCTTCACTCCGCTGCAGCAGCGTGACCTTTGTTACTCACATCAGCTACTTTTTTTATCTCGTCTCTCCGAGTGAGATTATCAACTAGTTGTTTTCTGCGGTTGTCTGTTGGCCAGTAGGCGCTACGGTGACCCTGGCTTCAAGTTAATTTCAGTGTGACCCTCGGAGTTGGCATACAGGAGGGGTCTTCACCTTGTCAGTCTGTGTAGGATTTAAATGCAGTCCCAGACATGAGGGGAATAGTGTCTTCATTCACAAGTGTCACCCCCAGTCCCTCGTTCTTGCACAGACCTGGGTTTCCACATCAGCTGAAACTGCAGGAAAGAAAGGCCATGTCTTAAAATGACAGTTGCAGAAACCGCCAGCCTTATCACCACCAATTGAAACAAAAACAGACGGCAAATAGTGAATGATATCACTCCATCAAGGGACTCAACACAAGAATGCATTACAAGAACTGGAAGTATTTCCACAGCCAGTTAAACCTTTTCTGCATTAAATGTTGCAGTTCACAACCCCTAACCCCTCCAATCCATTCTCCAGTCTGTTGACAAATACCTAAGCAAACATTACTAGGGCCACTGTTTATTAAAAAAAAAAAAAAAAAATATACAGTACGTTCAATAGTTGCTCCCCTCATTGTGATTTCAGCCTCCCGGCCTGCTTCCCCTGCCCTCCTCTAGTTTTTCAGTATTCCACAACTGCTATGCCCAGTGCAGTGCTGAGTATCCCACTGTCTATCATCAACATTGTCTGACCTCCATGGACAATCCACAAGAAGTCCTGTGATTTTTTTTTTCAAATAAAGCCTGTTTGATATCACTTTATGATTGGAAAAAGTAGGTCCCGCACCCAGGCACATGCTGTGTGTGTGCAAAATACTGCTGGAAATCTGCAGCAGGTTTGATGGCCCAGAAATTCGGGTCGGGGGCTTCCCGCGGGTGCAAGCCTCTGACCTGCACTATCCTACTGCGCCGGCCGTTGAGCTGTGGGCCCGCGTGGGATTCCGATCCTGGGCCTCCTCCAACTGCCGGCACGCAGTGCTTGCGTATCCCAGGGGCGCAATTAGTCCGAAGCGTCCCCTGGGATCACGTGGGCCATGGAGAGCCAATGGTAGCAGGGAATGCTTCATTCATAAACTTGACAGGAAGAGCTGTCAAACCTATAAATACTATAAGCCCTGAAACATAACTAAAACTTCAAAAATAAAAAAATAAATCACATTTTTAAAATAACTATAAATTACATGAAATAACTATTTTAAACAATAATTTAAATTTTTGAAAAAATTAATTACATTTTCTAACGGGGCTAAAAATAAACTTACCTTTATTTAAAAATAATAAACCTGTGGAAAAAATGTTTTCATTTTAATTAATTCACCACTTACCTTGTTAAAAGCAGGCCTTGCGCCTGCTTTTTAAAAGTGTAACTGCTGGAGACTTACCCTCCCGGAGAAACCTGGAAAAAAACCGTAAGTTCGATGCGCACGCGCTGCCTCTCCGGCGCACGCGTTCCACCTGTGAACCCCTTCTTTCAAGGGAACGGAAGTGCCGGTTTCCCGCGCATGCGCAGTGCATGCACGAAACCGGCACTTTCGTTGGGCCTACGTGTGAGTACCCAGCGCGTACTCACCCGTGGAGACCTGAATTTCTGGGCCAATGTCTGGCCTGCGCTGTGCGAAGCTGTCCTTGCTAGGAGTGGCAACAGGGGATGCCACCATTGGTCATCGTGCTCCTGGCTAGGCGGAGGCAAACAATCGACTGGGGTCTCTGCTCCCGGTTGCTATCCAGTGACCCTTGCTGGAAGAGCACGCGTGTGGACGATGGGGAAGGAAAAGAACGGACTAGGCTGTGATTGACACAGTTGAATAGCCTCCCAACATTCACTGTCTAGGGCAGTGGTTCACAAACCTTTTTGGTTGAAGGACCCCTTTTCAAATGGATTAGCAATCATTGGCCCCCCCCTCCCCCACCCCCCCATCTAAATTATAATACTACTAATATTCCCTCTAATTTTTTTAGGCTGCGTGGCCCCTTCAAAAATCTGCACGTGAGCTTTTTGCGTTTAAGAGTCGGTGAGCTTTCTGCGCGGGAGCTCTCGAGCACTGCGTGGCCGCACAGCTTAAAGGGAACGTTGTTCATAATGTGAAAGTGCTGCATGTAAAGAGTGCTTTAATAATGCTTTTAAGAAAACTGGTATTTACTTACAGATATCAGTGAGATCTATCATTGATTAGCTTTTTGGTGCCCGCCAGCAGCCTTGGTAACTGCGGGCCTACCAGGCGATCTTCGTGCTGCTCTCAGCGCTCCTCCATGTGCGCTCCCTTCCTAGGTGAGACAGCCAGCTCACTCTGCGCTGCACATGTGGCGGCCGCACTTCGCTCGCGCCTCCCGGCTCGCACCAAACCTGCCTCCGGCCGCCGCTCGTTTGCTTACTCGACCATGGCCCCCTTCCTCCGTCCCCGTAAGGCTTGGCCCTACTTGGTACTCGCATTATTTCGCGGACCCCTGGAAAGTGTCTACCCCAGTTTGAGAACCACTGGTCTAGGGTTAGAATGCCCACTCGGAAAGTACCAGAGGGTGATTACCATTTATAGAACCAGAGCTGAGCAAAGAATGAAGGCCTTCAGGAAAGGAGATAAACATTAGAAAGATGAGGGGGGAAAAGAAAGAGTAAACCCAGAGCACCTGCATTTGTGGATTTTCTTTGTTCTTACTCCAATTTATTCCCTTCCTCTCCTGAAGCGATTGACTTCTTGCTGGGGTACAGGTTCCGTGGCTTTGACCAAGCACCTCACCCAAGCGGCCATTCTTCATACGTGAACCTCGACCTAGCAAGTGCCGCTAGGTTATTCAACTGTGAGCGCATCACAGTTTAACCCAGTGTTGCCCTTACCTGACCGCTACAGCCCCATACTTTCCAGCAGGGCTTACTAGATAATGACTAACAACAGGATTGTTCTTTTCTTCCCACCCCTCCCACAATTGAGGGGTGCTGAGGCTAATTGAAACGCTCCTATCAAGTAACTCAACACGGACATGATCAAACTTTCCTGGTCTCAAATACTTTCTGCATTAACCAACATGGGCATCGGGCGAGCACTTCCAGTTTAGTGCCGTGAAATTACTGTGTGTTGCATACAATGTTTTTGCAACGATTTGTGAAGGTTTAATTTTTGTGTTTCTTTAGGTGCAGCGCTGTGTGGAGATGGTGAGCAGGGCTAAGAAGCCAGTCATCCTTCTGGGCAGCCAAGCAACGCTCCCACCTACACCCGTGAACAAAGTCCGGTAAGCCAGTGCTCCGCTGATGTCTGTGGCCTCGGGAGCGTGTGAAATGATCAGTACGGATTGAAGTGCCTGAGACGCTCTGCTCTTTGAGGATTGGGTGGTGCATGGAGCTCACTTGCTGCTTTCACCTCCAGGATCTGGGTTCGAATGTGGCCTGGGTTGGTGCAGTGAAAGTCTCCTCTCTCTGCCAGCTGTAGGAGTCAAAACAGCAACAACAATTTGCATTTTGACAGAAAGGTATCGCTGCACTTTAAAGGAGGGGGACCTGGAACCCTACTTAAATTGTGACAGTAGGAAAAGGGAGTGCAGGTTCAAACTATTGAAGGACAAGCTTTAGGAATGATACCGGGATGTTCTTCTCGCGCGTTCTTGCACTTGCAGGCAAGGTAGTGGGAATCATTTAAGAAACAGCCGAGGCTGCAGTGGAGGGGGGGGGGGGGGGAACAGTCTGGTCTGTCTGGATGGACCGCGTGGCCGTGCTCATCGGTATCTCGTGTGGGGAGTGGAGCAATGGAATGGTCAGAGAGGGGTTTTAAGAGTCTTGGATGGGGAGAGGTAGTGAACGAGCAATCTTCCTCCTAATTTTTTTAATGGGCTGCGTGGCCCATTCACATTTGAAAAGCCGGTCCTGGGCTGCGCGGCTGCAGCTTAGAGGGAACGTTGATGGCGAGGTGTGATGGATTAGGAAAATTCCAAAGAGCCGGAGGATAGTGACTAAAAGAGCAGGAGAAGTGGAGGTTATGGGCTGGTCTATGAGGAGAGATGGAGTAGACGAGGCCTATATTCTCTAGAGTTTAGAAGAATGAGCGGTGATCTCATTGAAACATACAAAATTCTTACAGGGCTTGACAGGGTAGATGCAGGGAGGATGTTCCCCCTGGCTGGGGAGTCTAGAACCAGGGGTCACAGTCTCAGAATAAGGGGTCAGCCATTTAGGACTGAGATGAGGAGAAATTTCTTCACTCAGAGGGTGGTGAATCTTTGGAATTCTCTACCCCAGAGGGCTGTGGAGGCTCAGTCATTGAGTATGTTCAAGACAGAGAGCGATAGATTTTTGAATATTAAGGGAATCAAGGGATATCGGGAAAGTGCAGGAAAGTGGAGATGAGGTTGAAGATCAGCCATGATCTTATTGAATGGTGGAGCAGGCTTGAGGGGCCGAATGGCCTACTCCTCCTATTATGTCTGTAACATTTGGACATCACTTACACAAAGTTGGGTGAGACCATGCATCAGTTCTGCATGAAATGAATTTGGAGACAATTTTAATCCGCTTCCTAATGGACATCGATCTGTAGCATAAAACTGCTCGCAGTTTGGCCCAAGCTAGCACTAGGCTTCCGGCGCTGATTGTTTACACAGCACTCTGTGTACAGCAATGGGCTGCATGAGATTGGGCAATAATCCCGCATCTACAGCGAGTCCTTTTTAGAAATACTTGTCAGAGTTGGGGAATGGAAAAGAAAATAGAACAGCATGTTGGCTTTTGCCTTTTATTTCTACTCTCGCATCTCCCTTGATCCTTTTGTTGGGTTAAACGCCATTCACGATCCATAGTAGTACAATGGCACGACGATGTATAACCTGATGTGTAACATTTTCCAACTAGGGCAGCACTGGAATCCCTGGCTATCCCTTGCTTCCTGGGGGGCATGGCTCGAGGAATGCTGGGAAGGGACAGCCCCATTCACATCCGACAGAACCGAAGGGATGCTTTGAAAGAGGCGGACCTGGTCATACTGGCAGGTCAGTGAGGGACTGATCGAACAATAAGGGGAGGGCTTCAACTGAATTGTCTCCAGTACCGGTGCCGACTCCTTCTGCACTAATCTCTTGAAGCACTTTACGTGTCATGATTTACCTTGAAATGCAGCAACTATTAATGATGGCAGCAGCTATTCTGTGTACATGGGTGCCGTGTGATGCTTTACTCAGTGCTCGGAAACCGTCTGTGCCTGTGATTCTCCTCGGTTCCCTGATTTCTGGCACTTGTCGGCAAGGCTCCCTGAAAGGCCCCAAATGTAGACCAGACGCTTTTCTTACGTGACTGGGAACTCTGGGAGTGGCAGCCTGCCCTACTCTGCAGCATGTTGTGCCAGTACTGTCGGAATGGCTTCACGAGGGAGTGATTAGTGAGCCCCGGACTGGACTGATGGTGACCAACCTCAACCTTTGATGTTTTTTTAAAAGATTTTTTTCCTCTATCCTTTTCACGGGTCAGACTGTAAGAACAGGAGGAGGCCATTCAGGTCCCTTGAGCTTGTTCCGCCATTCAATTAGATCATGGCTGATCTGTACCTTGACTCCATCTACCCGCCTTGATTCCATATCCCTTAATACCCTCGTCTAACAAAAATCTATCAATCTCGGTTTTGAAATTTTCAATTGACCCCCTCTCGATCTGTTTTGAAGCCTTCACATAAGGACTCAATGCCATCAATGTTAGCACAGGGTGCATTACATAAGAACATAAGAAATAGGAGCAGGAGTAGGCCAATCGGCCCCTCGAGCCTGCTCCGCCATTCAGTAAGATCATGGCTGATCTGATCCTAACCGCCAATCTACTATCACAGAACTATCTCCTGAATCTAACAGAATTAGACGCATGAAATAGGAGCAGGATCAGGCTACACGGCCCCTGGGCCCGCTCCGCTACCCACAGGGCCATGACCGATCCGAACCTAGACTCATGTCCAAATTCCTGCCCGCTCCCCGTAACCCTTAATTCCCTTTACTTCTAGGAAACTGTCTATTTCTGTTTTAAATTTATGTAATGATGTAGCTTCTACAGCTTTTTGGGGCAGCATATTCCATGGACCTACCACCCTCTGAGTGAAGTAGTTCCTCCTCATCTCAGTTTTGAAAGAGCAGCCCCTTATTCTAAGACTATGCCCCCTAGTTCTAGTTTCACCCATCATCGGGAACATCCTCCCCGCATCCACCCGATCCAACCCCTTCACAATCTTATATGTTTCAATAAGATCGCCTCTCATTCTTCTGAACTCCAATGAGTAGAGTCCCAATCTACTCAACCTCTCCTCATATGTCCATCCCCTCATCCCCGGGATTAACCGAGTGAACCTTCTTTGTACTGACTCGAGAGCAAGTATGTCCTTTCTTAAGTATGGACACCAAAACTGTACGCAGTATTCCAGGTGCGGTCTCACCAATACCTTGTACAACTGAAGCAATACCTCCCTATTTTTATATTCTATCCCCCTAGCAATGAAAGCCAACATTCCATTGGCCTTCTTAATCACTTGCTGCACCTGCATACTAACCTTTTGAGTTTCGTGCACCAGGACCCCCAGATCCCTTTGTACTTCAGTACTTTCCAGTTTCTTGCCATTAAGATAATAATTTGCTCTACGATTTTTCCTGCCAAAGTGCATAACCTCACACTTTCCAGTATTGTATTCCATCTGCCAAATCTCTGCCCATTTACTTAGCCTGTCTATGTCCCCTTGCAGGTTTTTTATGTCCTCCTCACTCACTACTTTCCCTCCCATCTTAGTATCATCTGCAAACTTTGTTCTGTTGCACTCGGTCCCCTCCTCCAAATCGTTAATATAGATTGTAAAGAGTTGGGGACCCAGCACTGACCCCTGCGGAACACCACTAGTTACTGATTGCCAGCCTGAGAATGAACCATTTATCCCAACTCTCTGCCTTCTGTTAGATAGCCAATCCTCTATCCATGCCAGAATATTACCCCCATCCCGTGATTTTTTTATCTTAAGCAATAATCTTTTGTGTGGCATTCTGCAAAGTCCATACCAGCAGTGTGCTAATTGTTTTAAAAATGGTTTGCGTTTCTTCTCATCTATCCTGTGGGTCACTCCCAGGCAGCTGCACTGAGCTGGGCACTGACTTGTGCTCTGCTTGGCAAGTTATGATGGATTGAGTGGGGAGAAATCTGTATTTAAAGAAGTGCGCAGTCAGGAAGGGGGAGGAACTTTTAACTGCCGTAAAATTCTGCCTTAATCGACCTCTTGTCTGTTGAGCTTCTGTATGGCCATGTCCTGCTCTGTGGGGTCGGTGATTACTGCTCCCCCCCCCCCCCCCCCCACCCCAGTCCTCCCAGTCTGATGGTTTTTCTTTCCCGGCAAACAGGTACAGTGTGCGATTTCCGCTTGTCCTATGGGCGTGTTCTCAACAGACGCAGCCGGATAGTTGCTGTAAACCGCGACCGCTCGCAGCTGCTGAAAAACTCGGACATGTTCTGGAAGCCGACTCTCGCTGTGAGAGGTGAGTGGTGACGTCGCCATTAAAAAGCAGGGGTGGTTAGCTCGCCACACTGCGCTCACTGAATGCACCGCCTGCAGGTGTACTGAGCTCCATGGACCTGGCACATCACGGCTTTCATCTCTGGTGAGACGACGCAAGGGTCGTCAAGTTTGTCCTCCGCTCTCTTGAGCTAAAGATGGGGGGTGGGGGGCGAATCAGACTGTCTGCTGTTGAATTGACCTGCTTGGCTTCCAGTAACCCCTGTTTAAAAAATGCATGTGTGGGGAGGTCTGGTCAGAGCTTGACTGAAGCCCACTCAATATTGAACGCCCTGCCAACGTTCACACGCAAAGAATGCCTAGTTGGGCAAGATCCAGGTGGGTTGCTAGCACTCGGCAGTCTGCACCTTCAGGAGGGGAGATGGTTTGGGGAAGAGAGGGAACGATGAGGAATGACCGAGCATTAGACTAGGCAGACTAACGTAAGATGTGAACAGGAGGCCAGCTTCAGATTTAAAAAAAATATACATATTTTCTCTCTTTTTTCCCCCCCCGTCCCCCTTCAGGGGCCATTCAGCCACATCCCTCTTTCCTCTTGAGCCTCTGCCCTCAAACTAGCTGCAAGGAGGTTTGTGCACGGGCCTGTACCAGGGGTTGAATGTAGGGAGGAAGAGCTTGAGTCAGTGCCCTGGTACTTCACAACCAATATTGGTTTTTACTATTCACTCGGCGATGACTACAGCTTGACTCGTTTTATGGGTCTGTCGTAGCTCTTTTTAAAAAGAGGAATCACTGCCCAGAGGCCAACCAGAGGTGGGAGATTCTTGTTGAAGGGGGTAATTGGTCGACACCTGGCCACATTGCAGCGTTTTGCGAGGGTCTTAATCTAGACTGGGGCTAACTGTCAGCCATTGAATTGACCCAATCAGAACACTATTCTGAGCTATTCTGATTAGTTTAGTTGTAACTCTGCTTACAGTGTATCTGAATATTGTCTTTGTTTCTCTCAGGCGATGCTGGTTCCTTTTTAATTCAGTTGGCAGAGGGGCTAAAGGGTTACCAGGCTCCCAGCGACTGGACACGGTGCCTGAAGGAGGGAGACATTGAGAAGGAGAAGGCCAATAGGTAGGAATATAAAAAGAACATGAGCACTATATAAACCTGGAAAAATTGGGGCTTTTTTTTTGTTAGAACAGCTCAGATTACGAGGTGACATGAGAGAAGTGTTTAAGTTATGAACGGCCGAGACAGGGTAGAAGAAGCTTTGCAGAACACCTCCGTTCAGTCCGTAAGGGAGACCCCGAGCTTCGGCCGCCTGTCATTTTAATTCACCGCCCCATTCCCACTCAGACCTCACCGTCCTCGGGCTCTTGCATTGTTCCACGGAAACCCAGCGTAAGCTCGAGGAACAGCACCTCATCTTCCGATTAGGCACTTTACAGCCTTCCGGACTCAATATCGAGTTCAACAATTTCAGATCATAACCTCGGCCCCTATTACATTTTTATATATATTTTTTATTCACACCTTTTTTCTCTCTCCCACATGGCAGCTGTCTCTCATTCTGCCAGAACATTTCACACCTAATCTAGAGCCGTCTTTTGTCTCTTTACTAGTCCTGTCACCATCTCGTCTGGTTTTGAATACCTCTTAATGTCTCTTCACTCCTCTTTTGTTCTCTCCCAGGCCCCAAACTGGCCTTTTAATTTGTTTCATTTCCTGCCTTTTCTCTCAGTCCTGACGAAGGGTTTCGACCTGAAACGTTGACTCTATTTCTCTCTCCACGGATGTTGCCTGGCCTGCTGAGTTTTTCCAGCATTTTCTGTTGTTAATTTGGATTTCCAGCATCCGCAGTATTTTGCTATCGTAGAAGAAGCTGTTTCCAGTTATTTGAGGTATCTTGAATGCAGGGTCAAAAGAGGTTTCAGAACGGGGAGCAAGAGAAAATCCCAAGTTGTGAGGCATTTCACTTCCAGGGTTGGTGGTTGAAGCAGAAGCTGTGAACATTTCAGATTAGATGGGCTAGTTGGATGAAGGGATGTGGGACCGACCGGGCAGGTAAATGTGATTAGGACTATTTGCTCGCATTGAGGGTAAACGCCAATACGGACTGGTTGAGAGAGATGGCCTGTTTCCATTTTGTAATTTCTGTGTATTTACCAATTGAGCCATTGGGGGAACTCAAAATACTCAAAACTGTTGCTGGCATTTTGCTACCTGATTCTCTACTAACATTCTGACGAAAGGATCCCCCTGAAGACTGTTAGTTTATCCAGGGAATACCTAAACCATATCGCCCAGCTTTGATCTCTGGGGTTAGATTATGAGGACAGGTTGCATAAACTTGGCTTGTATTCTCTTAAGGACAGGAGATTGAGGGGTGATCTGATCGAGGTGTTTAAAATGATTTGATAGGGTAGATACAGAGTTCCTATTTCCTCTGGTGGGGGAATCGAGAACAAGGGGGCATAACCTTAAAATTAGAGTTGGGCCGTTCAGGAGCGTAATCAGGAAGCACATTTTCACACAAAAGGCAGTGAAAATTTGGAACTTTCTTCTCCCAAAAGGCTATGGGTTAGTGGGACAATTGGAGCTTCCAAAACTGAGAAAGATAGATTTTTGTTAGTTAAGGGTATTCAGGGATATGGATCAAAGGAGTTGAGGTGCAGATCAGCCATGATTTAATTGAATGGCGGAGGAGGTTCGATGGGCTGAATGGCTCACTCCTGCTCCTTATGTTCCAAACCTGCGACCTCTACCACCTAGAAGGACAAGGGCAGCAGGCGCATGGGAACACCACCACCTCCAAGTTCCCCTCCAAGTCACACACCATCCTGACTTGGAAGTATATCGGCCGATCCTTCATCGTCACTGGGTCAAAATCTTGGAACTTCCTCCCTAACAGCACTGTGGGAGTACCTTCACCACACGGACTGCAGCGGTTCAAGAAGGCGACTCACCACCACCTTCTCGAGGGCAATTGGGGATGGGCAATAAATGCTGGCCTTGCCAGCGATGCTCACATCCCATAAATGAATTTAAAAAAAAAATTAAAAAAAAAGCCCCAGCTCGTGCCAAGTTAGCTGATCTCGGTGCTGGAGGCAGTAAGCATGTTACAATTGGCCTCATCACCTGGGTTTGAGAGAAAAATCGGCCGAGGATCCCACTCCCAAGTCCTGGCCAGTGAGCCCTGCAGGAAACTGGACGAGCGTTGGGTGAGGGCAGGGTCGTACCATGATGCCCCAAAGGTCAAATAGGCTGGTTACACTCGCAGTTGAGGCTCACACATGGATAGTAGCTGTTGATCAAGTTAGCAGATGCTCGAGAAACAGTAACCATCGGAGTCGATGCCTTCAGGAGAGCAGGGAGCGGGACCAGATTGGTGAGAAAGAGGCAACGGAAAGATCCAGCTGGTACTGGGCGCATTGCTGCCGGTTTAAACTGTAGCTGAGCTTCCTATTTTGGGGCGTCAATGTTTGTATTAAATTTAAAGTAAATGAATTTGCTTGCGGAATGGGGCATGAGTGATGACGGCAACAATGGGGTAGAGTGTACAGTGAAAGGATCAAACACCCGTTTGGGGGGGGGGGGCCACGAGTTAAACGTTAGGATGTTTGCAGTAAGAGGGGAAGTTTGGGAAACGGTTTCACTCCAAATGGAAAAAGACTTGAACAAGTTAGCAGGGATGGTCAAGAAGCAGACAGTAGAAGTGGTTCAACAGACTATTTGTTGCTTTTCTGGAGCGGGCAGGGATGATATGTGAAGGAGGGTAGGTGGGACTAAGATCAACCGAAAGTGGTGGTCTTCTAGGATCTAATAACCTTTTTCTATTCCTAAAAATTACAGTGTTTTCATAAGGAAATTGTATTTATATCGCCTCTTTTATATCCTTGGGGCATTTCAGTATGATTGACGTATAATTTAATTTTGAATTACAATTGCTGCTATGTAGGAAAATGCGGCAACCAATTGCCCGCAGCAAGGTTCCACAAACGGTAAATGAGATCCGTTACCAGATAGTTTGTTTCCGGTAGTGTTGGTGGAGAGAGGAATATTAGTCAGGACACCAGGAAAATGTCCTGCTCTCTGATTAGTGCCCTGGAGTCTATTGCGTCCACCCAGATAAGATGTCATTTAAAGTGACCCATCCAAAAGATGGCACCACTGACAATGCAGCACTCCCTCCGTACTGTTTGCTAATGTTAGCCTAGATAATATTCTCAGGAGTTGGACCTGAACCCTACAGATGTCTAACTGAGATGAGGGTGCAATCAGCGGAGTCAAAGTGACCAGCAAAATTTCAGGGTTTTGAAGTTGGGATGGGTCGGATGAGATGTGTATTGAGCTGGTGGGAGACGGTGAGAGGGCAAAGTTTCACAAGTGGATTATTCATTTATCTTCTTCCAGTGGAAAGTCGGAGGAGGAAGTGGAGAAACACCTGAACCCGCTGAAGGTTCTTCATCACGTTGAGCATTTGCTAGAGGAGGACAGCATAATTGTGACCGACGGGGGTGACTTTGTGGGCAGCGCCGCCTACATCTTGAAACCCCGAGGACCTCTCCGATGGCTCGATCCTGGTAAGTACAAACTGAATAGTCGAAGGAGCCCCTGGGTTAGAAGTGGGGGTAGGGGGAGCAACCAGAGTTCCTGTTTCTAGTTGTATTCAAGTGACCCTCGTTGGAAAATGGACACTGGTGAGAGCTGGCTGGGATTTTCCCCTCTGGTTAAATAACCAGTTGACACTCGCTGTCTGCGCTTAGAGACTGGTTACTTGGATGGGGTAGCAGAGAGTTAGCAACTCCAGGAGTGGTGGGGTGGGGGGGGGAAGAGAATATTTACTTGAAGAGCAAGTTTTGGTGTCTGAAACTTTCTGACCGCTATAAAGTTCTGTGAATTATAGGTGGGGCTTGCATTCATATAGAATCTTGTCACGTCATCGGAACATCCCAAAGTGTTTTGCAACCAATGAATTACTTTTGAATTACAGTCACTGTTATTGGGCAAATGCAGCAGCCCGTTTGCATACAGCAAGGGCCTGCAAACAGCAGGAGTGAATGGCCAGATAATCTGCTTTTGGCAGTGTTGGTTGAGGTAGAAATGTTGGCCAGGATACCAAGAGCTCTTCAAATAGTGCATGGATCTTTTATGAGCAGGCAGATGGGACTCGGTTTAACGTTGCATCTGAAAGGCGGCACCTCTGACAATGCAGCACTCCCTCGGTAGTGCACTGAAGCGTCTGCCTAGATTTTGTGCTCCAGACTGTACTGGAGCTTGAAGCTGCAACCTTTATATTTCTTAAGGCTAAAGGGATCAAGGGGTATGGGGAGAAAGCAGGGATCGGTACTGAATTTGGATGATCAGCCATGATCGCATTGAATGGCGGAGCAGGCTCGAGGGACCGAATGGCCTACTCCTGCTCCTATCTTCTATGTTTCTGACTGATGAGAAAGATTAAAGCATTGTTCTATAACCTTAACATCCGCTTTCCGTGTCCATTTCAAAAGAAATACTTCTTATCCCAAAATGAGCGCTATTATATCTGATCAGGCTGAGAGGAGGGAGCTGGATTAACATCAGTAGAGATACAGTCAGTAACACAGGGCGCTGGGGGAGAGGGGTTACTGAGTGACAGTGTGAGGGAGCTGGATTAACATCAGTAGAGATACAGTCAGTAACACAGGGTGCTGGGGGAGAGGGGTTACTGAGTGACAGTGTAAGGGAGCTGGATTAACATCAGTAGAGATGCAGTCAGTAACACAGGGCGCTGGGGGAGAGGGGTTACTGAGTGACAGTGTGAGGGAGCTGGATTAACATCAGTAGAGATGCAGTCAGTAACCCAGGGTGCTGGGGGTGAGGGGTTACTGAGTTGCTAATCTAACTCCTGGTGTGGGACTTCAACCCATAATCGTCTGACCTAAAGAAGAACTGAGCCAAACTTCCCCCATTGACCCAGTCTGTACACTGAATGATTTAAGACCAACATTAATCAGTAGCTCTTGTGTTTTTTCATCTGTTTGTTGGAAATGCAGACACTGATTACACAGATTGTTCATCTCTCTCATCTTTCTATTCCCAGGAGCATTCGGGACACTCGGAGTGGGTGGTGGATTTGCACTTGGAGCCAAGCTTTGCAGACCAGAGTCGCAGGTCAGTGCAATCTACATTGCTTCCTCATGCACGCAGCGGACTGCTCTGGCCAGTGGATGTGTACTGAACAGGCACCTTCAGAAAGAAGGGGAGGGTGTTCTATTACGTATTAAAGATTTCATCAAATCATTTAAATGTTAACAATTTTGCTTGCTTTGAGAGAGCCACTGTGAACGAAATCCTGCCCGCCAATGTCTTGATTAATTTGGAGCCATGTTAATACCGTATGTCTGTTTCTGGCCTTTCACCTCTGGGGTCTGGGCTCCAATCCAGCCACAACTGTCGAGATGAAGCTGTGCTCAGTGTAGAGATTTCAGCAGAGGGATCAAGTGCAAGTCCCAGGAAATGGCCTTTTGCACAGCCCTGGTTCTGCCACTAGCTTGTCCGATTTTGGGCCAGATAGTGGAGGGAAATCCCTACTTTGGGACCAGCGAGCTGGGCTGCAGGGGTCTCAGTATATTCCTATAAAATGAGTCTGGGGCAGTCTTAACCCAGTTGCTAGTAAGGGTGAATCTATAGCATTAAACTGCCCCCAGCTTGGCAAGTTCATTGAGTGTAAGGATGGCTGGAATTGCCAACTCTGGCGCAGATGGGGTTTATTTTCTCAAGGTTAGGATTAACACACATTGGCCCAGGATTTGCTGGGAAACTAACGGTGAGTTCACGGCGCACGGCCTTATTAGTGCATAAACCCCCCCCCCCCCAAGCAATTTGTGGCAAGGAAGAGGTAAGCGGTGAGGTGCGAATTGCCACAAATTGCTGGAGGATTTGCGCCACTCCACCGTTAGCCTCACAAAAGCAGCAGCTCACCCTCAACCTCCCTGTGAGTTTCAAGGAATTGCTGCATTCGTGCTGTAATTACCAATCAAACTCGCCGCAGAAAGTTAGGGGTGCTATTTTGCGGTGTGAAGGCCCTGTTAATTAGGTGATTTTTGGTCTTGATATGAAATTCAAGCTCTCCGGCCCAGAAAGGGAACAGTTGAAATGGTGAAGTCTCACTCTTGCAGGTAGTAATTTGTTCCTAGAGGCTTTTTAAGTTTACATTTTTTTCTTGCATTTCCTTTCTGTCTTTTTCTCTCTCTCTTAATCTAATCTTTCTTTCCCTCTATTTATTTCTCTTTCTGGACCTGATTTGACTCCAATTCAACCTATTTCCTTCTGTCGTTCCTCTGTTTCCTTCTCAATACTTCAATCTCATTGGTTAAAGAGATAGACTGTTGGTCCTGTCGTTCACCGAGGTCCCAGATACCCCGGTGCCCTCACAAAATTAATTGGGGCTGAAGGAAAAAAAATCCAACACACAGCGAGATGCCCTGCAAATTCTGGGCCATTGTTAGAGTCCAGGGAGCTCGACTGTGTGCCTGACCTCTTGTTCCTGGCTTGCAATGGCTGGATACCAATGCTGAGTGCCCCAAGTGGAAGATTGTTGTATTCCCAGCACTGGCTTAAGTCACAAACATTGATCTTGAGTTTAAGACACTGACTCTTGTTTTTAATGAAGCGTGTCTGTTGTTGCTGCTCCCTGCACCATGGGGAGTGACACCATTCTGCTGTTCTACAGAGATTATTAAACCCTTGCACTCAGTCCCTGTGGTTTTTTTTTGTCTAGGTGTGGATTGTTTATGGAGATGGTTCCCTTGGCTACAGCATTGCCGAATTTGACACTTTCAAACGTCACAAGGTACCTGCCACACCTCCGCTGGTATTAAACGGGCTTTTGTTACCATTTCCCGCTCATTTCTTCGAGCGCTCGGCCGTCGTGGCGCGTGCGCACTACACCAAGGGGATGTCTCGCCGTTGCAGACATCTCCGTTGTGCGGTAATCTGTATATTCAAGCTGTCCTGACGCTGTCATTTTGCAAGCTACCCCTTTGCACCATTTCTTTTCTAGTGAAAGTGGTCGTTGCTCTTTACTTGGGTTTCCTGTGCCACATCTCATCCCTTGAGTGAGCAATGCGCCAGCGATCTCCTAACTGTGTTCGAGCGACTCACTGGAAGCAGCCGTTGGGAGGATTACGTCTAATGTCTTCTTTGGCTCGGTGTCTTTTTTTTTGGTCTGATTATGTTCCTGTGAAGCACCTTAGGATGTTTCACTACTAATGGTGCTGTATAAATGCAGGTTGTTATTGTGTGACTCTATCCCTGTGGATACCCCAGACCCTCCCGCTCCGTACCTCCAAGCGAGGGTGCGGCTGAGATTGTTAACTCACCATGTGGGGAGTCACAGTGGGTATGGACCTGCATCCCAGCCAGTGGACAGTGCTGCACTGTAGAGAGGGTACTTTAATTTACTTTATTAGCAATAAAAGGAACTTGTTTAATCAGTAAGAGTCAATGTTCACATTAAAGGAGCAAGGTATGATGAATTGTAATGTTCGGATAGCTGATGCACCCTGTGTTACTGACTGTATCTCTACTGATGTTAATCCAGCTCCCTCACATTGTCACTCAGTAACCCCTCTCCCCCAGCTCTCTGTGTTATTGACTGTATCTCTACTGGTGTTAATCCAGCTCCCTCACACTGTCACTCAGTAACCTCTCCCCCAGCGCCTTGTGTTACTGACTGTATCTCTACTGGTGTTAATCCAGCTCCCTCACACTGTCACTCAGTAACCTCTCCCCCAGCGCCTTGTGTTACTGACTGTATCTCTACTGATGTTAATCCAGCTCCCTCACACTGTCACTCAGTAACCCCTCTCCCCCAGCTCTCTGTGTTACTGACTGTATCTCTACTGATGTTAATCCAGCTCCCTCACACTCTCACTCAGTAACCCCTCCCCACAGAACAATTAGGTAGTTAACTTTTTAGATCAAGTCTGAACGAGTAGTTTGCTTTTGACATATGATGCAGGTACCAGTGGGCAGAATGGTCACATTGCGTGTGCTGTTAAATTTATTTTTCCTCTATTAATCTGTGTTCTTTCAGACTCCTGTAATCGCCTTGGTCGGCAATGATGCCGGCTGGAGCCAGATAGCCCGAGAGCAGGTTCCATTGCTGGGCAGCAACGTGGCTTGTGGTCTAGCATACACTGGTATGTGGCGGGCTCTTCAACTGTGGTAATACAGAACTGAGAAATGTGCAATTTCTGTCTTTATAAGCTAACCCCCCCCCCCCCCCCCCACCCCCCACTGGGTTGGCGTATCGATGGCAGGCAGAGGAATGGACGAGAGGTGGAGTGAAATTCATACAGATGTATAACTGCATGTGAAAAGCAAATGGCTCTTTAATAGCTTGCAAGCTGTCTATTTTCTGGCTGTGAACCAGTTTTATTTGCAGTCAATATGGATGCAACTGGACAGTAAGACTGATGTGCAAGTGCAACTGGCTTGGAACGTAAAATGAAAATTGCCTGTGCCATTTATCTTTGCTTCTTTCATAAAGGCCCTCGCTGTTACTGGGACCCAGTTCCACAGATGCCGGTCACCACCTTGGATCTTGCCAAATGCCATTCTCCATGTGTTGACAGAGTGTTCAGCAGGCTGTCTATTGTGGAGAGCATCGCGACTTAGCTTTATTCTCTCTGCTTTGTCCCAAATCACGGTCGCTCACCCAAGCAGGCGTGAGTGGACAGCTATCACAGCGCAAACCTTTTCTGGGCTTCGAACCTGGGGAACTGTGTCCAGTTGTAGCGGGCCCTACCGCCGTCCCGCTGGGGATCAACCAACTCGGCACGGCCTGTCAGTAGAACCTGGACTCTGTTCCACATCGTACAGTACATTTACAAGCTGAGCCATTGGAGTGGGGGGGTGGGGTGATTGAGGATCGTGCTGCGTCGTTCAATCACTCTGATGTATCCAGTTAACTTGGAAATCACCAGTTTTCACTTCACTTCTGCTTAAGAACTGTTAATTTCCCGAGTCAAGGAGAAGAAACCATGAAAGAATGGGCACAGTTTAGGAGTCTGTAAACGTTGGGCACTAATGGTTCAGATTGAAGGTGGTTACATGGACTCTGTGTCCCTCCCAGTGGTTTCGAGGCACCTATTCCTAAGATGAGGGAATATTGGAGAGTGTGAGGCCTACGCCTCATGCCGTGCGCTTCCGGGGGGGCCTGACAGCAATATTGGTAGAGGCTTAGATCTTGCCCACCTGCCTTTAATCGCAGTTAGTGCAGCCACCGTGAGCGCTTGGCAGGAGTAATGACCTCGATATATCTTTTCTCCACAGATTACCATATAGTTGCTGAGGGATATGGCGGTAAAGGCTTTTTACTGAGCCGGGAGAATGAAGAGCAAATGGACGATATAATAAGGGCCGCTCAGGAGGAGTGCAGGAATGGAAATCCGACCCTCATAAATGTCCTGATCGGAAAATCAAACTTCAGGGAAGGTTCCATCTCTGTGTAATAACGGCTTCTGTACGGATCGTGGGTTTGATGTTTCGTGTGTGCCTTGCCTCCTTATACCCTTGCCCTAGTGGGCATAAACAGACAGGAAACGGAGCGATAAAAGATTGTATATAATCATGCAATAACATTTGATGCAAAAAAATACTTGATGCACAAGTTACCAAATCAAAGACTAATTTACACTAATGACCACTGGCATTTTGATTTTTTTTTAAAGAAAAATAATCAATGCAAATTTTATGAATTTTTAGATTGATCCCTGTGATAATTTTGATGAATTCCTGATAGTTGTACAGCTTGGAATCTTGTACATCACTGGTTAATAGTGGTATTCATTATCCAGCCTGGAGGCCACTTGAACGATCTTCCCTTTGTCCGCAGACCCTGGCAGACCTGCTGCTGGATGTGCCTCTATGGGCTGCCAGGCTGTGGTGTGTAGACTGAGCTGGAGCACACCGCTGTTCCCTCCCCGGCAAAAGAAAGCACGGGAATGCTATCGGGAAGTGAGGTGATTCCAGCTTCCACACAATGAGCCTAAGGGTCCAGCTTGAAATAGGGCCACGGGTCCCTTTTTTAGTTTTTCTTTGCCCTCTTTTGCTCAGTAAGTGCCCGGCCTCCTGCCCATGGTGACATGATCGAATTCAGGGGCTGACTGTCGAATTGCAGGCACAGCCCTCCTCCCATTTCTCTGGGACAGCCTGTTGCAGCATTTCTGAGGAAGGAAGCCATATGGCCCATTGCGCTGTGCCAGACTTGGCTCTTCAATTGGAGCTGGCTGCTCTCATTCCATTTCTCTGCTCTTTCCCTCCACCCTCTTGTATTCTTTTTCAAATACTTCTCCAATTCCTTTTTAAAGTCTAGTTTCATTAGCCACTTGTGGTAAAATCATTCCATGTTCTAATAACCTATTTGTGGAAAAAAAAATCCTTCTAACTTCTGCCTTTGTTCTTCTAGTGATGATCCTGAGTGTGAGTCTTGTTGGGAATTTCCCAACCAGTTGAAATAATCTTTCACTATTGATCCTCTCAAAATTCCTCCTGATTTTGAAAAACCTCTATTGGTTGCACCGTAACTGCTTTAATACCATCTTCCTCTGTCTGTATGGCAGCTTGAAAAGCAACATGGAGCAAATAGAAGCTATTCCATCAGGGAAGGATCTCAGCGAGCAACGGCTCACAGGATGCTTGGTGGTTTTCAGCCTCTGCGCAGTCCCACATTGGGCTGTCCTTCACCTTCCATTTATGTAGCCGGTGTTGGCAGCGCCCGTATGAAGTTGGCAATGATCCATACTTTACGTGGTGCGGTGAAGCCGGGTGCTTGACGCCCGAGGTCCATGATCGGGTCCCAATTCTTGACCCCGCTGGTTTCGCACAAAATCTCTGCCACTTGTCTTCAGCCGAGAATTCCGAGACCATTTCGGCCACTAACTCAGAAGGTGTTCCTGTACTTGAGGTGGCATATCTAGAGCGTCTGGAGATCCTCATTAATGGGCAGGGCTGAGTTTGCAGGGACCCGATTGTATTCTCTGATTATTGCTGCTTCTGTTCCGAGAGGTGGTGGCAAGATACATGCGAGGACCGGGAGCCAGAATGTCGGTGCTGGTTTTAGTGCTCCTGCGATGACTCTCTGTGGTGGTCAGTTGTGCATCAATGGGATTTATACATGCGCTTCCTGCCCATACTGGTAGCCAGTATTCAGCTTCTGAGAAAACCAGGGCCAAGGTGGCTGTGCACAGGGAGTGAGCATCTGCTCCTCAGCTCGTCCCAGCTAATTTGTGGATTAACTTGATCCTGGTCTTCATCTTGGCTGCAGGAGTTGACGGTATGGCAACCTTCACATGGTCCTCTCTGTCAAAAACGACCAAAGCCATCAACAAGGTAATCGATCTCCGCTTGATGGCCTCTCGGTCCAAAAAAACGACACACTCGAACATTCCTTTTCTTCCAGTGGAATAAAAGCTCAGTTTTTCGAGCCTTTCTTTATAACTATCATCTCTTAATCCTGGTGGTATTGTCATGAATCTTCATAGTACCCTTTCCATAGATCTAATATCCTTCCTATAATGAGGTGTCCAGAACTGAACGCAATGCTCTAACTGTGGCCAAACCAACGTCTGGTGGTAATTCCACTTCACTTCCTTGCTTTCCTGTTCACTGCCCCTTGTTCAAAGCCCAGAATCTCATTTGTCTTTTTATGGTCTGCACTTGAGATTCTGTATCTGAGCCGTAGATCTCTCCGTTCCTCCCGCTCTCTTGAGAAGCTTGCCATTTAGGGTACAATTCCAGGTTCTTTCCCTCAAATATATATGACTTGACATTTCTCTACATTGATCTGCATCTGCTCAATCTGCTAAACTGCCCCACGTCTTCCTGCGATCCTCGGCGTTCCGCCTCACAGTTTGCCGCTCCCCCTAATTTAGTCCAGTCCTCCCCACTCCCCTAATTTAGTCCCCCTACCCACTTGTATCAATGTGTTCTAATTTTGTCAGCAGTAGTTTGTTGAAATAAGCAGACATAATGTATACATTTAAAAATGGAATCACCAACGCTGAATTTCTTCATTTTAAATTTCAGTACATTTATTTACATGAATTTTTCTTAACTCATTTAAGTAAAAAAAAATAGCGACTTTAAGGGTAGACCGTTGCAAACATGACGCTGGTTCTTTTCGGGTTAGCGCTCGTAGCTTATCCAAATAATTAGCTGCTTCCATTTCTTTCGATGGCTCTGCGAGATGTCTGCAATCCTGCACACATGCTAAATGCTTCTTTGTATGTCATGCGCTACCTTACTGACTCCATTGTTTTCAGACTTCTCGACTTCTGGGCTGTCACCTTGACCCGTCTTTATTGAGGCCATGATATCTTCATCTGCCAGCGCCGCAGTAGACAGATCCAGTGCTTCTGCATTAACAGCAAGATTTCTGAACCAATCTTGTGAGCCGCGAGCTTCCTACAGAACCTGATCATTTGCGTCACCTTCAGCAGTGATCGGCTGTCAGGCCACAGAAGTCGCCATCTTGTGGATCGCAGTAAAAAAAGGCGCATAACAGTTTTGAATTGTCTCGTTTTACCAATTTCCAGGCTTTCTTTAAATTGTGCATTGACCCCAGTAGGTTTTCCGGTCAATCCTTCCTTGGTGTCGATGGCTGCCAACTTTCTAATGAGCTAAAAGATTTTGACAGTACTTTAAAATTTTGAATAATCCCTTGATCCGCTGGCTGGATTAAGGATGTGGTATCTGGAGGAAGAGAAAACAACCAGTGATACGAGGGTGGGCCGAGCGGTTATCAACTAATGACGCTGCTTTCCGGCCAAGCATCGTCTTCTTTCAATCAAGTGTTTGGCTCCATCTTGTACAAATATCCAATGTAGCCCAGGCTTTGGCCTCCATCGACTGGTAGATGTTTCATGTTTTTAAAGCATCACGGGTTTTATGACTCTCCTGTTACGAGAAGCTGCAGCTTATCTGTTCCCAGTCACGTTGCTGGTGACGAGAATCTTTGTTTACCACCAGTACACAGTTGTCCCTTGATGTGGTTTTGTCCAGGCTCTTCTAAAAGTTCAAGGCCATCTCATCCGCGTTGTAAATATGGGCTGCGAGCTGTAGTCCCGCAGCATTTGCCGAAGAGTTTTCCACCCGTCGGTGGGACAAGTCAGCAGTCTTTCCCTTATTACAAATTTCCTTACACACATCATACCAGGCCTTGAAGAACTAAGGATGGGCAATAAATGCTGGCCTTGCCAGTGACGCCCACGTCCCAGGAACGAATAAAAAAAAGAATTTAAAAAAGTGACTTAACCACCCGTTGCTGGAGATGAACTTCCCCCACGCCTTGCTGATTGCGAACATTCGGAACAGGAGTTGGCCATTCAGCCTCTCGGCCCCGCTCCGCCATCCAATTAGATCATGGCTGATCTGCACTCCCACTTGCCCGCATTAGCTCCATATCTCTTGATACTCTTGCCTAACAAAAATCTATCGAGTTCAGTCTTGACCGCTCCAATTGGGCCCCAGCATCCACAGCCTTTTGGGGGGGAGAGTTCCAGACTTCCACCACCCTTTGTGACAATGTGCTTCCTGATTTTGCTCCTGTACGGTCGAGCTCTAATTTTATTGTGTCACCTTGTTCTTGATTCTCCCACCAGAGGAAATGATTTCTCTCTATCTGTTCTATTGAATCATTTTAACATTTTAAACACCTCGATTAGATCACCCCGCAATCTTCTATACGCAAGGCAATGCAAGCCAAGTTTACGCAAGCTGTCATGATTTAACCCTCTGAGCTTCTTAATAAACATGTTGCGATCAATTGTGCTGCTGGGATTTCGGGAGAGTTCATTAAACCACTTGGTTAATGCACCTTCAACATCTTCATACTTTACAGTTTCCCTTTTCTTTATCTGTGGCTCGTATGTTCCCGCTTCCTGCTCCACCTTTATGCGAATGGCAGATTTCCACCAGCCGTATCACGGAAAAGATTTTGCAGACTTTTCTGAATTTTCCCCTCTCAGTTGCGCGATATTTATCCTCGATTTCCCTATGCTACCAGTCTTGGTTATCCACCTTGGGTGAACTGTGATGGACACTCGCAACACAGCTAATTTATAGGCCCGGAAAGCACATGTCACACTTGCTCACCTGTCGCACCGTTCAACATAAGTGGTGGTTATAAGGCCTACAATACTGTTGGGGACGTAATGTTGTCGAATTAGCCAATGCTAGAGTTTAGGTAGACACACGCTAAGTTTTCGGTATTAATGTGCGGCATTGGGGCTGGGCCTTTTTTTTTGTCGAACTAAACAGGATTTTAACATAAATGGGTTTGAGGTAAGTGGGTAGAATTGTATCAGGAAGCTTCAATACATTCCTCTCCTGATTCTGAAATTAGGCCACGTTCAACATTCAGGAAACCAATATTAGAGTCAAGGCCCTTGCAACTAGGCTGTTGAAATCATCTACAAACACTAAGTGGTTTCATATGACATTCCTTTGTCCTCATTTAATGCAGGTTAATGGTAAATAGTAATTTTAAGGCTAAGGTAGTTAAATAGCGATGGAGCAGGTGCAGTAACGATACTTTGCCCCTAGATGTCTGTAGTACTCTTTGGAAGTGCATTAGTGACATCTGGTGGCTGGTCCGCAGCACTACAGTAGCCTTTCTCTTTATTTTGTTTGATGACTGGTTGTACCCCTTGATTTCTTTCGAAAGTTGCGACGTCTGCCATCTATTGAGCAGTTGGATAGCTGGCGAAACAACCGTAGAGTTAAGACTAGACTGAGAACATGAAAGATGAAGCAGAAGATCGTTTTCTGTAACAGTTAAACTCTCATCTCTGCTACTTTTCCCGTGTCTCTTCCACGCCCCGCCCGTGAAAACCAAAACCAAACCAAACTCTTGGGGAGGAGTACAAACCCAGAGGCTGGCTCGCACAGCTCAGTGTGGTAATGACCCACTCCCACTGAGGGATTCCTTAGATTTTCCAGTCTATTTTTCTAAGTTCACCTTTGTCAGTATATTCAATGAATAAAGGTTTCAAACAGTTAACATCAGGTTACAATGATGGGTTTGAGATTAACCATGAAACTCCTTTGTATGTGACTGACTTGGCAAAGGGGGATTAGTTGATTTTTTTAATATATTGTCCAAAATCAATTCTTTAGGATGTTAATGAAATTTGGGAAATTGGTGATTTCTTTCAGGACTCCCCACTGGAGGCGATAGTACTTGTTCATGGGGCGATACAGAATATTTATTTACAGCTCCTTTTAGTGGTGTAATATCATTATTGAAATAGTGCAGTTGGGTGAAGCTTGTAGTTCAGAGAGTTGCTGATGTAACTGGAAGAGGCAACTGAGTCCCAGGGGCTGCTTGTTACTCCGTCTCCCTGCCTCGGCTGGTTGAGTCTCGGGGGGTCTCCCTGCCTCGGTTGGTTGAGACCCAGGGGGCCCCCTGCCTCGGTTGGTTGAGACCCAGGGGTCTCCTTGCCTCGGTTGGTTGAGTCCCGGGGGTTCCCTGCCTCGGTTGGTTGAGACCCGGGGGCCCCCTGCTATTCAGGCTTCACGTGACTTGGGTAACTTTTGTCTGGTCTCGGCTTGGCCAGGGTCCCCTCCATAAGACTGAAGCAAAGCGGGGCTTCACCCCACTTGAATTATGGGTTTCACCAGACAATTGCGGCGCTTCAGAGAAGCCACTAACCTGGACCATGTGACCAACCCCAGTGAAGGAGTTTGAGAAATGGCTTCCGAGTGCAGCGTAGACCCAGGGAACCAAGAAACGCCACAAATGGGGATCCGTTTTTAACCTCTAATCAGTTGACTACAATACTAAGGGACTTTTTTTAAATTCTTGAAATAAAGGAGAGTTTAAATTCAATAATGGGCATTCGTGGGTTGGGTTAAGTTCTACCTCCATTTAATGGTAAATGCTGTGTTCTTATACTGTACCTTTTACTGTGTATTAAAATAATAAAATGCTTTATTTCAATCTGAGCCTCACTGTGTAACTTGTGCTTTTAACTTGAGACTCCTGGTACACACTAGACACTAGACATAACTGCAGCATCGCTCCCTCCACTTTCCTTTCCCCCTACCAGAGAGAGCTATCTGGTTTCTGATTGGGATAGTTTTTGCTCTTTGGTTAGTTAAGCGAAGGCATTGCCATTGCTTTAAGTGCCGGCTGTGGCTCAGTTGGCAGCACCCTCACCTCCGAGTCTGAAGGCTGATGGTTGAAACCCCACCCCAGAGACTCGAGCCCAGAATGTTGACCAGTGTAGTCCAGTACATTAGCCAGTTGCCACATGTGGCTAATTGGGAATCCAGATGTGGCTGATTGTATTTCTGATTAGTGAATAAAAGAGTATTAGACACCATCATTGGCCCTGTGATCTCTGCTCGTATTTGCATGGTGTGCATGTGAACTTTAACCTTTTTGGGCATTTGTTGGTAAAATGAAAAGCGGAATGTGCGAGCATTCTGGGGGGGGCTTTAATTCCTTGGTTGCTACATGTTTATTAAATATACACATGAAGTATATTTACTTGTAGTGTGAGTGTATTGGCCCCCGGTCCGGCAACGCCTCAATTTAAAAATTCTCATCCTTGTGTTCAAATCCCTCCATGGCCTCGCCCCTCCCTATCTCTGTAACCTCCTCCAGCCCCACAACCCTCCGAGATATCTGCGCTCCTCCAATTCCCTCCCTAAACCTCTCCACCTCTCCTTTTTAAAATGCTCCTTAAAACCTACCTCTTTAACACAGTTTTTGGTCACCTGATCGAACATCTCCTCGGGGGGGCTCGGTGTCAAATTTTGTTTGGCAACTGTGAAGTGCCTTGGGACGTTTTACTACCTTAAAGGCGCTATATAAATGCAAGGCATTGTATGTAAGGAGTTTTCCACTAAAATGAGTGCATGTAGCTAAAACTGTTGTCGCCCCAGCCAAATCGGCAGCGCGTCAGTGATGTCTAGGCTGATACTTCAGTGCAGTACTGAGAGATGTGTTGCCTTTTGGATTGGTTAACCGAGGCACCACATACCTGCTCAGGTGAATGTAAAAGATCCACGGTCACTATTTGAAGAGTAGGGAAGTTCTCCTGGTGTCCTGACCAACATTCCTTGGGCAACATCACCGAATCCGATTTAACCGGCCACTCATTTTGCTGCTGTTTGCGGGATCTTGCTTTGTCAAATGTGGTTTCCTACACTAAGAATGATTGATTTTGTAATTCATTGGCGATGAAGAGCTTTTGGGAATGTCCTGATGATGTGAAATGGGCGACATAACGGCAAGTTCTTGTTAATGTAAGATTCTGAATCTGGTAACATTGAATTACACAAGAGCTCCATTGTGTTTGTCTGGAAAATTTTCAGCATCAGACCTATGGCTTCCCTCCAGGGGGTTAGTGCACAGTTCAATCAACCTCTTTCATTCCTTTTCTCAAGTGTTTATTTAAAGTGGTCCCCCTGTGCCAGCGCATGGCGTCTGTGTGAACAGTGTTCACGAAGAAATAGCAACAGAAAATGCTGGAAAAACTCAGCAGGCCAGGCAACATCCGTGGAGGGAAATTAGAATCGACGTTTCGGGTCGAAACCCTTTTTCAAAACGGGAAAGGAAATGAAATAGATCGAAGGCAGGGCTGGGAGAGAACAAAAGAAGTGGCCAGACATTAAGAGGTATTCAAAACGAGACGAGATGGTGATAGGACTAGTGGAGACAAAAGACAGCTCAGATTAGGTGTGAAATGTTCTAGCAGAATGGGAGACAGCTGCCATGTGGGAGAGAGAAAAAAGGAAAGGGGGGTTCTACCAGGGCAGTCCTGTTTGTGGATCTTGGGAAGGAGGTAGAAGCGGGCTGTGCGGCGTTGGGGAACTATGAGGTTGGTGGCCGTGGGGGGAAGATCTCCAGAGGAGATGAGGTCAGTGACAGTCTTGGAAACGGTGGTTTGATGTTCGGTAGTGGGGTCATGGTCCAGGTGGAGGTAGGAGGAGGTGTCGGAGAGTTGCACAAACAGGACTGCCCTGGTAGACCCATCGTTTCAGACTGTTCTTGCCCCACGGAACTTATCCCTTCCTATCTCGACTCTATCTTTTCTCCCCTTGTCCAGTCTCTTCCCACCTACATCCGCGACTCTTCGGACGCCCTCCGCCACTTTAACAGTTTCCAGTTTCCTGGCCCCAACCGCTTCCTTTTCACCATGGACGTCCAATCCCTCTGCACCTCCATCCCCCCAACAGGATGGCCTGAGGGCGCTCCGCTTCTTCCTTGAACAGAGGCCCGACCAGTCCCCATCCACCACCACCCTCCTCCGCCTGGCTGAAATTGTTCTCACATTGAACAACTTCTCCTTTAACTCCACTCATTTCCTCCAAATCAAAGGTGTTGCTATGGGTACCCACATGGGCCCTAGCTATGCCTGCCTTTTTGTGGGACATATGGAACACTCTTTGTTCCAGTCCTACTCAGGTCCCCTCCCTCACCTCTTTTTCCGATACATTGATGACTGTATCAGTGCCGTTTCCTGCTCTCGCCCTGAACTAGACAATTTCATTCACTTTGCCTCCAATTTCCACCCTTCCCTCACCTTCACATGGTCCATCTCTGACTCTTCCCTTCCCTTCCTCGTCTCCATCTCTGGGGATAGCTTATTGACCAATATTCACTACAAGCCCACTGACTCCCACAGCTACCTGGACTACACTTCCTCCCACCCCGCCTCCTGTAAGGACTCTATGCCATTCTCCCAGTTTCTCCGTCTCCGCCGCATCTGCTCCGACGATGCCACCTTCCACACCAGTACTTCCGACATATCTTCCTTTTTCCTCAACCAAGGATTTCCCTCTACCGTGGTTGACACGGCCCTCGACCGTGTCCGTTCTATCTCCCGCACTTACCCCTGCCCCTCCCTCCCGGAACCACGATAGGGTTCCCCTTGTCCTCATCTTTCACCCCACCAGCCTCCACATTCAACGGATCATCCTCTGCCATTTCCGCTACCTCCAAAGTGATCCCACCACCAAACGTATCTTCCCCTCCCCTTTCAGCATTCCGTAGGGACCGCTCCCTCCGAGACACCCTAGTACACTCCTCTATCACCCCCAGCACCCCTTCCCTTTTGCCTGGCACCTTCCCGTGCAAGCGCAGGAGATATAACACCTGCCCTTATACCTCCCCCCTTCCCACTGTCCAGGGCCCCAAACACCCCTTCCAGGTGAAACAGCGATTTACTTGTACTTCTTGCAATCTAGTATACCGTGTTCGCTGCTCACTATGCTGTCTCCTCTACATTGGGGAGACCAAACGCAGATTGGGTGACCACTTTGCGGAACACCTCCGTTCAGTCCGTAAGGGTGATCCTGAGCTTCCGGTCGCCTGTCACTTTAATTCACCGTCCCATTCCCACTCAGACCTCACCGTCCTTGGCCTCTTGCATTGTTCCACAGAAACAGGAGTAGGCCATTCGGCCCTTCGAGCCTGCTCCGCCATTCAACGAGATCATGGCTGATCATCCAAACCCTAGCACCCGGTCCCTACACCGACAGCCATCCCACCCAAGCCCTATCCCCGTAACCCCACATATTTAATCCCCCCTAACACTAAGGGCCAATTTTTATCATGGCCAATCAACCTAACCCGCACATCTTTGGACTGTGGGAGGAAACCGGAGCACCCGGAGGAAACCCACGCAAACACGGGGAGAATGTGCAAACTCCATACAGACAGTCACCCGAGGCCGGATTTGAACCCGGGTCCCTGGCGCTGTGAGGCAACAGTGCTAACCACTATGCCACCGTGCTGCTCAACGTAAACTCGAGGAACAGCACCTCATCTTCCGATTAGGCACTTTGCAGCCTTCTGGACTCAATATCGAGTTCAACAATTTCAGATCATAACCTCGGCCCCTATTACATTTTTACTTATATTTTTTATCCACACCTTTGTTTTGGTTTCCCCCCCCTTTCCTTTTTTCTCTCTCCCACATGGCAGCTGTCTCCCATTCTGCCAGAACATTTCACACCTAATCTGAGCCGTCTTTTGTCTCCACTGTCCTATCACCATCTCGTCTCGTTTTGAATACCTCTTAATGTCTCTCCACTTCTTTTGTTCTCTCCCAGCCCTGCCTTTCGATCTATTTCATTTCCTTTCCAGTTTTGAAAAAGGGTTAGACCCGAAACGTCGACTCTAATTTCTCTCCACGGATGTTGCCTGGCCTGCTGAGTTTTTCCAGCATTTTCTGTTGTTATTTCGGATTTCCAGCATCTGCAGTATTTTGCTATCGTACTAGTGTTCATGAAGACTTTCACTCGCTGCCTGAACTGCAGTTCATAAGATGTCCACAAGAGGGCATGGAAACAATTAATGATTCAAGTCCTGATGATGGACAGGATCACAGCAACATGGGGGCGTGTGATACAATGTGTAACAGTGTACAAGCTGCAGTCTGTTAGAAGATATGGCCAGGCTGCACTGTGTTACACACGGGTAATGCATGCCACGGTCGGCAGTGTGTTGCACACATGCACTGCAGTGGGTCATACATGGGCGACGCATGTCACAGCGCTGCAACATGCTTGGTTTCCGCTGATGGCTCAAATGGTAAAAGTTGAACTATTTTTAAATACATTGTCTATATACCAGTAATGTTTAGTGCCATTTTACATTGTATTCCAATGGAAACAACAGCGGTTAGTGCAAAATCAGGGGCTGTTTTGTGCCGGGGGGGGCATCAGGAAAATCGGGCAGACAATCGCTGTCACCCACTTTATACATCACCAATAGTTACAATTACCCCATTGAGTGAAAGTGAGACAGTAGGGTGGGTGAGCTCAGCAGGGAATCAAATCGCAGGACGCTCCCACAACCCTCATCACTTGCGCCACACTAATACTTTATAGCCTGAGCCAAGGTCCGATAGATTGTTTAGTCTCCTACCTACCAAAGTCATTGAGGTACGTGGTGCATCCAGTAAACCAGAATACGGGTTCTCTGTTTCACCGCTGGGCTCGTGTCGCTACACTTACCTGTAAGCTGGGCAGGTAGGGCCGCACTCCAGATCGTCGGGAGTGAGAGCTCGCTCATGGCAGTGACCGGTAGCACACTCAAAACTCCCAAAACAAATATCTTGGTGATCCAGGAGGTTAGGGATGCCGTGGCACCATTTGGAGAAGAGCAGGGCATTTTCCCAGTCTCCTGGCCATCATTCCTCCCTTGACCATCGTTCCTCCCTCGACCATCGCTCCACCCTCGACCATCGCTCCTCCCTCGACCATCGCTCCTCCCTCGACCATCGCTCCACCCTCGACCATCGCTCCTCCCTCGACCACCGCTCCTCCCTCGACCACCGCTCCTCCCTCGACCACCGCTCCTCCCTCGACCACCGCTCCTCCCTCGACCACCGCTCCTCCCTCGACCACCGCTCCTCCCTCGACCACCGCTCCTCCCTCGACCACCGCTCCTCCCTTGACCAACATTCCACCCTTGACCATCATTCCTCCCTCAACCAATGACACCAAGACCAGGCTATCTGCGTTGCTGTTTCTGAGACCTCGCTGCGAGCCTTAGCTGACATAACTAGCTTTGAGACATTTGTGTGAACTGTGGGGACAGACTTTCCTCTAGTGCTTACGTGCAATGCATCTCTTAGACCCGGCCCACCAAGGTAAGTCGTATGGGGGGCGCGGGGGATTGTGCACAGTAACTGAGCCGACCTGATCTTCTGTTGTGCTCTAGGCATGGGATTGTTTTACAGCTGAGTACAAGAGGGGTAATCGTCACCCCCTCCCTGCCCACCCGCTAGCTCGGCGTAGATACAAGACCTGTTACTGGAAAAGGTTGACTGACCGCAGTGACCAGTCTGACCTCGAGAAGATACACAGTCAACCACAGAATGAAATTATACGTTTCTGGATGTAAATCGCTGTGTAATTTTGCTATTCAGTCACAGTTCAATGATGGAATTCAGCTTCCCGGGTTATTTAATGAGATTCAGGTTTTGTTTCGTCCGGATTTCCCGAAGTTGGGGAATCGGGAGAAACACAGGGTCAGCGAGACAGTAAAAGATTCCATAATACACAGAAACACTGGGAATATACTACAGCTCCGTGGGCCAGGAAGAGATGCGAGTCTGACCAAACACAACCACACCGGAATAAAACGTTAACTTGCCTCTGCTCTCTACAGATGTTGATGGCGGCCTGTGCATTTCCAGAAATGTTTGCGTTTTTATATATCAGACTCAGTTTTAAAAAAAAATCTAAAAATAAAAAGCTGATATCAGTTTAAAAAAATCATTAAACTGTCGGATTGTCAGAAAAGCCCATCTGGTTCACTAATGTCCTTTAGGGAAGGAAATCTGGTGTCCTTTCCCGGTCTGGCCTATATGTGTCTCCAGTCCCGCACCAACGTGGTTGACTCTTAACTGCCCTGTGAAGTGAGTTGGCCACTCAGTTGTATGAAGACAGTTCACTGACTTTTCACTGGAGATGGGCAATAAATACGAAGAATTTACATTTATATCGCACCTTTCCCAAAGTGCTTTATAACCAATTAAGTACTTTTGAAGTGTAGTCACTGTTGTAATTTAGGGATGGTGAGGGGGGGGAAGAGGGGGGAGGG